>NC_064641.1:218338205-218647580 GCF_023864345.2 Schistocerca serialis cubense
TTACTGTCACTTTGTCATCTGGAGATGGCGAGTGGAGCTGTCGACGTTAGAAAATGAAGTGCCGAGTGGAGAAATCGGAACAGGTCAGACATATTCTTCTTTTGAGTTCAGTAGAAGGATGACAGCAGTGAAAGCAGCCAGAAACGTTTGTGTCATGCAAGGGGATAACAGGGATAATGTCACTGGGCAGAGCACGTCACCAAAATGGTTTTCTCGTTTTGAGGAAGTTCATTTTTACATCAGTGATTATGTACGTTCAGAAAAACCTCCGGATTTCCTGAAGATCCATTAAACGCATTAATCCACAGTGTATTGAGCAACTGCAAATATGATTAAATGAAATGTCGTGTGACGAGGGCCTCCCGTCGTGTAGACCGTTCGCCTGGTGCAAGTCTTTCGATTTGACGCCACTTCGGCGACTTGCGCGTCGATGGGGATGAAATTATGATGATTAGGACAACACAACACGCAGTCCCTGAGCGGAGAAAATCTCCGACCCAGCCGGGAATCGAACCCGGGCCCTTTGGATTGACAGTCTGTCGCGCTGACCACGCAGCTACCGGATGATCAACTGTGATCATTCCAACGTGCGCCATTTGCTTGCAGTGGGGAAGATTCAAAAATCGGGTGTTCAAAATGGCTCTGAGCCCTATGGGACTTAACTTCGAAGGTCACCAGTCCCCTAGAACTACTTAAACCTAACTAACCTAAGGACATCACACACATCCATGCCCGAGGCAGGATTTGAACCTGCGACCGTAGCGGTCGCGCGGATCCAGACTGAAGCGCCCAGAACCGCTCGGTCACCACGACCGGCTAGGAAAAAAAAAAAAAAATCTGGTGTATAGGTACCGCATGCTCTAAGCCAAAATCACGAAATTCAGCCGGTGGCCGTATGTGCACCTCTGCTTGCTCCTCATCAACTGACTTGCGAACAACGACCCGTATCGTTACTAGTAACGATAAATGGTGTCTTTATGCTAGCATGAGGAAAAGAAAGGAATAGTTGAGCCCAAACAAAGTAACAGCTCTCCGTCCAAAGACCTTCACGCATCCACAAAATACAATGTTATGCACCTGATCGAAAAAGCGACGGTGTGGTGTACTATGAATTGCTTCCTCGAGGTGTAACCATCACTGCTGGAATTTGCCAACAACTGAGATGTCTTGCAGACGCTATCCAAGAACAATGACCAGGAAGACTGGGTAAAGTGATGCTATTCCACCATAACGCCGCTCGCATTCTGCTAGATTGGCGAAAAACACTATACAGGATTTGGCCTGGGAAATAGTTCCGCACCCAGCTAAAACACCTGATCTTGGGCCCTCAGATTTTAACGTTTTCCGCTCTCTATCGAACATCTTTCAAGGAACTTTCTTCCCGGAAGAAATGTGCTCCGAACATGGCTCGAAGAATTCTTCTCCCCTAAACCACGTGACTTCTACAGTCGCTGAACCAAAAAATTACCCCGGCGTTGGCGAACTGTTGTGAACGGTGAAGGGGAATATATTATTAATGACCAAAGTGTTTGTAACGTATATCTGTTGTTTTTATTAAACTTGTAGAAAAACGCTACGAAGTTATGCACCAACCCAATAGATACTATCTGACTTCACAAAAGTAAATCTTCTACCTGCAAGAATGCTGATGGAATCTTGAGCTACATATAAACTTAGGGAGTGAAACTAAAGGCTTACCTCGTCGGCAGTTGTATGTTACCCGTTCGTGTAGTCTGCAGGGGCGTTCCTGGTGCGCTAGCTTGCTTGCCCGCTTACCTCTCGTCCACTGCCCATGACAATCGAGTCAAGGTCACGACAACACAGCAACAAAAGGTGTTTAGAGTTCTCCGGTTCAACAGGTGCAATCCAGTTACAACTGTGTGGCGTGATTTTCGTCGAAAGTACTACGTTGCGTCCCCTACAGCTTAAAGGTTCGAGCGTTGGGGATCCCTATCAGGTCGGATTGAGGGAGGACATAGAAGCAATTCAGAGGCGGGCTGCTAGATTTGTTATTGGTAGGTTTGATCATCACGCGAGTGTTACGGAAATGCTTCAGGAACTCCGGTGGGAGTCTCTAGAGGAAAGGAGGCGTTCTTTTCGTGAATCGCTACTGAGAAAATCTAGAGAACCAGCATTTGAGGCTGACTGCTGTACAAAGATAAGAGAGATTAGGGCTCGTACGGAGGCATATAGGCAGTCATGTTTCCCTCGTTCTGTTTAGGAGTGGAACAGGGAGTGAAAATGCTAGCTGTGGTACGAGGTAGCCTCCGCCACGCACCGTATGGTGGATTGCGGAGTATGTATGTAGATGTAGATGGTTGCACCACCAGTTTCACGGCACTAGTTGTTTATGTAAATGAAAAACCACACGACGACACCGTCTGTTCAACACGCAGGCGTACTGCCTTCTTGATAAATACAGGCTAGAATTGGCGCGTACACAATTAGCTGTTTCATTGCGTCGATGGCTCGCGTAGACTACCGTGTATCTATATTAAGTTTCGTACTCTTGTTAACGGTATAACACCTAGAAGCTGGCTGCAATTTTAATTACTACAAAGAGCTATACGTGGCAGCTTTTTATTTTCCTTCTGGTGAAGGAAAGAGGAAGACGTGGATAAAAAGAATCCGAGGGAAAATCTTGTAGTTACAAAGAATCCTGGAGTTTGCTTCATATAATTTCCTGAAGATCAAATTATTCGGGAAATCAAAGTAGCTGGACTTGATGGTAAGTAGTTATAATAGGAGGCCAGCTTCAAAAACGTTTTACAAAAAGCATGGATACTGCTATTGAAGATAGACTAATTCTTTTATAGGTTCTGCACTAGTAGTCCCTCGTAAAATACTGGATTTGTACTTGCTGTTCGGTGCTTATTTGCAAATTCATCTACGTATTTGTCCTTTCCGGATAATTTTCAACAAACAAACTCAGAAGTAAAACGAGAAGTTTAAAGCTAAGTAGTGTTTATTTGCATCATTATAAAGGTACTAATATTGATTTGAAACGTAGCTTACTGAGTGAATCGTGTAATACATCTTTATTTTACGTTTACTGTCTGTAAGTTCACACTATCTGCTACATACAATAATAGTATGTGTGCAATTTGTCTATTAAATTTTGTTTGTATTAAAATGGCACCCAAAAAGATTGTATCACACCCATATCTGGAGAGTACACGTATTATAAAGATGTACTTAATCCTGCTAGTAAAGTACTAGAGTCATTTAAAATTTTTCATACGACACAAAGAAGCGCTTGTTTGCCGTTCCTGAAAAAATGGCCTGTGTATTTTCTCTGACTTCCTACAATTATTAACGATTTTTCCGTAAATTGTATATCATATTTCTTTCTGGTATGCGCCGGTATATATGTACACCCATGAACCAGAACGTTATGACTACGGACCTACTATAATATAAACTCGTCCAGCCGGTAGCAGCGTCACCTTGCGAGGAATGACTGCTAGTCAGACACACGCACGGTGCATATAGTATCAGTGAGCGTGCTGTCCATGTGTAGAATGGCGAAGGCGCGCGATCTATCTGAGTTTGACCGAGGGCAGATTGTGATTGCTCGAAGGCTCGGTACGAGTATTTCGGAAACTGCACGACTTATCGGGTGGTCGAGTAGTGCTGTGTTGAGTGTCTACAACAGGCGGCGAAACAAAGGTGAGACCACGCCCAGGCGTTGTGGGGTTTGGTGGCCAATCCTCCCTACAGATGTCGGACGTCGTAGGCTGGGCATACTGGTAAAACAGTGGAGGCGGCGAACTGTGGCGGAAATAACAGCGGATTTTCAATTCTGAGCAGAGTACAATTATGTGTACACAGTGCACCACACTCTCCAAACGATGGGATTCCCACGACCGGCGACCCACGCATGTGCCAATGTTAACACCACATCGGAAACTAAGACTGAAATGGGCACGTGACCATCGGCTCTGGACGGCGACGCAGTGCCAGAGCATTGCATGGTCCGATGCATACCGACACGTCCATCAGGCCGACGGGAGGGTGCGAATACGTCGTCTTCCAAGGAACAGCTCCTTGACACCTGTATTACGGGGAGGATACAAGCTGGCGGCAGCCTAAATGTACATGGGGACATTCACGTGGGCATCCACGGGTCCAGTGGAGCTCGTGCAAGCCACTGCGACTGCCCAGGAGTGTCCTACACTCGTTGCAGACCGCGTACACCCCTTCATGACGATCATGTTTGCCAACAACAGTGGTAATTTTCAGCAAGATAATGCCTCATGTCACAAGACCAGGACTGCGAGGGTTTGAGGAACACACCAGATCTGACCCGGATCGAACACGTCTTGGATGTAACTGAACGTGGTGTCAGAGCTCAGCGGCTTCCTCCCCGGAATGTACGGGGATTACGTGAGACATTTGTATAGATGTGGCATCAACTCCCTCCAGCGGCCTACCAAGGCTCATTGCTTCCATGCCACGTCGTGTCGCTGCTGTTATCCGTATTAAAGGTGGTTATACCAGCTATTAGGTAGATGGTCATGATGTTCTGGCTGATCATTGTATATACGAGTATGTGTGCAATGTTGAAACATATACTAACACACAACCAATTGCAAAGTGGTTTAACGTAATACACATGTATTCTATCTGACAGAGTGCGGCCTGGAACCTCACTGACTGCAGTAGTATTGTTTTCAGTGACGAGTCCCGCTTCGAACTGAGCCCCGACGGCCAACGAAGACTTGTATGGAGACGCCCCAGGCAGCGGTGGGACACCAACCAGACTGTCGCCCAACCATCAGGAGTGATAGTCTTCGGTGTCATTTCTTTTCATAGCGGGACCCCTTTGGTCGTCATCAGACGACGGTATTCTATGCTCCGTTTTGGTGCGCTTCACGGTAAGCCATCCTGGGCTTACATTTCAGCAAGATAATGCCCACCCGCTCACAGCGTGCGTTTCTACTGTTTGTGTTCGTCCTTTCCACACCCTGCCTTGGCCATTAGGGTTACTGGGTCTGTCCGCAACTGAGAACTTTTGGAACTTCATAGGGAAGGCCCTCCAACCAGCTCGGGATTTTGACACACTAACGCGCCAGTTGGGCAGAATCTGACACGATATACCTTAGGAAGAAATCGAACAACTCTATGAATCAGTCAAGCCGAACAACTGCTTGCATAAGGGCCAGAGCTGGACCAACGGGGCCTTCTGGCTCCGTCTCAAGGTGGGTTCCGTAAGGGCCGCTCTGCCGCCGATAATCTGGTGTGCCTGGAGTCTGCCATCCGTACGGCCTTTGCCCGCCGCCAGCATACGAGACGATATGGCGACGTCACATCCTCTCTATGCTTCATGGTTGGGGTCTTAGGTGTCCGCTCCCGATTTTCATACAAAATTTCCTTTCGCTTCATTTCTTCCGCGTGCAAGTTGCGGCCCCCCATAGTTCCTCCCGAGGTCAGGAGAATGGGGTACTGCAAGGATCTGTCTTAAGTGGCTGCCTCGTTATAATTGCAATTAATGGGGTCGCAGCGGCAGTGGGAACGTCTGTTTCAGCTTCCTTGTATGCTGACGACTTTTACCTACACTACAGCTCCACTGGCATTGCAGCTGCTGCCGGCCGCGGTGGTCAAGCGGTTCTTGGCGCTGTAGTCCGGAACCGCGCGACTGCTACGGTCGCAGGTTCGAATCCTGCCTCGGGCATGGATGTGTGTGATGTCCTTAGGTTAGTTAGGTTTAATTAGTTCTAAGTTCTAGGGGACTGATGACCTCAGATGTTAAGTCCCATAGTGCTCAGAGCCATTTGAACCATTGCAGCTGCTGAACGGCAGCGGCAGGGCGCTATCAGCAAGGCGCAGTCTTGGGTTGTAGCGCATGACTTCCAGTTTTCGGCTACCAAGACCTGAGTTAGGCATTTCTGCGTCCTGGCGGCATCTTAACGCTCTTAGTTGCTTGAGTCACACCAGCTGGGGTGCCGATCAGTCTACCCTTCTACGGCTGTACCAGGCGTTAATTCAGCCCCGTCTAGATTATGGGAACCTGGCTTACGGTTCAGCATCCCCTTCCGCATTGCGGTTGCTGGACCCCATCCTTCATAGCAGGATCCGACTCGCCACTGGACCTTTTCGGACAAGCCCTGTCAACAGCATACTTGTGGAGGCAGGTGTCCTTCCACTGCGGTTCTGGCGCCAACGATTACTGGCCGCTTATGCTACACACGTTTGTAGCTTGCTCGGGCATCCCAGTTATCGTCTCCTGTTCCCTCAGTCGGTCGTCCATCTTCCGGAACGGCGGTCCTGGTCAGGGTGTACGATCGCGGTTCGCGTCAGAGCTCTTCTCTCTGGGCTTGAGGTTTTCCCTCTTGCACCTCTTTTCTGGGCCCCCCTACATATACCCCCGTGGTGTGTGCCCCGCCCATGTCTTCGGCTCGATTTGGCACAGGGCCCGAAGGACTCAGTCCCTTCTGAGACCCTCCGCCGCCGCTTTCTTTCAATGCTTGCCGCGTTTCAAGGCTCTGACGTTGTCTATACTGACGGTTCGATGGTTGCTAGTCGTATTGGTTATGCTCTTACTCTAAGGGATCATTATGAACAACACTCATTCCTGGCTGGCTGCAGTGTTTTCACTGCCGAGCTCATCGCCAATTCTCGCGCCCTAGAATATGTCCGCCGCTGCTCAGGTGACTCCTTCGTTATCTGTAGTGACTCCCTGAGCGGTTTACGAGCTATCGATCAGTGTTTCCCTCGCTCTCTTCTGGTGATGGCTATCCAGGAGTCCCTCCGTACCCTTGCCCGTTGCGGACGCTCTGCGGTCTTTGTGTGGATCCCGGGTCATGTCGGTATCCCGGGAAATGAACGTGTTGACACGCTGGCCAAACAGGCTGTCGGTGCACCAGCCTTGGAGATTGGCCTTTCGGAGACTGATCTCAGGTCAGTTTTGCGGCAGAAGGTACCTCGCACTTGGGGTGAAGAATGGCGCACCCTTCCTTCACCCAACAAACTTCGGGGCATCAAGGAGGCTACCGGTGCGTGGCGCTCCTCCTTGCGGGCCTCTCGCAAGGACTCTGTTGTCCTCTGCCGGCTGCGCATTGGCCACACCTGGATGACGCACAGGTATTTATTGCGCCGCGGTACCCACCTTTATGTCGCTGCGGGTTAGCTTTGACAGTGGTCCACATCTTGTTGGACTGCCCGCTTTTAACTCCGCTCAGGCAAACGTTTGCGCTGCCTCATGCGCTTCCTCCACTTTTATCAGACGACGCTGGGACGGCAGATTTAGTTTTGAGCTTTTTCGTGCAGGGGTTTTTTATAACTTGATCTAAGTGTTTGTCCTTTTTTGTGTTGAGTCTGGCCTTTGGGCTACGATTTTAGACTGAGGTTTTTAATGCGTTTCTTGGATGTTGGCTTTTCCTTTTTTGCTTCTATGGTCGGCCAACCACTGTCAGACTCGGTGTGATTTTAATTCCTTTTATCTGGTCTGTTTGATTCAAATGGTTCAAATGGCTCTGAGCACTATGCGACTTAACTTCTGAGGTCATCAGTCGCCTAGAACTTAGAACTAATTAAACCTAACTAACCTAAGGACATCACACACATCCATGCCCGAGGCAGGATTCGAACCTGCGACCGTATCAGTCGCGCGGTTCCGGACTAGAGCGCCTAGAACCGCTCGGCCACCGCGGCCGGCCCAAGCAACCTGGACCAACGCATTAATGACTTGCTCATTTTTTGAAGCTCTTTCTCTTGAATAAATCATTCAGTTTTTTTCTGAAATTGTGACCAGTTATTTGTTGGTAAATGTACGTGACATTTTCCTTGGCGTATTTTATGTCAATACTGTCACGCAAAATTTAATTTACGTCTGCTTACGAACCTGCCTCCTTTTACGTTTAGGGTTAAGTGATGAGGCTACGTTGAAAAGTTAACCGCTACAGCGCGGGGATATGGAGAACACGGCAGCCACATACCACAGTCGACACGAGAGACTACAAAGCCTGATGTGTTTTGTGTCGTTCCCCGAGAAATATTTACGGCCCATTCTTCTTTGTGAACAGTTCGGTTACAGGAATCACGTAGCTCGATAAATTGGGAACCTGACTTCCTCAGCATTTGTGATGAGATGCAAAAAATTTCATCGTTGAACATAATAGAGCACGAGCACATGGTACCTGCGTCTAAGAGAATTTCTTAACACCGGTCTACCTCAACGATGGGTCGGCTGTAAGAGGCGTTGGATCTCATCATTGCACCATTCGCCTCGAAGATCACGCCATCTCAAGGTACGTGAATTTTTTTGTGGGGGTTTTTGAAAGACTCCATCTGAGTGCTTCTACTTCCAACAACTTTGGGTGTACCGCAGTGCCGCATAACTACAGCAGTGAATGCAGTAACTACCAACATTCTCACTAAACTACAGGATGAGCTTGAGTACTGACTGGATGTTCGTCGTGCTTCAGGTGGAGAGCATATTGAACATTTGTCGAAGGCAGAACAAAAATTCTCTGATACTAAACGTAATCGTAAAAGGTACCCCAAGGCTGTATGTGCATGCATGTAAAAGAAATACCGTTGTAAAATCTGATGATCCTTTTGAAAATAACTTTCTTTACTCGTTCGCTTAAATTAAAATTCACCCAGAGTTTCTGTCTTCATTCAAACAGAAGCTACTCGTATAGTCCTCTGAAGTCTGATAAATCTCTTTGTAACACCATGTACACCTGGTCGCACAAAACGTCAGTTCACTGAAGCGTACATTCCGCTAAAAGGTAGAGTAATATCACCCAATCAGTACTTTTGCAAATGTATTCACATCGAATTCGCCCTAGAAGTGCAATTCTTGCAGCGTAGCATGACAGCCTCGGTAGAACTTGCAATATGTGGAGAGAAGTGACAAGTTGAAATTTATATAGTGCTTTTTAACTTGATACATGGTGCCAGTCTTTCGTTACCTACGTTGTACCTTCGTTGAAGATAAAAACATCGATTTATTTTACTTTAGTACATCACGTTTTCCACGCGTCATCATTCCATAACTGAAGTATAATCGTTACGACTTGGTAGTACCTATGTAGGTACCGATTGATATCACGCAGTCGATAAGACTCTGGGTTCGCATTTGGGATAACGTTTCAAATCCCCGGCTCGTCTTCCATGTTTAGGTCGTGCGTCCGTAATCTTCCCAAATAGCTTAAGGCAGTGAATTGCCGTGTGCTGATTTCGAAATGACACGGTCAATTTCCTTCCCTATGTGTCACCAGCAGTGAAATGAAAATGAGAAAGATGGAAAAAAGTAGGTAAGCTTTACAATTTCAAAACTACTCGCCATAACTGTATATATATTTATCCCACTCTGAGAGAGAAGACGGCCAGTGCCTTCATGAAGAAATGTTTGCGGTTGCCTCTGAAATCATAATTGCACCCAGGCATGACCCTCTTCGTTCCAAACAATTCGACGGTGACAAATATCTTTCTCCATGGCTCCAAAAATATGTAAATGGCATGGGGAGAAACTTTGAAACCGTAGTCGAAATTATCGCGTTCCATCTCTCCCGAAGCGACTTCCAAAATATAGAAGTCCGGAGGAAAGACATTAATGGTTCCGTAGCCAGCCGCAAACATTTTTCCGTGAAGGCGTTGACCGTCTTGTCTCACAGTGGCATACATGTACTCGTACTAACAGTTACTTTTGAAATAAACACAATTTACGGAGACTATATTCATCCAGTGTTTCATACTGATCCCACTTAAGACTTCCAACAAAGTTTAACCATAATTTCACACCCTTTCTAAACCTTTTCTCGTGTAGATGCTTAACATCAAAATTTTAACCCTTTAATTCATTTGTAAGGTAATTTTGAAGCATGTTTCATGAATGGGAGTTCGATTCTTTCCAGAATCGAAAGTTTGCTCTTCGTGACAGGGCGATATATCCTTAACTACCTTTCATTTTTAATCTTCCTCTGTGTCCTTACACATTACAATCGTTTGCTGCGGAACAAACTTGTCAGAAACCACGCTTCATACAAGAGGAGACTAAAATATTTACTCCTATCAGCAACACGGCGTTTCTCTCCGTATTCCTGACTACTTTCCACCCAAATACTAACCAGTATGTACATCCCTTGCCAACATCCTTCTCTCCTTTCCATATCCCTACTTCTCTCTCTCTCTCTCTCTCTCTCTCTGTCTCTCTCTCTCTCTCTCTCCCTCCCTCTGGTTTATGTTTCCACTGCTTTTTGTTTCATTGTACCTTGTAATTAGATTTTCCTATTCTTTCGCGCTCTTCACGAGATCAATTCCTGCTTTTCAGTTAATTCCGTCTAGCTCCCACGCATTTCTATTAATATATCTTCACCTCCAGTAGACAGCAGCTTCATATTACGAGATATATAGTTTTGACAATATCAACAGAAATGACATCGTTATAATTATTATATTCATTGTTATCACTTCCACCAACACCACCACTATCGTAACCATTACAGCGGTAACATTATTAATTTTACATCCAGTACACCAGAGGCATTACACATTCAGTTTAATTATTTACGCCTATAACCAAAATAGAAAATGACAGTGACGATAGGACAGGACAAAGAGGGTCATTAGTAATATCAGTAACAAATTACTGCATTAAGTAATACTGATACAATCCTTTTCAGATGCGGCAGATCCGATATTGTTATCCAGATAGAGGGAAATTCAGAACTGAAAAAGGAGCCGGGCAAGGATATGCCATACCAACTCATAGCATTTTCAGATACCTGAAAAGGATAAACACTGCAGGATAATATACTGTTTACCTATAGTGCAATCAACTTTTTCATTCCACTGGACAAACTAACAGGGTAATTTTCAAAGTAGACACTGAAAAAAATCTACAAATAAACAATAGAGGCAACAGTGTTAAATTTCTACTTCCAGCATGGATTGGAAACAAGTTTACTCGAATTTTTGTGTCAGAATTATAAACTTTAAGATCAGTTGGTATTACCAGCTTTCAAGTATGAAGTAAGACGTCGACTTTTAATACGAACACCATTCAAAAACAAAGTACCTTACGGAAAAATGGAGACATGCTTGTTGGGAATTACTAAGAGAGGCAGGAAAGCATAAACCAGATCAGGAAAGAAAGTGCATTGGAAGAAATAACAATGATTGCAACGAAAATAAAGTGAAGATTAATGGGATATTTAGCAAGGCCAATGGATGTGGGATGAACAAGGAAGTTCTTTGTTGAATTCGAAGAGCTAGGAAATGACCTAGACGACGACGCAATAGAAGATAGTAGATGACGTTATAAAACATGCAGGAGCAATATGAATGCGTACAGCTAAAGTCCGTAATGCATAAGAAGGTATACAGGACGCCTTTCTCCAGAAGTGCTTATGAAATGGTTGACGACGTCCATGATACTGACAATTACTAAAAGAGTAATTTCGGAGCACAGTGTAATAATATATTTATAGAGGATTTCATAAGAATATCTGGCTAGAAGTGAAACTCTTCTGGAGTGTTCATTAGTTTCTCGCAGTTCAGGTGCTTCGTATGTTGTCCACGGAAAGGAATCCGTAGGTGTCAGATTGGTGCCTATCACTGCTGATCCAAAGTGTGTGACAACCGTCACTTCGGTTGTCAAAGTGAGCGCAGACGTCATCTGGGAACGTCAATCGTTCTCTAACTGAACACATGACGTGCTACAACAATTGTTGGCACTCCACTTGGAAATACAAGGGCGTTACGTAGAATGTAAGGTCACAACAGCCACGTCTTCCTTGGACATCAAGCAGGAAAACTATGTATGTGACAGATTTTTATTTATTCACTCATCCTGAAATGCAGTAAACAAACTTTTGTAACACCCTGCAGCCAATTGCACATATCATACTAGGACTAACACAGCATTTAGGTTACAATTACACATGCGCCAAGGGTTCGTACTCAGGACATCATTTTTTTTTCACTCCTTGAGATAAGAGGGATTGGATTCCGGACGGAGTCAGACAAAAATTTTAACTCTCTTTTTTGAGTCATCAGTCTCATGACTGGTTTCATGCAGCCCACCACGAATTCCTCTCTTGCACCGACCTCTCAATATCAGAATAGCACTTGCATCCTACGTCAATCGATAATTTGTTGGCTGCATTCCAATCTCTGTCTTGTACTACAGTTTTTATCCTTTACAGTTCCCTCTAGTATCACGTTCGCTGATGCCTTAAAAAAAGTCCCATCATCCTGTCCCTTATTCTTGTCGGTGCTTTCCAGATGTTCCTTTTTTTCGCCACTTCTGATGAGAAACTCCTCAAAAAATGGTTCAAATGGCTCTGAGCACTATGGGACTTAACATCTGAGGTCATCAGTCCCCTAGAACTTAGAACTACTTAAACCTAACTAACCTAAGGTCATCACACACATCCATGCCCGAGGCAGGATTCGAACCTGCGACCGTAGCTGTCGCGCGGTTCCAGACTGAAGCGCCTAGAACCGCTCGGCCACACCGGCCGGCGAAACTCCTCATTCCTTACCCTTTGAGTCCATTTACTTATCAGCATCCTTCTATAGCGACGAGCCTAAAACGTTCCAATTTCCGGTTTTTCCTCAGTCAATAATTCATTACCATACGCTACTGGGCTCCAAACGTACTTTCTCAGAGATTTGTTTCTCATATTAAGGCCTATGTTTGATACTAGTAGACTTACTTTGACCGCGATGTCCTGTTTGCCTGTGCTAGTCTACTTTTAATGTTCGACTAGATTCGTTCGTCATGTCTTACTTTGCTTCCTACGTAGTACAACTCCGTAGCTTCGTCTCCTTCGTGGTCACCATTTTTGATAAGTTTATCAATAATCTCATTTCTGATTAAACTACTAGGGTGGTTCAAAGCAGTGAGTACTTCACAGCGAGAAACAACTTATGTTACTGAATAATTCAAACCGTAAATTTAACAATATATTTTGTACAGGTTGTGTCCCACACGTCTTAAATATTTGAAATATGAAATCTGACGTTACTTTAGGGAAATCCCACGCGCGCGCGCGCGCGCGCGCGCGCGCGCGCGCACACACACACACACACACACACACACACACACACACACACACTCCCACACACCCACCCACCCACCCACACACACACACACACACACACACACACACACACACACACACACACACACACACACACACACACATATATATATATATATATGTCTATTTTATTATGTAACGAAAAATAAGAAAACCGTAGCTTATTCTGTAAAAATATGTGAAAATAGATACAGAGTACCGACGAATACGTGCAACAAACGCGAAATTAGCACGAAATGTAACACATCCCTGCATATGTAAACGATTAGCTTTTCGGAGCAACTGCATAACGCACAAGCAAGGCCATCTACATTCCGTACATAAGGAAAGATTGCGCTTTGGGTTTCTAATTCAAATCGAATATGACTTTTATTTGTGAGAAAACTGTGTAAGAAGAACGAATACCAGTACGTGTATAAAGTTGACAGTGACAGGGTCGTCTCGTGTCGAGCGAGCGCTTTTTCGTTCAGTGATATTCCTGCTTGCCTCGGTCAGGATAGAAGACCTGCCATGCGAATATGGAATCGAAGGGTTCAAGAAAAGCATATTTGAGGCCATGCACACGGCATTATCGCCCAAGAGGACAGACATTTGGTTCGCTCGGCTGTGCAGGTTCGTAGAGCCACGTCATGAATTCCCTTGACTTGGGAAATAGTCTTGTTTGCAAGACAAGAATCCACACATCTGGAGCACCACGGACTGTCAGCGCGGCAAACACAATTACGGCGTTCCTTGTCGCAGCAGCAAAGAGAGGCGCGCTGACAGAGCTGCGCCCAACGGCAACACTGAAACTTGAATGTCTCTACGTACAGAATCACCAAGGACGAATCCCTGTGTAGATGCTCTGAAAAAGCCTAAAGTTTCCAGACTGTTCAAAAATGGCTCTGAGCACTATGGGACTCAACTGCTGAGGTCATTAGTCCCCTAGAACTTAGAACTAGTTAAACCTAACTAACCTAAGGACATCACAAACATCCATGCCCGAGGCAGGATTCGAACCTGCGACCGTAGCGGTCTTGCGGTTCCAGACTGCAGCGCCTTTAACCGCACGGCCACTTCGGCCGGCTTTCCAGACTGTATTTGACATCCTCATGTGGACGCAGCACCTGGTGCGGTGGTACGGGTTGTAATTGGATACGCAATGCGATGACCTCCGATTCGCATAGCCAGTAATTTGACAGAAGCCGTTCCATTCCAGACGTGCTGGGCCAGTGGCTACGTCCTGTTTTTGAGGACTCCATCAGATCTTTCAGGACGCAAGACTAAAAGTTTCCTTTGCCGTCCTGAAATACCTCAGTACAAAAGGCATTCACTCCCTGTCCTGTAAGCACGTTCTCCAGATCTCTCGCTAATAGGAAACATCAAGGGTTGCCCAGAGACTGCGGTGCGACAACACACCAGCCGCTGATACTGCTCAACTATTCCATAGGGCTGAAGCACCACGGAATGTCATACCCGTATCTGTCATTCTAGCTTGCTTTGGTTCAGTGTTCACCCACGTTAGAGCCACTGCAGGTAGCACAAGTGGCAGCTCCCTCTTAAATTCCGGACGCTTTATATCCTAACTCACCTACAAATTTAATTACTTACTCTCCCTATTATATTGTAGGCGCATAATAAGTACAATTTCGTTATTTACTAGCCTTTCTGGTAGTGTCACAACCTTAACGGCCACGAGAGTCTTTCTTAATCTGCTTTGAAAAGTCTGCTGTCATAATTTTGATGCTCTCAGGGACGCACACAGCCTTCATCGTTGCGTCTCAAATTGGAGTTAGTCAGGCGCCTTTTTTAGCACTCTATAATAAACATATCAACGACAAAGCCACCGTTCTACTATGTATCTACTCTACGTGACCCATTAATCCAACCAAATAACTCCCCTACACGGATGGAAGACACCGAACAATTTGACGAACGATGATTTTATACACATATCCATTTGTGGACAAATTTAACTTGCAGCAAACATCAGCTTCATATCTGCGTTTCCCTATGAGAAGATTTTCTACCTAATCTTTGGTACACTTTGACCGTCCTCGAACGTTCATGCTAGCGGCTCACTAACACACCTACGAGGTGATACATATGGGTTGCCTACATGCTGGGGTGAGGTGCTGTAGCAGCAGCAACCTGGATGTACAGTGCTGTCAGCAAAAATTCTGCCTCGTCGGTAAAATTCATCTCTTTCTCTCACACATACAATGAGCATAGTTCGATTTTTGTGTCACATTCGGTATACGGCGCAATGGGCCCTCAGATTAAATATTTCCACATCTAAAGCGTCTGTATCATTTACCGAAAAAATTCATTAGCACACACAATGGTTATGTAAATCTCATTACCGCATCCAAACAACAATATCTGGCAGTACCTCCTAGGTCTAAAAGAATCTAAGTTATGGGTAGAAAAGCGACATATTGTATCAAACGTACATAAGCATACACACAATGGTTATTCCCATGTTATTACCATGCATATGTCTGTCAAAATACACAAAGAGTGTAGCTTACAGTATTACCACGTCTAGAATACCTGTGAAAAATATGTAAGTTTCATCAGCAACACCATGTTTGTCAAGTGTCACAATGTTATTTTCACATCTAAAATGCCTGTCAAAACATGTAAAGTGTATAACTTACACTACTTACACTTCGAAATTTTTCTGTAACATGCATAAAACACATGTGCTGTCCTGAAACAACATGCTAATCAAGCAGTTGACAGTTAACTCTTGGTCTAATTGATACTATGCTACCGGTACAAAAAAACAAAAAAACAAAAACAAAAAACTGACCGAGCGCCATTTTACA
Organism: Schistocerca serialis cubense; assembly: GCF_023864345.2. Taxonomy (NCBI): domain Eukaryota; kingdom Metazoa; phylum Arthropoda; class Insecta; order Orthoptera; family Acrididae; genus Schistocerca; species Schistocerca serialis. The sequence goes on from NC_064641.1 coordinate 218,354,071, forward strand.
GGGAATGGTATGGGGGGAAACGATAATTCACCAATAAAATAATAATCAAAATTACTGAATGACTAATATAAATTTATTTTAATTATGATTTTGTTTTTGGACATTGCTGTGGCAGCATGTTTATCATCGACTTCATATTTCCTAACACCTTAGCACTACAAACTGTACCCAAAACGGAGCATTTCGACAAAATCATTAATGTGTTTTACCACTTAAACTGTAAATTTCATAAAATGTAAGTATAACTTCATAATGCAACAAATAAAAGATGTAAACACAATACGAAGTGGTCAAAGACACTGATGGACAAGCATCCACAAAGAGAGTTACGTTAGATCTCTCAAAAATACGATCCTTGCACCAAACTAAAATCGTATTCGTCATGAAACGTGAATACTTCATTGCAAAACCCATGCACGTTGCTAATCATAATACATAAATATAAGTACAGATCTCTGACGATGAACAAAAATTTGATCTTTGCACCTACATAAATTACCAAATTACATAAATATTTTGAGTACGAAACACACATGGCACTACTGTCATAACTCATTTGCTCTATAAGAATTTAAAAATATATACATGGCTCACATACTGGCACTACTGATATAACTTGCAGTTAAAGCTGCGCTGGTTGGTGAGCTTAGTTTGATCTTGGTAGCACTCTTCAAAGAAACCAAAAATTGTCTTTATTATTTATCAAAATACCTCGACTATCTTCTGCAACAATACAAAACACACACGGCACTACAGATCAAACTTACAGGTAAAGTTTCAATTGACGGGGACCGACTTACGCTGTCAAGCAGTGCAAACTGCATGATATTTTCATGAAACTGCTTACTGAATAGTTGTGATACATATTCACAACTGTAAGTAATGTAAGTAATGAGGGTTGCTATGCTGTGGAGAACTCACTTTGTTACTGTTCAGTCACCCCAACATTATAGCGATTCTATTCTAGGATATCTTGCAGACGAAAATGTATGTCAGTTTCTGCTGGAAATGATAATTTATGCTGTTGCAAAGTGGAGGCTACATTACGCTTTACCCTACATCTACATACATACTCCGCAATCCACCATACGGTGCGTGGCGGAGGGTACCTCGTACCATAACTAGCATCTTCTCTCCCTGTTCCACTCCCAGACAGAACGAGGGAAAAATGACTGCCTATATGCCTCTGTACGAGCCCTAATCTCTCTCATCTTATCCTTGTGGTCTTTCCGCGAAATGTATGTCGGAGGCAGTAAAATTGTTCTGCAGTCAGCCACAAATACTGGTTCCCTAAATTTCCTCAGTAGCGATTCACGAAAAGAGCGCCTCCTTTCCTCTAGAGACTCCCACCCGAGTTCCTGAAGCATTTCCGTAACACTCGCGTGATGATCTAACCTACCAATAACAAATCTGGCAACCCGCCTCTGAGTTGCTTCTATGTCCTCCCTCAATCTGACCTGATAGGGGTCCCGAACGCTCGAGCAGTACTCAAGAATAGGTCGCACCAGCGTTCTATATGCGGTCTCCTTTACAGATGAACCACATCTTCCCAAAACCAATGAACCGAAGACGACCATCCGCCTTCCCCACAACTGCCATTACATGCTTGTCCCACTTCATATCGCTCTGCAATGTTGCGCCCAAATATTTAATCGACATGACTGTGTCAAGCGCTACACTACTAATGCAGTATTCACACATTACAGGATTTTTTTTCCCTATTCATCTGCATGAATGTACGTTTATCTATATTTAGAGTTAGCTGCCATTCTTTACACCAATCACAAATCCTGTCCAAGTCATCTTGTATCATCCTACAGTCACTCAACGACGACACCTTCCCGTACACCACAGCATCATCAGCAAACAGCCGCACATTGCTATCCACCCTATCCAAAAGATCATTTATGTTGATAGAAAACAACAGCGGACCTACCACACTTCCCTGGGGCATTCCAGATGATACCTTCACCTCCGATGAACACTCACCATCGAGGACAACGTACTGGGTTCTACTACTTAAGAAGTCTTCGAGCCACTCACATACTTGGGAACCAATCCCATATGCTCGTACCTTAGTTAGGAGTCTGCAGTGGGGCACCAAGTCAAACGCTTTCCGGAAGTCAAGAAATATGGCATCCGTCTGATACCCTTCGTCCATGGTTCGCAAGATATCATGTGAAAAAAGGGCGAGTTGAGTTTCGCAGGAGCGATGCTTCCCAAAGCCGTGCTGATGCATGGACAGCAACTTCTCTGTCTCAAGGAAATTCATTACATTCGAACTGAGAATATGTTCGAGAACACTGCAAAAAACCGATGTTAAGGATATTGGTCTGTAATTTTGAGGATCCGTCCTTCTACCCTTCTTATATACAGGCGTCACCTGCGCTTTTTTCCAGTCGCTCGGGAATTTACGTTGGGCAACAGATTCGCGATAAATGCAAGCTAAGTAAGGAGCCAATTCAGTAGAGTACTCTCTGTAAAACCGAATTGGAATCCCATCAGGACCTGGCGATTTATTTACTTTCAACCCATTCAGCTGCTTCACAACCCCAGGGATGACTGTCCTCCATACGGGTATCTGTAAAGAGACTCAAACGGCGGTATGTTTGTACGATCCTCCTGCGTGAAAGATTTCTCAAATGCTAAATTTAAAATTTCAGCTGTCATTTTGCTGTCTTCCGTTGCCAGGCCAGACTGATCGGTTTGTGACTGGATGGAAGCCTTCGACCCGCTTACCGATCTTACGTAAGACCAGAATTTCCTTGGGTTTTCAGCAAGATCTTTTGCTAAGGTATGACGGCAATGATTCAATGCTTCGGGCATCGTTCTTTTTACAGCAGCACGAATCTCTACAAACTTTTGCCTGTCCTCATTCTCCCGATCTTTCTTGTACCGCGAGTGCATACTCCGAATTGCGCTGTTAAACCACGGTGGGTCTTTTACGTCCGTAACCCACTTTTTCGGTACATACTTCTCCAATGCGTGATTTACAATGTGTTTAAAATTTGCCCATAATTCTTCCATGTCCATCGTACCGGAAGTAAATGAAGTCGATTCATTTACAGCAAAATTGCAAAAAATTGTCCTTTAATCACCACTTACAGTAAAATTGTAAGAAACTCTCAGATGCTTGCCATTTTAAAGCAAAATTTAACAAAATGTCCCATAAATCACCGTGTTAAAACTGTAACAAATCGTCGTATTTTATCTTCATATATGGATAAGTAAAACAAAATTGTATCAAATTACCCATTACATCACCATGTACAGCAAAATTTTTAACAAATTGTTATATTATCGTGTTATAGTAAAACTGTAATGAATTATACTATACACCATCAAGTTATGGCAAAATGTAAGAAATCCCCATACATAACCATTGTTACGTCAAACTGTAACAAACTGACACATACATTAACATGTTACAGCAAACTTGCAACAAATTGCCCAATTTTTGCTTCTGTTCCAGTGAAGCATCAAGTAAAATTTTATAAATTACCCCATATATTACTATGATACTCCAAAATTGTAACAAACTACCCTCTACATCACCATTTTATAGCAAAATTGTAAAAAATTATTCCATACAGTACCATGTTACAGCAAAATTGTAGCAAATTATCCCATAAATATCACCATGTTCATACTAAATTGTAACAAATTGCCCTTCACAGAATGAACGTATGGTGGATACTATTGCAGTATGATGGTCACCACTGCTCTCAGATGTGTGGAACCTTGATCATCGTCTTTGACCATGTTGTGTTGCATTTACATTTCACATTTGCTGCATTACGAAAATGCAGTTGAAGTCACAAAATGCAATAACAATCTCATCAAAACACACCAGTTTAGTACAATTTGTTGTGCTAAAGTGTTGGGTAATATTAACATCAGTGAACAACATGCTGCCATAGTTTTTTCCAACACCAAAAGTAATGTGAATAAAGCTATATTAGACAGTCAATAACACCCATTATTATTTTTTTGATGCGCTATTTTCTTCCGAAACCCCCCCCCCCAAAAAAAAAACCGTAATTTTTTTACTGCCATTAATCCAGTGTCAATTAGGGCTAGAGGTAATTGTTAACTGCCTGAGTAGCATGCTATTATAGCAGAGCACATGTCATTTATACAGTTACAGAACAATTCAGAAGTAGTCATACTGTAAGTTACATTCTTTGCGTATTTTGACAGATATTTTTGTTTAGACTGGAAAATAACATTGTGATACTGGCATAAGCTTTGTGTGCTGGCAAAGCTTAAATATTTTTGACAGATATTTTAGACATAGAAATACTGTAAGTTACACCCTTTATGTATTCTGACAGACATTTTATGTGTGATAGTAGCACGGACATGACCATTATGTGTGTGCTTAGATATTATGCTGAAATTAGCCTACTGGTATTTACCTCAAGCAGTCACAATGAGGTCGTCTCGGTTTTTGTAAGAAATTCCTAATGTCATCGCACGTACTCAACTGCAGCGCCAGTGAAAAGCCTCTATGAGCTAAACAGTTGTCTTCCAGGTCGTTAATTATATTGTGTATAGTAACGCTGCCGTGTATAGTAACGCCTTTAGGTGCACAAGCGCTTTGTCAGTGTGTCCCCAATAGGAACTGCATTCTGGATTCCATTAGTTTGAAATTACTCAATCCAGACGCACATCTTTCCCATTATTCCATAAGCATGCATTTTGTTTAATTGGCGACGGATCGATATGTGTCAAATGATTTTCCCAATCATCGACTTGTATTACGCCATTTACCACCTATGTAATCTGGTGAACGAACAGAGCAAACTATTGATTTCTACAAAGGAGTTACCTGACAATAAGCGATCAAGAATGCGCTCGGTAAATCTACAACAAATTGACGTCAATGAGATGGCTCCTGCAACACTTCCAAAAGAACTTCAACAACCTCCACCTTTATGCAACCACAGTGTACGCTCCATTGTTCCAGTGATGCAGAGAGCCTGTTGCTTTAACAACGGCTAGTTTTCGCATCTATGCGACAGTCAAATGTAAAAGCTATTTTATTTTTGTGGTGGTGCAGTTTATCGCTTCTCTTCGTATCTAGATTTTTAGAGACACAGCATTACTAATAACTTGAATACACGGTATTAATGTTCCACAATAATATTTCGTCATGAATCGGCTTCAGTCGGTTCACAACCAACTATTAAATTAATATTATTGTGGAACTTTAATACTGTGTATTCAAGTTCTTAATATGTCTGTGGTCTTCCAAGAACCGATGGAATTTTCCATAAAAAAACATACCATTACTTGAACTGGAGGATGATGAGGGAAGGATCAGCCGCATCCTTTTCCAACGAATGGTCTGAAAGAATTCAGCAAAACCTAAATCTTAACGTCCACAAAGTGTGTTTACACCATTGTCCGCTACATCACCTGGTTCGGTGGGAAGCAGCTAATGCGGACGTGTAACGTCATACAGGCCGGCCTAGAATAAATGCTGAAGACACCCGAAGCCATAGTTGCGGCTTTCTGTTGTTCGCCAGACGTGGAACAACACACAGTGTACTCAGAAATTCTACCCGTATCGGTTGCAATTACTGCTTGCAACTCTGCAACATGATATTCCATAATAAATCCGCCTCTAATGACCCCTTCGTTAGCCAGGCGTTATATGCTACACTTCCTTCCTTTCTAATGAGCCTTTCGTTAGCTGGACATCAGTATCTAAATTATTTTCTTCCTTTCGTAATGCTTTAAACTGTCTAAATATTTCTTTACACGTTCGAATGTGCATGAACATTTCCTTAAAGAAGATAAATTCACGGAGAAGTCAACTTTCCATGTGTGTGGAATTGTCAGCAAGCAATGTGGACGCATCTGGAATGCGGTGATGTTAATTTGTCGTCCTATCGCAAGACTGATCGAATTATTGGGTTTTTCGTGCAGATTTATGATTAATTATTCAATTTTTCGTGAATTATTGTCTGATACGTCGGATGACACCCTTTTCCGACATGGAGGTGCACTACCGTACTAGATTCTATGAGACAGGCGCGTTCTTTACCACATCTTACCTGGATACTGGACTGGCAGAGCTGGACAAATTTTCTAGTCTCAAAGCTTCCCAACTTTACTTCTACGGGCGTTTTACTGTTGGACCACATTAGAACAAATGTTTACCAAACTCATATCAAGGTCCGATTATCTGAGGACCAGAATTAATCATAGTGACCTCAGTGGATGAAGGCATATTGTGCCAATACCGAATGGAGTTAAAAGCGTAGATTATAAGCAGACTGTACAAAACATTAGTCATACGCAAGAGGCATCACATTAATAACATGTAACACCGCCTCTGGCCTTGATAATGGCCTCAATTCGGCGAGGAAGCAAGTCCACAAGTTTTTTCAGGCATGCGAAATTCAGCTGGAGCCACTGATTAATGATTAAATTCCGTAGAGCCGCCAAACTGCGGGCTATTGATTGCGACCTTTCACTCGCTGCTGCAAATAGCTCCAGACTTTCCTAAAGTATTAACATCAGGTGATTTAGCAAGCCAGTCGTGGTACAATAGGGTGCCTGCATTTCCGTCAGACCAGGAACGTATGGATGCGTCCCTGTTAACGCGGCAGTTGTAATCTTGGAAGACGGGAGTGGTAACGGCATGCTCATCGTGAAGATGTAGAAGGAACATCCTTTGGTAATGTTGAATTATAAGCTTATATCGTTGACGTCGATCTATTGTAGAATTATGGAACATGTTTCAAGCTCAAGAATTATGTTTTTGAAGAGCGAAAAACTCCTATGAAAATCAATAAACAGAGGTCATGCTAAACTCAGCTGGCCCTGCTCCTCCATCAGATTCACGGCGCTTTAGAAAACAGCGCTCAGGTTGAAGCCGTGTTCGGTGACTTCAGGGAGGCATTTGGCACTGTCCCACACTGCCGTTTAGTGAAAAAAATACGTACTTACTGAGTATCGGATCAGATTTGTGACTGGATTCAAGACTTCCTTACAGATAGAACTCATCACCCCGCTCTTATTGGAAGAAAATTGAAAGATGTAAAGGTAATTTCCGGAGGGCCACAAGGAAGCGTGATGGGACCGTTACTGTTGACAATGTACACTACGTGATCAAAAGTACCCGGACAGCGCCAAAAACACAGTTTTTCATATTAGGTGCTTTGTGCTGCCACCTACTGCCAGGTACTCCACATCAGAGACCTCAGTAGTCATTAGACAATGTGAGAGAGCAGAATGGGGCGCTCCGCGGAACCCACGGACTTCGAACGTGGTCAGGTGATTGGGTGTCACTTGTGTCATACGTCTGTACGTGAACTGCATCCGGATCCACTGCAAGTACTATGACAGGTGAGGAAACTTCGACTTCATGGTCGAGCGGCTGCTCATAAGCCACACATCAAGCCGGTAAATGCCAAACGACGCCTCGCTTGGCATAAGGGGTGTAAACATTGGACGATTGAACTGTGGAAAAACATTGTGTGGAGTGACGAATCACGGTACACGATGTGGCGATCCGATGGCAGGGTGTGGGTATGGCGAATGCCCAGTGAACATCTGCCAGTTGTGTAGTACCAACAGTAAAATTCGGAAGCTGTGGTGTTATGGTGTAGTCGTGTTTTTCATGGTGAGGGCTTGCACCCCTTGTTTTGCGTGGCACTACCACAGCACAGGTCTACATTGATGCTTTAAGCACCTTCTTGCTTCCCACTGTTGAAGAGCAATTCGGGGATGGCGATTGCATCTTTCAACACGATCGAGCGCCTGTTCATAGTGCACGGCCTGTGGTGCAGTGGTAACACTACAGCAACATCACCGTAATGGACTGGCCTGCAGAGTCCTAATCTGAATCCTACAGACCTTTGGGATGTTCTTGAACGCCGACTTCTTGCCAAGCATCACCGACCGACATCGATAGCTCTCCTCAGTGCAGCACTCCTTGAAGGACGGGCTGCCATTTCCCAAGAAACCTTCCAGCACCTGATTGATTGTGCGCCTGCGAGAGTGGAAGCTGTGATCAAGGCTAAGGGTGAGCCAACACCATACTGAATTCCATCATTACCGAAGGAGGGCGCCTCGAACTTTTAAGTTATTTTCAGCCAGGTGTCCGTATACTTTCGATCACATAGTGTACATAAATGCGTAGTAGAAAGTTCTTTAAGACAGATCATAGATGATGCGGTTGTCTACAAGAAAGAGGCAACGGCAGAAGACAGTACAGATATGCAGTATGATCTGCACAGGATTGATGAATTGTTTGGCAGTTGACGCAGAACGTACGTAAATGTAACATAGGAAATGCACCACTGTATGACTACACTATTGGTGACAGATTGCTGGAAACAGTATCTACCGTAAAATATGTAGAAATAACTATCCAGAGCATCCTTCAGTGAAATGACCACATAAAATAAATGCAGAAAAGCCAGATTCCAGATTGAGAGTGTTCGACCGATTCTTGAGCTCTGTTCACCAATCTTGGATCCTTTACTAGGTGTGACTGATAGAAGAGGCAGAGAAGAAGCAACAAAGTGCGGCGCGTTTCGTCATGGGATCGTTTAGTCGGCGCGCGAGAGCGTTACCAAGATGACAAAAAAACTCCAGTGGCAGACGTTACAAGGCAGGTGTTGTGCATCAAATGGTTCCAATGGCTCTGAGCACTATGGGACTTAACATCTGAGGTCATCAGTCCCCTAGACCTTAGAACCACTTAAACCTAACTAACCTAAGGACATCACACACATCCATACCCGAGGCAGGATTCGAACCTGCGACCGTAGTGGTCGCGCGGTTCCAGACAAGCGCCTAGCGCCTAGAACCGCTCGGCCACCAGCGGTCGGCTGTTGTGCATCACGGAGAGGTTTACTATTGAAATTTCAAGACAGTACTTTCCGGCCAATACATTGCACCTTCTTACACACTTCTCGCGAAATGCCCACGACGAGAAAATTGGAGAAATTAGAGCCAACGGAGCGATACCAACATCATTCTACCCATGTACCATTCGCGAATGAAACGGAAAAGGGGCAATCAGTTATTGGCACGTCTTGCGGAGTATGATGTAGATGCGGATGTAGAACCATTCCCTTCGAAGGGTAATTGTCTTGCCGACAACGGGCAAGGTTAGAGATCTGGATGACGATCAAACACACAGTTACACACTGGTATGAACTTTTATAACAGATTTCTGTGAAGTTTGGAAGGTAGGAGACGAGATACTGGCAGAAGTAAAGCTGTGAGGAGCGGGCGTGAGTCGTGCTTCGGCAGCTCAGATGGTAGAGCACTTGCCCGCGAAAGGCAAAGGTCCCGAGTTCGAGTATAGGTCGGGCACACAGTTTTAATCTGCCAGGAAGTTTCATATCAGCGCACACTCCGCTGCAGAGTGAAAATCTCATTCTGACTACAGGTTCGTTCTTCCTACTCATCCGCATTAACTTACATTTTTTCACATTTAGAACCAGGTGCCATTCATCACACCAACTAGAAATTTTGTATCAGTCGTCTTGTATCTTTCTACAGTCACTCCACTTCGACACCTTGCCGCACACCAAAGCCTCATCAACAAACAACCGCAGATTGCTCCCCATCCTGTCCGCCAAATCTCTCTTTTTTTCCTGTCTATTTTCACTACCATTGTATTTATGCTGTTTTGCCTGGCAGCGAGTGGTACACCAATCCTTGTACACACGTCAACAGTTTGCGTTGATACACGAACAAGTCGGGCAGCTTCATTTACTGTGTAGTGATGTGCACGTCCAAAAACGACAGCTCCTTTCTGTCATTCTTTCACGTCTCCAAATCGACCCGTTTGACAACCCAGACTCCATACAAGCCACTTGATCGTACACACCACCCCGTTGGCATGATTTACGTTATCGATTGAGGTTACGTGCTGTCTGGTACCGGTTCCGCTCCACCTCCAGCGTTCCGAAGCGATTAGTGTGCTCTTCTAATGCGGCTGAGTAATATTTTGCGACTGAGCTTACGTTGCATGTACCGTAAGAGTTGCTCATATTGAAGTCGAGTAAGAAAGTAAGTTTAGGAAGTTCGTGCATCATGTCAGTTACTTCAACTTCCACACCAAATAGAAATCCTGCCAGTAATATGAGGCATTACAAAAGTCTTCTGAGACAATCTGCAGACTGGTATGCAAAATATCTTTCCCAAGATGTATCACTGCCAACTTACAAAGTTACATGAAACTTGGATCACGCATAGAAAGAACTGCTGCAGTATAGTACAGAAGGTAACTGAAAGAAATACACAACGAGAAGATCAAATATGACGCTTGAAAGACAATAATTAAAGCGAAGTCACCACGATTTTGAATGAAATGATAATTAAATCAAGGCCTTAAGCTGTCGACAGCCGTTGATATACATCAACGGGGAGTTGAAAAAGTGTGCCCCGACCGGGACTCGAGTCCAGGATCTCCTGCTTACAAGGCAGACGCTGTATCCATCTGAGCCACTGAGGGCACAGAGGATAGTGCGACTGCAGAAGGTTATTGGCCGGTTAGCCTTAACTATATATGAAGATAGTATCTGTTCTCTCGGACATGTTCGAAAGAACAGATACCATGTCTATATATGAAGATGGTATATGTTCTTTCGGACATGGTATCTGTTCTTTCGGACATGTCCGAGAGAACAGATACCATCTTCATATACAGTTAAGGCTAACCGGCCAATGACCTTCTGCAGTCGCACTATCCTCTGTGCCCTCAGTAGCTCAGATGGATACAGCGTCTGCCATGTAAGCAGGAGATCCCGGGTTCGAGTCTCGCTCGGGGCACATATTTTCAATTGTCCTCGTTCACGTATATCAACGCATTCCAACAACTTAAGGTACTGATTTAATTATCTTTTCATTCTAAGAGAGCTGCATGGTCTCAGATGGTATCTGTTCATTCGGACATGTCCGAAAAAACCAGATAGTATCTTCATATACGATTTAGAATGGTCTCCTGAACATTACAAAGGCAGGTACATGGCAGGTAACATGGTGTTACCACGACGGACTTCAATGCCTTCTCTGCAGCGGGTTTCCCATGCTGGCCACACAGTTGTTAATGAGTTCTTGTGATCTGGTGTTCCATTTCTAGATACGCGAGGTTTGTAACTACTGGATGCTCGTTGGTGTATATGGGCGTGTTGCAGTACGTCTCACAAACTCATTCCAGGCGTTCCCGATAAAATTTAAGTCAGTGGAATCGGCAGGCCAGTCCATTTGTCGAATATCCTCTCGTTCCAAGATTCCTCCGCGCAGTTCGATTGTGTCGCGCGTTATCATCCATAAAAATGGAGTCAAGGCAGAAAGCACCCCTGAAAAGTTGCACAGAGAGAAGGAATACAGCGTCATAATAACGTTGAGCCGTCAGTGTACCGCGGTCACAGGTCTAGAGGTCATGAAGTTCATGCAACTTGTGCCTCTCCACACCTTAGCACCTGGACCACCAAAGCGATCATGCTCGACAAGCTGGAGTTACCCTCACATAGCGAGTATAGAGAACACGTATTGCACCGGAGAAAATTGTCGAATATGATCGTTCTGGTGGTCCCGGTGTTACGGTCTGGAAGGCACATTGTTGGTTGTGAGTACTGATCTCCAGATCTTTTTATTATGGATGACGATGAGGTATCGGATCCAACAGCGCGGGTGGAGGAGCCCATTGAACGAGAATATTCGTCGAATGGACTCGCCTGCGCTTTCGCCAGACTTACTGGGTGACAATCATTGAACAATATTTCATAAAATCGTCATGACTTCGGAACAGTTTGCGTTAGGACGATCAAACTGCTCGGCTGGCCTCGGAGTTTGATGCGAGTTAGTATGGGCATTGTTGTTTGGTTTAGCGACGAAGGCCACTTTCATTTGGATGGGTTCGTCAATAAGCAAAATAGGTGCATTTGACGGACTGGGAACCCGCATTTTGCGATCGAGAAGTTCCTACGTCTTCAGCTAGTGACTGTGTGGTGTGCATTGTCCAGTCACGAAATAATTGGTGCGATATTGCTTGATGGCACGGTGACAGTTTCAAACTGCACTGGAGGAGGAAGGTTTTGGAAGACTATTTCATCCCCATCAACCTAAGTGACCACGATTCCGACAAGATGTGATTCATGCAAGATGGAGCTCGGTCTCATCGAAGCAGAGGAGTGTTTGATGTCCTGAAGCATTTTGGGGATCGCATTCTGGCTCTGGGAGAGGCCCTGGCATGGGCCTCGACTGGACGCCATAGTCTCCGGATCTGAAAGCATGCGACTCCTTTCTGTGGGACTATATTATAGACAAGGTGTACAGCAATAACCGTAAAACTATTGTTCAGCTAACAGTCATTCAGGAGGTCATCGACAGCATCGATGTTCAGACACTTCAGTGGGTCACGCAGAATTTCGCTATTCGTCTGCGCCACATCACCACCAAAGATGGCAGGCACATCGAACATGTCATAACCTAAATCCGAATACTTTAGTGGCGTTTACATGTTGAACAAAGCGTGTGCACGCCGTACTTTGTAACTAATTTACGTTTTCTTCATATAGTTCAATAATTGCCACCCTGTGTGTGGAAATCGTTGGGAGATGTACTGCAGGACGTTCTGGTTCACAAAAGACTACACAGCAATTTTAAACCGCACTGGAGGAGAAATGGAACGCCTTACCATAAGAAAATCTTAGCAACACTGTGACCAGCAGGGGAGCAGGTTACAGAGCATGCATTCCCGTCCGTAGTTGATCACGTACCCTATTAACATCCATGCTCCACAGTTTGCAATGACCAGAAGACCATCATAAATCGCGATGTCTTTCAATGTAATTATTATTTGAGTAAAAGTATCATTTCTGTTCGCCTCATTGCGCATTTCTTTCGGTTACCTTCTGTACTGTGCGGTACTGTAGTAGTTCTTTCTACGTACCGTCCACATTTCATCGAACTATGTTACTTGCCAGTGACACATCACGCGAAAGTTGCTTTCTTCCTTATATTATGCACAACGGTGTACTTTTTAACGTCATACGAGAACATTATGAAAAAGGAATGCAGCGATGTGAAGATAGTTTATCTGACAACTACTTTGAACAAAAAAGGAAATGTGCTACATGTGAAAACACAGATGACATTTCGCTCCTACTACCACATAAGCACCGTACAGCGCCACGAGGCAAACTGATTTATGCCTGATGCTAGGAACTCCGAGCTGGGTTTTGGAGATTTCCCAAGGCTATTGCAATACTTACATCTGGACGTCTCCCTCGGGAAATTTCGAGGTTTGTGTCGCGAAACAGCTTGGCACTTGGCTGAACTAAAGTAGCTCCCTGGTAGTGTTTCTGCCACACATCATCAAGATTGCTGTGAATTCGAATTGCATTCGACTAGGTGATTCAGTTCTCAAGTACTAGACTTGTCTAAATCAGTACTGTGTAATAGATCATGTTTTGGGATGTCATGTAACTGACGTGTGCATGATAGAACAAAGTAGACGAACTAAACAAACGCAGGGATACTATTATAAACCATCACCAGCTTAAATCTTAGTCTGTATATCCATGACGACGGCTACATCTCATGCCTTATTACTTCTATTATCAATGTTGTTTATGTATTTTAGGGTGACAATTTTCAGAATAATTTTGCAAGCATCAAAAACCGTGTATTTAGCAATGTATTGGTAAGTAAGCTGCTGATTGTACAGCAACGATGTGCTGCCTGTTAAAAGTCCCATTATTGTATTCGATTTCGTTTGCAATTCTTTCATGATGAGCACTGAAACTTAACCTGCATACTGAAACGGCTATGGACGAAGTAAACGACTATTTCAATGTGGAATCTCTTGGTCTTGGTAATGAATAGAAAGTTAGCATGATACGCTTCGCTAATGCCGAAAAGTTAAGAGGACCTGAGTCAGGTTCTAAATGAAGTGGAACTTTTACCACCTGATGGCTGAGATATGCCATAAAAAATAAAACTAGGGTAATGGCGTGTCCAGCAGGTGCACAAGCTCGATGGCTACATGTTGAACTGTAGAGAGATTTTACAGTGGCGGGTAAATCTATCTCGGATGTGCAATACATAAAGCAGTAAGATGCAAGAAAGTAATAAGGGTTACAGAAAGGAAATCGGCTTGCTATAAAAGGAATGCTTGCTAACGTCCAGATATGTAAACTGTGACACAGGGAAAGCTTCACGAAAAGCTGTATTTGTAGCACAGCTTTGTATGGGTGCGAAACATGGACAATGGGGAAGACAACGATAAAACGATGAAAAGTCTCTGAAATGTTTTTAATGGAGACTGTTGAAGATCAGATTGCTTTCTGCAGCCGCTCAACGAGAAAACTTGCCTAACATAACGAATCTAGAAGATAAAATGCTTGGACACGTATGATTTGTTATGTCGGGCGTATATTTTACAGGAGTCATTGCTGAAAATTCTAATTGTAAGGGTAATAGAAGGAAAGAACCGCAGAGACAAGCCTTGTTATGTCTACACAACGTAGCTCGTCGGTGATACACTACTCAGCCACCATATTATTGCACTTCGTCGTCAGCGGAAACACTCAGTGATGTTACAGTAATCAAGTGCAGTAGTAACTAAGGAAAAAACCCGGCACTGTCAATACTTAAACCATTGAGGTAAGAATAGAGGGAGACGCCGTGACGTCACAGCTGCGAAGCTATGTGAAGCCGAGGGTAGCCATCTCAATCCGACCAAAACATTGCTGCTGTAAGCTTGTGTGCATAGGCTTGTCGCTCGCTTTTGGAAGGATTTTGCGCTATTATGGTGACTTGTGTGGTGTTCGGGTGTACGAATCGTTCTGATTGTGATGCGAAATCGAAGGGAATAACATTTCATGTGTAAGTTGTCTCGTTAAGTGTGATTTTACAACTTCATTGTGAATGAACGTGTGCTACATCGGTACTTGTACTATAGCGTGTTTTTCTCCTGTATGATTTTAGATTTCCTAAAAACGAAAGTCGGAAAGCTCTGTGAGAGAATGCCGTGAGGAGGAAGAATTGGCGTGCGTCTAAATGGAGCACTATATGTTCTCAGCATTTCCGAGAAGAGGACATAGACCGAACTTCCCTTTCAACAGTAAGGCTCCGAGAAAATGCTGTACCATCAGTTTTCCCTACACACCCAAAACATTTATAAAAGGTATGTTAATTCAAAGAATTAAATTCTTAGTTTTCAAGTTCACGTTTCAGTATAATACGTACGTATCGTCGATAATCGAAGTGTTGAGTAACTCACTTTGTCTTCATCATGTACCAAATTAAAAGCTAACACTACATTAACTGGCGTAAAGTATAGGCCTAAACAGGACACTGTGTAGATTTGCCATTCTATGTACCGTATTTCAGTAAATATTGGTGGTAATGAACAGTGTTTCCCAGTAGTGTAACGTAACTGAAATGTTCCAGTACGTATTACAAACAAGATGTATTTATGGGCTTTGGAGGGAGGGTATAGCTAACTTAGTTTTCAGTTTCTATTATTTAGTTTGTGATACACGTTTATTATTGAATTAACAAAATTGTATCGTTTACATTGAAGACTAGCTATTCGTAATATTACATTAAAAACTATTTTTAATCAGAAGAAACGCGGAATTTCGCCTTTACGAGATTTTATTTTAAACAAAAACTTTGAAACAACCAATCTGATAACGTTACATGCGTATATGGTGCAATTAGCGATTGTAATACACGCAGTGCTATAGCACACTGGCAATGTTTTGGTCAGAGTGTCATGGCAGCGAGCCACGCCCCCATGGCTTCAAAACGTAGTACGGCTGGGATACGTAGCGCCATCTCCCCTTATTCTTACCTCCTTGACTTAAACGTCAGTTGTGCATTTACTTTCAACCACGAGTACGCGCTGACACACGATAAGCGGACCGAAGCATCTTCACTCTAACGTGTGGTAGAATGCAGCAGGTATTATGAAATGAACAGGACAGCGGGCAGACGACATGAAAGCAGCGCTGTATCAAATCATCGGAACTTACCATCGAAACAACATCATTTATGGTGTTTCGAACTTAAAATTCGAATAGTCTCATCAAGCTGTTACTTCCCGTGCACATTGATACTATTATAAGGAACTACACACTACTTTGAAAAAAAAAATCATCATTTGGCAAACAGATACTACAAATGGAAATAGGTTAATAATAATTTAAGTGTCCACCTTCTTGCAAGATCACTAAACACTATATAACTCAGTCCGAACAGGTCTCGGAAGGCGCAACAGTACTGACAGACCGCCGTGTCATCTTCAGCCTGCGTCACTGTATGCGGATGTGGAGCGACATGTGGTCAGCACACCACTGTCTTGGCCAATGTCAGTTTTCATGAGCGGAGCCGCTACTTCTCATTCAAGTAGCTCTTCAATTCGTCTCGTAAGGGCTGAGTGCACACCTCTTGCCAAAAGTGCTCGGCAGACTGGGACGGTCATCTAAGTGCTAGCCAAGCCCAATGGTGCTTAACTTCGGTTAGCTGATGGGAACCAATGTTGACACTACGGCAAGGCTGTTGGCTTTGCAACATCACGAATTTGTGTTATTACCTAAACATGCTGCATCAGAGCTGAGGCATCTCCGATTCCTTTTTCTTCTATTACTTCTGAAAATATACTTACAAAATTTTATGTCGATAAGGAATATGTCCACATATGTAATCTAACGTCAAAAAGCAACAATTAAGTAACATGTGATCTAAACAACAGCAATATATATATATATATATATATGTGGCAACTTATTACCAACCTAGATAAAACTTCGTATGGATACCCACCAGAAGCAATAACACAGAAACACAATGAAAATGTAACAAGTGTGGTGAAATATCTTTAGGGAATAAAACAAAAGTGCGTTCTTACAAGAATGCAGGCGCTTTTAATTTATTATTTTTATTTTCTGCAATCACGGGAACATGTTATGTAAACATGATAATATACAAAACTGTACATAACATTTCCATGAGATGAAAGAAGGCATTTGAAGAAATTTATTTTAATGGTAGCCATTACGACACACTAACATCTGTAACTTAATGGATGTGATTGTGTAATAGTCCTATACTTCAAGTCCGTTGCTATACTAAGAAGTAACTGCCAGAGCCACATAAAGGTCGAGGAACACCAGGACGATCTACATGATAAATGCTAAAGGAGTGTAACGTAGTGCAGCATTTCTCTGTGTGTAACGACAAAGTCCATTTGCATAAGACGAGAAGAATGACTGTCCCATACCCAAAGCAGTTGCCAACAGAGGCAACTCATGAGAATGCATGAACTCCACAATGGTTAAAGCATGATTATCATGGGGACTGAACAAAGCTTTTGGTTTTACTTTTAGAGGTTTTCGTTGTGTTCATGTATGTACACCTGAGACTACCATGGCATTGTCATAACCGTCAGCCCTACACAACATAATATCAGTCCAATCTTTTTCCAGTAGCTGTTGAACATCATTTCACATATCCTCTGCAAGTCTTTCCAGACATACAAAAGTAACAAGAATTCTCGAACTTCCACAACATTCTCTTCTATATTGACGTAACTGTGCCTATAGTGCAACTGCGTAGATGGTACAGATATCAAAAAAAGTTTAATGTAAAATAATTGTGTCTAGCAGACAACTGGTTATCTGCATGTACATACATACTCTGCAAGCTACCATATGGTGCATGGCGGAGGGCCGAAATAGAGCGAGAGAAAAGCGACTATCTATATGCCTCTGTACGAGTACTAATTTACAAGAAATGTACGTTGGCGGAGTAGAATTGTTCTGCAGTCAGCTTCAAATGCTTATCTTTCTACACTTTTGAAGTTCCATGCAATGTTTTACAAAAATTCTGAACGCACCCAATGACAAATGGCATGGCCTGATAATGGGGACTCTGTCCCAAACTGCTTATTTACTGACAATATAGGGTGTCCCACATGAAAACGGTAGGGCTCACGTACCGTTTAATCATCTCTAGTCAAATCGTTTGTGAAGTGGCAACACTGTCTCTTAAGTTGGCTAACCTGCACTTCATCGAAGAGCTGAGTGCAGCTGTGTGTTCGTGTGTCAGTTGTTGTGAGAATCTCGTATTGTTGAGTTGTTACTGAAATGAGAGAGTTTGCATCAGAACAGCGAATTGATATTGTTGAGTGTTACATAAAGACAGGCTCCTTCCAGGAACGTTAAAAAGTGTTTAAAGTATCCCGGCAGGAAACTTCCCACGACCAGCACTATTAAAGATATCTACAAGAAATGGAGGGCAGTAGGATCAGTTTAGAATGTGCAGAGGGTTAGGCGACCGACAGTGAGGATCTCTGGAACTGTAGACGGAATTCAAGCGGACATTACGAGAAGTTCCCGCAAGGCGGTAAGGAGTTTATGTTAGTAGGTTGCGGTATTTCGTACACCAGGCGTCGTGTACTAAAAGATACGGAACTGAAAGCCTATCGTGTGATTCTGGTGCAAGACCAAAAATTTGAGGATCAGAAAGAAAGACTGCGTTATTGTAAGCGGGTGTGAACATAAATTGCTAACGGTTACTTGGATCCCTTGCTTTACTTCAAATCAGGTGATGAGTTGTTTCCTTTTCCAAGATGCGTAAATTGTCACAATTGTTCCCCTTACGTAGACTTGTCAGTAGAGGCTTCTGGGCCCCACAGTGCCCGGACTTAACATTGAGTAATTTTTATTTATAGGGAACACTAAATAGCAAACTGTACGTTTGAAGTCATCGCACAATTGACTATCTAAAACGGAACATAACTAGAGAAATAAACATCATCACGTCCGCAGAATTACAGCCCATGGCCGCCACTTCCAGCGTCTTAGATAACAGTAACGTTAAAAACACGTAGTTACCTGTTTCTATTCTTGTATTGTTCGTTTCTTCATTATTACTTGGATCTAGGGCGTGAGACGTGCCGCTTTTATGTGAGACACCCTGTATTTTTGCCTTACTTGGAACTTGATTAAAAACAGTCTGGTCCTCGAGATTTGAGTCCCTCCCCCTACGCGTCTAGGACCAGAGGACGGAGCACCACCCCTCTCCCCCCCCCCCCCACCCCAGCTTAGTCTGTCATTGTTTCCCAAAGTAACAGCGACTGGTATGTTTTGTCCTCTGCATTAACTACGCTATTTCAAGAAGCATTCTGCAAGACGTTGGGACTCATTTTGCCTAATCCCCTTCATCCCTCCTTGTGATACCTTTCAGCAATCTTATCTTTATGCTTCAGGATTTTCTACGAGGTGTATTCAAGTTCTAAGGCCTCCGATTTTTTTTCTAATTAACTACTCACCCGAAATCGATGAAACTGGCGTTACTTCTCGACGTAATCGCCGTGCAGACGTACACATTTTTCACAACACTGACGCCATGACTCCATGGCAGCGGCGAAGACTTCTTTAGGAGTCTGTTTTGACCACTGGAAAATCGCTGAGGCAATAGCAGCATGGCTAGTGAATGTGTCTTTCATTGTTGGAAAAAGCCAAAAGTCACTAGGAGCCAGGTCAGGTGAGTAGGGAGCATGAGGAATCACTTCAAAGTTATCACGAAGAAACTGTTGCGTAACGTTAGCTCGATGTGCGGGTGCGTTGTCTTGGTGAAACAGCATACGCGCAGCCCTTCCCAGACGTTTTTGTTGCAGTGCAGGAAGGAATTTGTTCTTCAAAACATTTTCGTAGGATGCACCTGTTACCGTAGTGCTCTTTGGAACGCAATGGGTAAGGATTATGCCCTCGCTGTCCCAGAACATGAACACCATCATTTTTTCAGCACTGGTGGTTACCCGAAATTTTTTTGGTGGCAGTGAGTCTGTGTGCTTCCATTGAGCTGACTGGCGCTTTATTTCTGGATTGAAAAATGGCATCCACGTCTCATCCATTATCACAACCGACGAAAAGAAAGTCCCATTCATGCTGTCGTTGCACGTCAACATTGCTTGGCAACATGCCACACGGGCAGCCATGTGGTCGTCCGTCAGCATTCGTGGCACCCAACTGGATGACACTTTTCGCATTTTCAGGTCGTCATGCAGGATTGTGTGCACAGAAATCACAGAAATGCCAACTCTGGAGGCAATCTGTTCAACAGTCATTCGGCGATACCCCAAAACAATTCTCTCCACTTTCTCAATCATGTCGTCAGACTGGCTTGTGCGAGCCCGAGGTTGTTGTGGTTTGTTGTCACACGATGTTCTGCCTTCATTAAATTGTCGCACCCACGAACGCACTTTCGACACATTCATAACTCCATCACCACATGTCTCCTTCAACTGTCAATGAATTTCAATTGGTTTCACACCACGCAAATTCAGAAAACGAATGATTGCACGCTGTTCAAGTAAGGAAAACGTCGCCATTTTAAGTATTTAAAACAGTTCTCATTCTCGCCGCTGGCGGTAAAATTCCATCTGCCGTACGGTGCTGCCATCTCTGGGACGTATTGACAATGAACGCGGCCTCATTTTAAAACAATGCGCATGTTTCTATCTCTTTCCAGTCCGGAGAAAAAAAATCGGAGGCCCTAGAACTTGAATGCACCTCACACAGCTTGGATAATGGAAGCCTGAAATTCAGCGCTGCATTCTTCTTTTAACTTCACATTCCACAGATCCCATAACTTGTTTCTTTTCTGCAAAACTCAAACATTTCTTTGAAGCTATTAATAACTGATTTCTATACTGTAGTACATTACGCTTTGTTGAGAAAACAATAGCTTGTCGCAAGGGGTTGAATGACGAAATAATTATTTGCACAACTTAACAAACAATTAGAAATACTGAGTATTAGATAGCCATGGACATAGAATTTATAGTGGGTTTGCGGACCGATCTGTCGTGACAATTTGATTACCTAGTGCACCAAACCACATAGGATTCCTTCATTTTACCGAGGTTTTTCAAGGGATTTGGCAAGAAATTAGATTTATGGAGAAATTCGATATATAGAGCGTCGAATAAGAAAGAGTCGTCCTTAGGCCTCCATCATGATCTTTCAATCGGTGATAGCCCCCCTTTTTACTGTGTAGCATAATTCCATGGAACGAGGAGCGAAATTTTGTTATCTCTGCAAATCTAAACTTAATAATTCCGTAATACGACGTATTTTGCTGTCGAAAGTGTCCTGTAATTAATTTCGAGACAATCTGTGCAATTCAGCACGTGTAACAGCTGGCAACTGTTAATTCTTCTTGGCGGTGATTCTAGTGTCGGTAAAATCCCGCACAGCAGTCACCTTTGTCTTCCCACTTAGTGAAAGTAATAGTAAGAACACCCTTGGCGACAGTTGCAGTGTATACACGGCGTACGGAATATGTTGTCCACAAATTCATTAAAATTGTGTGGTAGGGAGCCCGATTATTCGTAAAAGGCAAGCTACTGCATAAATCAGTGAAATAAAGTTTTATTAGCGGTTACCTTCACATTTTATGCGCAAGTAGAATATTACGTTCAAAAAATATAAGCATATATTGCTGACTATATGCCCCGCAGTTCATCAGCGTTACGCACAGCTTTAAATCGTTTCTGTACAGGGACTGAACTTCACTCCAAGGGAAAATCGCGAATCCTGCTTGACAAATGGCGGTATCTACAGGCAATTGGAAGGATCACTGCTGGAATCTCAGCACAACGGCACACATGAGTATCTAACGCTACACATATATGTAAAAAAAAAATTTAAAAAAATCTTGGCGCTGTCACTAGGAGACTGGGAAAGGGACAGCAAAACCGCTGAAGTATGGCATATGATATTTCTTAACATAGAAAATCAATCACTCATTCTTAGAGGCATTCACCAGATAGAAAACGGCCCACCCAGCTAGATAAAAGTGAAAAGTATACAAGCGATTGTTTTAAAAAGCACAGAACTCATAAAAATTATTACATCCGTAGAAACGTAATAAAGAGCCGTAATGCCCGTCCAGTAACTTCGCTGCGTCGACTAAACGAGGCGCTTGCATTTTTGAGGCGAGATCGGTCCCCCTGCATTTAATAACGCGTATCCTCTTCATGTTTCTCTTGTTCGTGTTGTCTGTTATATGAGTCGTAGTCTTCAAAATCCTATGCACATGTTCTATGGATTTAAGTAAGATATTCATGGTTGAATTTTAAGCCAAACGTTCATTGTTCAGGGTCTCCACTACTACAGATTACAGAACATATAAACGACTGACGTGCCTAATTCGTAAAATTCTGCTCAATTTTAATACCCAGTAAGTTTTTACAAACGTGCTTTTCACAATAATATTAATAACCCACATTTTTCCAACACCTCACAATTCCATAAATCTATAGAGATGGTTCTCATTCACACTGCCAACCAGTAGCATCGTGATGAATATTGCATTGTCGACTTGGGCAATCAATCCTTCATTAGAAGTTTCATGATTCCAAGTTTATTACACAAATTCTTTGGCGTCCTCCTTGGTAAAATATTGTTCTCAGTAAAACGGCGCAGACGTGTCCAGCCATAACAATTTAAGAATTTGAAAGGCTAACTATAGTGTTGCTCGTGTTTTTTGTTACGATTAGTCATCAAAAGCAAGAGAATATGTACCGAAAGACAGAGATTTGAAAACATCCAGCAAATAATTGAGGACGTAGGCTGCAAGAGCTACTCTGAGATGAAGAAGTTGGTGCAGGGGAGGAATTCGAGGCCGGCAGTATCAAACCAGTAAGAAGACTGATGACTCAAAGGGAAAAAAGACAAAAGAATTAACATCCCACACGCAAAAAAACCTCACATAAATGGTATCTTGAAAGATATCACGCAGACTGAGGCCAAGAAATGTACATCTACATCTAGATTTATACTCCGCAAGCCACCCAACGGTGTGTGGCGGAGGGCACTTTACGTGCCACTGTCATTACCTCCCTTTTCTGTTCCAGTCGCGTATGGTTCGCAGGAAGAACGACTGTCTGAAAGCCTCCGTGCGCGCTCGAATCTCTCTAATTTTACATTCGTGATCTCCTCGGGAGGTACAAGTAGGGGGAAGCAATATATTCGATACCTCATCCAGAAACGCACCATCTCGAAACCTGGCGAGCAAGCTACATCGCGATGCAGAGCGCCTCTCTTGCAGAGTCTGCCGCTTGAGTTTGCTAAACATCTCCGTAACGCTATCACGGTTACCAAATAACCCTGTGACGAAACGCGCCGCTCTTCTTTGGATCTTCTCTATCTCCTCTGTCAACCCGACCTGGTACGGATCTCACACTGATGAGCAATACTCAAGTATAGGTCGAACGAGTGTTTTGCAAGCCACCTCTTTTGTTGATGGACTACATTTTCTAAGGACTCTCCCAATGAATCTTAACCTGGTACCCGCCTTACTAACAATTAATTTTATATGATCATTCCACATCAAATCGTTCCGCACGCATACTCCCAGATATTTTACAGAAGTAACTGCTACCAGTGTTTGCTCCGCTATCATATAATCGTACAATAAAGGATCCTTCTTTCTATGTATTCGCAATACATTACATTTGTCTATGTTAAGGGTCAGTTGCCACTCCCTGCACCAAGTGCCTATCCGCTGCAGATCTTCCTGCATTCGGCTGCAATTTTCTAATGCTGCAACTTATCTGTATACTACAGCATCATTCGCGAAAAGCCGCTTGGAACTTCCGAGACTATCTACTAGGTCATTTATATATATTGTGAAAAGCAATGGTCCCATAACACTCCCCTGTGGCACGCCAGAGGTTACTTTAACGTCTGTAGACGTCTCTCCATTGATAACAACATGCTGTGTTCTGTTTGCTAAAAACTCTCCAATCCAGCCACACAGCTGGTCTGATATTACGTAGGCTCTTACTTTGTTTATCAGGCGACAGTGCGGAACTGTATCGAACGCCTTCCGGAAGTCAAGGAAAATGGCATCTACCTGGGAGCCTGTATAAGCCCACCCTCCAAATATGGTGTACGCACTGTCCGCCGCCTCCCGGCATGTGCGCCTGCATGAAGGGATCCATGACCACATAACCGCTCCCAAAAGGCGTTGAAACGTTGTGTGATGTAGTTAGTATCTGAGAGGCTACCGCTTTTGCTACAGCCGTGCCGACTTTCGACAGTTTCCATCCGCTTGGCCGTACGCAAACACCAGTTCGACTTGTTCCCAACATGAATATCGGACCATTCTGCTGCTTACAGTACGCTGCGTCAGTCACGAATCCTGCAACACACGAGGAACGTACGGCACATGGTCAGAGGAACTGTCATTCGACAGCGCCATCTACCGTGGCAACAACGCTTTTTCAGACACGTACATAGAATCTCCCTTCCTCCATTTTCAGTCAGCAATTCTTCCCTGAATTTTGTCGGTTTTATTAATGTTCGTCCTGTATATATATTAATGCAGTCACCATTTCTAAAACTAGTAATTAACAGAGGAAATTATGTTCCTTGTAGAGTGTGTAAAGGGTCTTCGACGGCATGAGAACTTCACGCTAAGATACTCAACTTGTCAGAGCAATCTGTACCTCCTCGAATGAGGTTTGGGCCACGACTGTCACCCAGGTTTGTACTGACAACAAGAAAGAACATTGTCTCCACGATACAACTGAGGTGTGCCGCAGGAACCAGTCATTCAGGAGAGGAGTACACTCATCGTTCTTACCCAGAGACGGCGATGCGACTTCAAATATGTTGCAGTGGGAGAGTACCACGGATATTCAGAAATACCTTCATGTTGTTTCTAACGTAGTTCTAAACAAGTACCACATATTATTTTTGTGACAATTGCAACACCTAAAACCAACTGCACGAACCAATCGAAACTCAGATAATGCGTAAATAAATCAGCAACAAGATACCAAAGATGGGGAGAGCTGGTATACTCGTAGACCCATCAGTTTCCTTGTTTAGTGCGTTCAGAAACATCTTTAATACGCCACGCACATTCCGTAAAGTAAGCCCAAAAGAAAGTGGAGTGTGTACATCTGTCTGAGTCGGCGGTTTGTCGGTGAACGAATAATATGCAAGTCTGTTTGAAGTAATACTAATAATAATCCGCTGACTTGCACATTCGCATGTAATTTCAGCCGTCGAACACGTCCGGCGTATAGTAGGTTAGCAAATTCTTTGTCACGGTTCTTCAGCAACCTCTGGTGGAATTTTACAAATTCACATTGGGAAACAAATCAGCCGGCCGGAGTGGCCGTGCGGTTCTAGGCGCTACAGTCTGGAACCGAGTGACCGCTACGGTCGCAGGTTCGAATCCTGCCTCGGGCATGGATGTGTGTGATGTCCTTAGGTTAGTTAGGTTTAATTAGTTCTAAGTTCTAGGCGACTGATGACCTCAGAAGTTAAGTCGCATAGTGTTCAGAGCCATTTGAACCATTTTTCTGAAACATATCAGCCCAGTTTTACTCCATGTCACGGCGTTTAGGAGCTTTAACTGCAACATAAGAGAGCTTGACACAATAGTGAATTCTTAAGGATAGAAAAAAAAAATCTGTTTGTATTACCAGCGAATTCTCTCTGTCGTGGCCTATTAGTGTGAGACTGTTTTTCGAGTTTGAACTATGCCCTTACGCTGTGCCAAGTTTAATCAAATGGTTCAAATGGCTCTGAGCACTATGGGACTCAACTGCTGAGGTCACTAGTCCCCTAGAACTTAGAACTAGTTAAACCTAACTAACCTAAGGACATCACAAACATCCATGCCCGAGGCAAGATTCGAACCTGCGACCGTAGCGGCCTTGCGGTTCCAGACTGCAGCGCCTTTAACCGCACAAGTTTAATCGAAACATATCTCAGTATCAATGGTAGAGCAGTTTGTACTTAAGACGTGTTCTTGCGCTCTACCGCAAAAGATTGTGTACGGGTTTGGACCGCTCATTAATGTTGGAGACTGATATTGCGAGGCCACACAGAATTGTTATGGAGATTTATCTAGCTTATCGGATAATTTGTTCAGCTGCACCTAGCAGAAGGTATACATCCAACAGTAGCCATTATACACAGCTGCTATTTTATCTTCATGCTTAGTCTACTCGTAAATCTAATATTTTACAAGATTTTGTGGGTATTTGTTGGGAATGACCGGTTTTCACTTGCATCGTATGAAACTACATCATCACGGATTGGTCTGATGGCCATTTAGGTACACATACGTGGAGAAGATACCAGCAACGATCGCATCTAAAGAACCATCAGAGCTCTTCTGTACTGGTTTAGGGAAATTGTGGAAGTCCTGAGACTTGTTAGTCGGATGGGGATTCGATTTCCTTTCGTTTATCGTACGGGCCTATTGCATTAACCGCTATGTCATCACCGATAGTTACACGTTCCAGTTACATTAATGTGACCACCGCCTACTTTCGACGGCAACGTGCAACAACTGCTCACAGCCAGCACGTGGAATCACTAGCAGTGGAGGCTATTTAAAGCGTGTCAGAGGGATGCGGAAAAACAGTATAATTGTCGTCGTAATGCAGAAACAGAGCTGTTTATCTGACGTCCAAAATGGGCATCATCATTGGTTGAAATGAAATGGCTCTGAGCACTATGGGACTTAACATCTAAGGTCATCAGTCCCCTAGAACTTAAAACTACTTAAACCTAACTAACCTAAGGACATCACACACACCCATGCCCGAGGCAGGATTCGAACCTGCGACCGTAGCGGTCGCGCGGTTCCAGACTGTAGCACCTTGAACCGCTCGGCCACCCCGGCCGGCCATCATCATTGGCTTTCGGGCCAAGGATGGAAGCATTTCCGAAACGGCTGAGTTTGTAAACTGTTCGTGTGCCACCGTGGTCAAAGTGTACGGTGCGTGGCAAAATGGCGCTATCCAAAACGTTGGTGCGTATGGGCTTCCACAGCTGGTGCCTGGATCATGCAACTGTGCCCACTGCCGTTCACCGTTGCCGAAAACTGGAATTGCATGCCGATACCGCAACTGGACGTCCAGTGAGTAGCGACAGGCGGCTTTTTCAGATGAATCACGCATTATGCTCTATCGGACACATGTCCGTTGCCGTCTACGGCGTGGAATGTCTTAAAGCAAACACCGTATAAATGTGTGTGAAATCTTATGAGACTTAACTGCTAAGGTCATCAGTCCCTAAGCTTACACACTACTTAATCTAAATTATCCTAAGGACAAATACACACACCCATGCCCGAGGGAGGGCTCGAACGTCCGCCGGGATCAGCCGCACAGTCTATGACTGCAAACACCCTATAAGAATCGTCCGAAGGGTCCAAGCCGGAAAGTATTAACAGGGTGATCTCGTCATTCTGGAAGCCACAATGTATCAAAAAAAGTGGTATCTGTCCTGGGGACCATGTCGATCCCTTCATGCAGTTTTTTCCCCTCAGCAAGATGGCATCTACCAGTAGGACAATGCAACGTGTCACACATCTTGCAATCTACGTACTTGGTTTGATCACCACAAGGATTAGTTTACCGTGATCCCTTGGCCACCACACTCACCGGACTGATACCCAATCGAGACTTTGAGGGACCACCTTGATCGGGCTGTTCGTGCCATGGATCTTCAACCGAGATACCTAGCTGTCACGGCATTGGAATTAGCATGGCTTCACATCCGTGTCAGTACCTTCCAGAACTTAACTGACACTCTTCCTGCACATTTCACAGCGGACCGCGCTACAAAAGGTGGTTACTCAGGTCTTTGACAAGTGCTCACATTAATGTGGCAGGAGAGTGTATTTAAACGAAAGCAGACGCTAAATTTAGATGCGAAATTTTTCTTCTCATGTTGTCTTCTTGCTGCTTAAAACAGTCTCCACTAAGAGGGCAATAGTGACCAGGGGATTACCTAAGATAGTTGACCAGGGGATTGCCTAAGATAGTGTTACAGGCAGCAAGGCAATGGCGGTAGCCAACCCGACAGATGTAAGATCTGTAAGGGAAGAGAGTGTGAGTTTAGTATTGCATAAGAAATTCCTATTAGCAACAACTTCGTTGATCACATGCTTAATAATGTGTTGGTTCACTTCTGAAACAAGTGACAGCAACGATTCTGTGTGAATTATATTCGGCAAGTCCTTCGTAAGTTTCCGGAGGTATGAGGTTCTAGATGTCTGCGTACACGTTATACAATTATGGGTAGATGGTACGTGGGCGCATAGCTGGCGTCCGATACCGTCGTAGATATGTTCCACCATGTTCAGATCAGGAGAATTTGGTGGAAAAAACAACACGAATTCACTATCACGCTCCTTAAAACACTTAAAACACTGTAGCAGATTTTGGCCTTGCGACGGAGACTGTTAACCTGCTGGAAGACGCCATGTCCGTCGGGGAAGGCATCAACTATGAAGGGAAGCAGGTAGTCCACAATAACTTTCACGTAATCCACAGGCCTTATGACGCCTTCACTTGCTACCATAGGTCTTATGGAAGTGCAAGTGAATGTCTTCCCCCCCCCCCTCCCCAAAGCACGTGTCCACAGTATGGTGCAAGTTTTCGAGCAGCATTTCAAATGGTTCAAATGGCTCTAAGCACTATGGGACTTAACATCTCAGGTCATCAGTACCCTAGACGTAGAACTACGTAAACCTAACTAACCTAAGGACATCACACACATCCATGCCCGAGGCAGGATTCGAACCTGCGACCGTAGCAGCCACGCGGTTACGAATCGCTCGGTCACAGCGGCCGGCAGCAGCATTTCACTTGGATGACTGCGTAACTGGAAACGACAGGCTTCCGTTGAACAACGTCCAATCTCGATGGTCCTTTGCCCAAGGCAATCATAACAGGTGCTGTCGCTGGGTCAACACAAAAATAGGTAGGTATCGACCACTGCAGTGCCTCATTTTGAATAATGTGCGTTGAGAGGTGTGCGTGCACGAACGTTGTACTCTGTCGTCACATCGGCTACAGATCGCCGTCTACCCTGCTTAACAGACTGTTGAGCCTCCGACCTCCTCGTTTGTGATGAGGCGTGGACGTCCAACACACTGACACACACACGTGGTTGCAGCACCCCTCAACCACTTCCCACAGACGTTCGCCACAGTAGCATGCGAGCAGCGAACCAGCTTTTCCATTTCCTGGATACTTGTTCCCAGGTGCCGGGCAGCAACAATCTGCCTTTTGTCACGGTCACACATGTCAATGTGTTTCCCCACTTGCCGTCCGTACCGTCGCTAACATGATTCCCCATTTGTCTCTGTTCTGCTTACAAACTTTAACTGCATGCAACGCGACCAGGCTGCATTTAATATCACGGTGTACAGTGGTAATAATGTTTTGGCCCCTCAGTATTCAACTCAC
Organism: Schistocerca serialis cubense; assembly: GCF_023864345.2. Classification (NCBI taxonomy): domain Eukaryota; kingdom Metazoa; phylum Arthropoda; class Insecta; order Orthoptera; family Acrididae; genus Schistocerca; species Schistocerca serialis. The sequence continues at coordinate 218,383,349 of NC_064641.1, forward strand.
CAGTAACTTAAAAAAAAACTTTGTTTTCTGCATGAATAAAGTCCCACATGTCATTAAAAATCGAGAAAGTTGCCTATTGGAAGCAGCTCACTTCATTACACTTCTGACAAAAAATCCACACCTGTTGTTGATAGTACAATACATTTCAGTATACCCTCACTCCTAAGAGTCATCTGACTGAGTCACTCACTTCACATGCTGACATTATCTGCAATTAAGGGTATGAGATTGTACTCAGATTACAATTTTGTACCAGAAAGAAATTTTCACCCTGCAGTGGAATGTGCGCTGATATATATTTCTAGCAGATTAAAACTTTGTGCCGGACCTAGACTCGAACTCGGGACTTTTCCTTTAAAGTGTTTTACCGACTCAGCTACTCAAGCACAGCTTTAATCCTGGCAGTGCCCCGTTTCCTACCTTCCACACTTCACACTAGTTCTTCCGCGAAACTTGGAGAACTGGCACTCATGTAAGAAAGGGTGCTGCGGAGACCTGGCTAAACCACCGCCTGGGTGCGTTTCCAGAATGAAATTTTCACTCTTCAGGCTGTGGCTGTCTCGTGGGCCCCTACCACCACGGCACAGCGCGTCCCCAGGTTGCGGATGGGGGATATGGCCTTCAGATGCGAAGGGTAGCTGCGAATACAAAAAATAAGCAGTCGCGGACAGCCGGTGGGGAGCAGGCGATGGCGTGATGAACCATCCCTGTTTCTTCTTCTCTTATATCAAATCTATTCATCAAGAATCAGCAACAAATACGTTGCTGCGGTAATGGACTCTCGAGTCCAGTATGACCAGTGAGTGAGTGAGTGTGTGTGAGTGAGTGAGGCTGTGGCTAAGCCATATTTCCACAATACCCTTTCTTCCAGGAGTACTGGTCATGGAAGCTCCGTAAGAGAACTTCTGTTATGTTTGGAAGGTACTGGCGGAAGTAAAACTGTCAGGACAGGTCGTGAGACATGCTTGGGTAGCTCAGTCAGTAGAGAACTTGCCCGCAAAAAGCAAGGGTCGTGAGTTGGAATCTCGGTCTGGCACACAGTTTAAATCTGCCAGGAAGACTCAATTTTTGTACCCTTGAAACTGTTTCTCTTTCCCGTTACCACTGTCCTGTTCCTTAATCTGCAGTTTAATGTCTATTTAGTTTATACAGCATGATTCAGCTGCCACTACCTATGGGTTTTATGCAAATGACAAGAGTGTGTGAGATTTCCATATTCTTTCACCAGGTATGCACAAACTATTAGTCCTACAGAAAAAATGAACATGACCCTTTTGTAGAAAATTTATCATAGCTAAATTTTGTACCATAAGTTTTCGCTAGAGGCCATGGTCACTTTCGTACGTTTTTCTTGAAGAATTAGAAAACTACAGCTTCTAGCGAAAACGTATCTCCATAGAAAATTTAACTTTATTACATTTCCTACAAAAAGATCCTATTCATTTTTTTCTCTACGACTAACAATTTTGCGTCTACCGAGCGAAAGAATATGAAAATCTTGTCCGTGGTATTTAAGGCGTTGTGGGTTGCATAAGACCCATTCATAGGAGCAAATAACTCAATTTGTATATATCAAATAAGTTTTTGGCCATAAAATTTTGTCTTATATCTTACAACAAAAATTAAAGAAAAGAGAGTACGCCAAATAACAATGAACTATCGACAAAGCGGGAAAGATTCTTAGGTAAACCAAGAGAGGTGAAGATAAAAAACTACTTGTCACTTGTAAGAGAGAAGTGAATGACCAGGTAATCGTCTAACGCTCAAGGAAAGAAGAAGACATTATCTTTACTATAAAATTTATGTTTGTCTCATACTGAAAAACAGTATTAATTCAGGTGCTGACATGAGGAAAGTTTCCAACCGATTTCTCATACACAAACAGCAGTTGGCCGGCGTTGCCTGGTGAAACGTTGTTGTGATGCCTCGTGTAAGGAGGAGAAATGCGTACCATCACGTTTCCGACTTTGATAAAGGTCGGATTGCAATCTACCGCGATTGTGGTTTATCGTATCGCGATATTGCTGCTCGCGTTGGTCGACATCCAATGACTGTTAGCAGAATATGGAATCGGTGGGTTCAGGAGGGTAATACGGAACGCCGTGCTGGATCCCAACGACCTCGAATCACTAGCAGTCGAGATGACAGGCATCTTATCCGCATGGCTGTAACGGATCGTGCAGCCACGTCTCGATCCCTGAGTCAACAGATGGGACGTTTGCAAGACACCAACCATCTGCACGAACAGTTCGACGACGTTTGCAGCAGCATGGATTATCTTGTTCGCATTGACCGCACTTTGAACAGTGGACGTTACATTTCAGATGTGTTACGACCCGTGGCTCTATCCTTCATTCGATCCCTGCGAAAACCTAGATTTCTGCAGGATAATGCACGACCCCATGTTGCAGGTCCTGTTCGGTCCTCTCTGGATACAGAAAATTTTCGACTGCTGGCCTGGCCAGCACATTGTCCAGATCTCTCGCCAATTGAAAACGTCTGCTCAATGGCGGCCGAGCAACTGGCTCGTCACAGTACGCTAGTCACTACTCTTGATGAACTGTGGTATCGTGTTGAAGCTGCATGGGCAGCTGTACTTGTATACGCCATCCAAGCTCTGTTTGGCTCAATGCCCAGGCGTATCAAGGCCGTTATTACGGCCAGAGGTGGTTGTCCTGGGTGCTGATTTCTCAGGATCTATACACCCAAGTTGCGTGAAAATGTAATCACATGTCAGTTCTAGTGTAATATATTTGTCCAATGAATACCCGTTTATCATCTGCATTTCTTCTTGGTGTAGCAATTTTAATGGCCAGTAGTGTGTTTGTACTGTGATTTACAATCTCTGTGTCCCTCGTATCCACTGATTTGTAATCATTCGTAACATCCCTGTTTTCTCTATATTTGTATCATAATATAGAAAGTAAAATATCAATCACAAACTACGTTTTGAAGATTACATGAACAACAGTTCGATACGGATCACCATTCAAAGCCTTCCGATATGAAGTTTCTGTTCGTTGTAATGACCAAGGACTAAAAATAACTAACGATAATTATTATATTTTCCAAGGTTTCGCTTCTTTGCGCATTGGTACCGTTTCCGATGCTAATCAGCCTCTACCTGACAATGTTCTAATAAACTGAAAATCTGCTCGTAATAAATGAATAGTACGAGAACAAACGTTACTTGTGTGCGATTCACCCTTAAATGTAGTAATTTGTCACTGAATGCAGAGTATCGGCTCTTTCCAGCGTTCATAGATAAAATGCGTACATTTGACAGGACTTTTACTTAGACAAGGGAGAAGCATCGCAGTTTGTCATAGCATGATGGAACACGACGAGTATAACATGTTTAAAGGGGGGAGCGACAGCAGATGCGCAACTGGCACGCACCCCCACTTTCGTTCCCCAGACTAGCGAAGCACCCGACGAGGTTTCACAATGCAGAGCCGGCGGGCCCTCGCGTCCGCATGCCCTTGTTTATCGGCTGCATTACTCCGCCCTCAGCGTGGGATAATGACGACCGGGAAAAGCAGCACGCAGCCATTAAGATAATGGACGCCTTAAATTGCGAAAACATGAGCGAATCCGAAACGTCCTCAAATCTGGCAAAAATGGCGATACATAAAAAGGCGACGCAGGGTTATATTCGCCGGGCTGTTACGAACACTGTGCAGGCTGGCACTTCTTTAGGACTGGTCCCGAGTGCTTCCAAAATACGGTAGAACCTTCCAGTGCAGACGAGAGGTCCATGTTAGAGTGCGTCAACGGCAGGTACTAAAGGAGAAGAGCTGTCCTTCAGGCAGTATACTTAAATTACATTCGAATATACGATAGAGATCTAAGAGTTAATTTACATTTCACGTTACAGTTCTACGGAACATTTTTCCTGCTTTACTCCCTCATTGTTTCTGACTGGCCTTTAGTTTCATTGATTCCGCTGGTCATTAACAAGTTTTCAGTTACATGAACAACATACGCTGTTCCTGGAGTATAATCCCCCCACTAAATTCAGACTTCGTTTGAGAATACATTATTTTAAAGGCCGGGCAACGCACCCAAAGTCGCACATGATAAATAAAATCTTACGCACTGGCTGTTAAAATAAGGTTTCCGCCAATTTGGAAATTTTATCTATCTGTGACTAAATCATCTAATTTTTTATTATTTTGAGATAGTTCATCTAATTGCTTCATTTCATTAGACGTCTTGTCTGGTTGATTTGCTGATACATCTAGTTTTCCAGTGCTTTAAGTTTATCTAGAATTTCTGCTAAGACCGAACTATCTATACTGCTGGTTGTGATAGGTATGCAATCTAAATTACCGTACAACTTAAAGCTTACACTACACTAAAAAGCCTTCGTTGTTTATCAACGTATTTGCACCATCATCCAATGTTATTCAACGCTGTTCACAGTCAGGTATTTCAGATCAAATAACTACAAACAAATGTGAGGCGATGCACTGTACAGCTCAGCTAATTTTCCGCACCAGCTGCTGTAGCGCACTGCCGATGCCGTCGTCGTGTGTGTAGCGCAGTCAGCCGCTGCCGTAGTCAGCCGCACTGTCGCCGAATGTGAAGCGACAGTGTGTTGACGTCGGAAGCCGTCACAGCACTCCTCGTCGTCGAAACCGCTCGCCGAAAGTCTTCTCTGTAATCATCTTATCTTCTCGTGATTCGCGTGCCGAATACGTACTCCATCACTTGAATAATATTCATTGTTGACCTGGTTGCTATGACCAACTGGGTATCCTTTTGTTAAATATCGTGACTGTCTAAACTGTTTGGCTTTCATTACAGTCAGATCACTTTAGTTCAAATAATGTTGTCGTTGTTTGTACCGTTACAGCGTATATGCTAACGATTCGGCTCTTGGTTTGTTTACTTCCGTCGCCCTAGGCAACGAGCATCTTCCAGCTTCTCGTAAAATTTTGCTTTTAATTTCTTTTTATAGCTCTCTTATTTTATTTCCTCTCGTCCGTATGCTTCACTTAGGACGACACATGAGTTACTTTTCTTGTTGTGGGTTTATTTTAAGTGATACTTTGCGAGATTCCAAGTATTTACTCGTTCCCAGTAATAACAGTTATCTTCTAATAACAGTGACCATCTTTTCTGGATTTCCCGGCCGCCGTCTTGTTTTTGCTTGATGTTTTGGTCCTGCTATGTAGTGACACGTATTTGACCGCTGACTTCTTTTTCGACTGCAGAGGGGCGAGGGCAGTAAGAGAGTGCTTCTACATTTAAACAACTGACAACGAAATCACAAAACACCGTTTCTGTAATTCTTCTGTAATGAAAGTTCTCAACTCACAACTGATTTCTCAACTCACAACGACTGAGGACCCCTCCCCCCCCCCCCCCCTTTCTAGATCATTTTGTAATTGGAATTGATCATCTGATGATTTTCCTAGAAGGTAAATTACAGCGTCATCTACAAACAGTCTAAGGGGGCTGCTCAGATTATCACCTAGATCATTTATGTAAATCAGTAACAGTTGAGGGCCTACGACACGACCTTGCGGAACGCCAGATATCACTTCTGTTCAACTCGATGTTTTACTGTCTATCACTACGAACTGTGACCCCTCTGAGAGGAAATCACGAATCCAGTCACACAGCTGAGACGATACTCCATATGCACGCAATTTGATTAACAGTCGCTTGTTAGGAACGGTATCAAAAGCCTTCTGGAAATCTAGGATTATGGAATCGATCTGAGATCCCTTGTCGACAGCAGTCATTACTTCATGGGAATAAAGAGCTAGCTGGGTTGCACAAGAACGATATTCTCTGAATCCGTGCTGGTTATGTATCAATAAGTCATTTTCTTCAAGGTGATTCACAATGTTCGAGTACAGTATATGCTCCAAATTGCTACTGCAAATTGAGGTCAGTGATATGAGTCTGTATTTCAATTGGTTACTCCTGTTTCCTTTCTTGAATATTGGTGTGACATGAGCTACTTTCCAGTCTGTAGGAACGGACCTTTCGTCAAGTGAGCGGTTATATATGATTGCTAAGAAAGGCGCTATTGTGTCTGCATACTGTGAAAGGAGCCTGACTGGTATACCATCTGGACCGGAAGACTTTGTAACACCCCACCCGTTGCTTGTCCGATTTTTGCGTGTGTTCGCCCCTGACAAACACTTACAGAGAAATTGGGAGTGGAACTGTACGCAAAATTGGATAACGCTAGATTTAAATGTGGCCCTGTCACCCCTAATTAATCTGCGGTAGTAGTGTTGACGATAAATCACACCTATTTTTACTTCCCAACATGAACGATCACGAACACATAGGGCAGTCTGCTCCAGCTCGTCGGCTCCGTTGTGAGCCGCGGAGCGCTCCCTGCTCCAGGGAGCCGTGTCACTCGCTGTGACATTCAAGTGGGGCGGCACGCCTGCACGCTGCACGGCTGGCTGAGGCAGGCTGCAAGGCAAGCGTTTTGATGTGCCAGCCGCGTCTTACAAGATCGACAACCTCGTACTCTCAGCTACTAAGACGTGGTGACGTGCTACACCGGGAAATGCGATGTTCAGGAAATAAACAAGAAACAACTATTTTACAAGAAATTGCATACTAAATTTATTGGGCCTCTGTAGCTTGACATTTTCTTTTTTACAAGATCGGAAATATCAGGCGTCAAAGTGTTCGCAGCGTTAATGCAGAGGATGGCCTTCATTGTTGCATCCTGAAGAAATGATGGTTCCTTACTTTTTACTCTTTTCATTGCTGAGAAAAGCTGCTCACAACAATAAGTAGATCCAAACATGCACATGATCTGAGCGGCATTGTTGTGAAGCTTGGGAAATGTTTTTCGCTGTAATGAACGATAACATCGTAACAAATCCAACGTGTTGTAGTACCTTTCTTTCAACAAAGTTGAATTTTGCAAATAAATAATCTCCAATTGAAGTGACGATGACAAGTCATCGGGAGAAACTGAAAACGGAGTACTGAACACCGTGGGTTCCGTTTCCAAACGAGTGAGGTCTCGAAATCGTGTTTAAAACGACGTGATGAGCTGCTTTAACTTTGCTTGGTAATCGCCGAAAGTAGTTCAAAAAAAGGTTCAAATGGCTCTGAGCACTATGGGACTTAACATCTGTGGTCATCAGTCCCCTAGAACTTAGAACTACTTAAACCTAACTAACCTAAGGACATGACACACATCCATGCCCGAGGCAAGATTCGAACCTGCGACCGTAGTAGTCGCGCGGTTCCGGACTGAGCGCCTGAACCGCTAGACCACCGCGGCCGGCGCCGAAAGTAGTACCTTCAGGTAGTTTTAAAGAAGCAAGACGATTGAAGAACGTTAAATGTCCATTACTCATCTGACTCTCAAATAAACGTAACTTTTCCATGAACGCTTTGATCTGGTCGTGCATGTCAATGCCCTGCAATGACAGATTTAAATTATTCAGATGCATGGTTATGTCAGCTAGGAACGCCAGGTCTGATATCCATTTTATATCTTTCAGACAAAGCATTTCTTCCCCTTTCATTTCGAGAAAAAGGGATATTTCCTCACGAATGGCAAAGAATACATAAAGAGCTTTTCCCCGACTCAGCCGACGAACTGTACAGTGGTAAGCTATTTCCCCATACTCCGCTTCCATATCTTTCAGGAGTCCTTTGAATTGGCGACGATTCATACCGTGACGCTGCACAAAATTCACACACTTCACGACATCTTTCATTACGCCACCTAGCTCTACTGTTTCAGCACACAGTGCCTCTTGGTGAATAAAACAATGAAGAGTCAAAATGTCTTTCCTGAGTTCGTCCCTGAGTTTATTTTTCAAACGAGAAGCAAAACCTTGGTGACGCCCGATCATTTGTCGTGCACCGTCTGTCGCTACAGAATGGAACTTATCCCACGGCAAATTCATATTGTCCACTGACAAACAGCTTCAAAAATGTCACGTCCTGTTGCGGTGTAATCGAGTGGTACCACATCCAAAAGTTCTTCAGTTACTTGCAGCTCCATGTCGACACCACGCACAAAGACTGTAAGCTGAGCATAATCCGATGTGTCGGTGCTTTCGTCAAGCGCTAGCGAAAATGCAACACAACACTCTGCATTTTTACTGAGCTGTGTCTCTAAATCCGCTGCCATGTCCAGGATCCGACGAGATATTGTTTTCTTCGACAGGCAAACCCCTTCAATTGCCTGCACCTCCCTTGGAAACAAACATTCTGCAACTGCTACCATGCACGATTTTACGAGTGGTCCCACCGAAAACGGCTTGCCACTCGTCGCAGTGATGTGAGCGACCCTGTAGGTTGCTCGAATTGAAGATTCAGTAGTGTTTTCTCCGCTCTCATTCACCTGAAAATTATAAACGCATTACAGAACACGAACTTTGATGCATGTTTTGATACCCTCCGTATTACGAAACCGTTTTTAATCTTATGTCTCCTGGTATGTCGTTCTTAAGCCTGGCTACCAGTTCTCTGCGTGCAACGCCTTCTACCTGATTGTAGTGCGCTGCGTGAAGACGTGTATAATGTTGTTGTATATTGTACCTCTTCGCAGAATTAAATACTTTGTGACATACAAGACACTACGGACGACAATCCCTCTCAATGAATAGAAAGGTATCCTCCAATAGAGGTATAGGGGTCCCGCGGCTTGTCATAGCTGTCATTGAACACGGATTATGGCGTCAGTTGCGGCTGCATGCGGCCAGGGGGCAGTGAGATCGCTTTCCCCTCCACGCGGGCTCCGAGCTGTCGCAGTGAGCGCTCCGGAGCGATCCGGCTCCCTAGAGCTCGGTTGCAACAGCCTGACATAGGGTGTTCAATGACATTAAACACATACAAAAAATAGAATAAAGCAAAAGGGTGAATTCAGGATCAACTACTGAAAGTAAAGGCTCTATTGAATCACAATAATTTTATTATAACCTTCAGATCAATGGTGAGCACGCACAGGAAAGCCCGTCCAGCTATCCACTGCTGTGTTATGGTAAATACTTGAACACCTGCAGCCGCGCGTCCCTCAGAGTTTGGCGGCCGCTGTGGCCTCTCTAAACGGATTACAGAAATCCCCCAGTTCACCATTCATACCGTTAAGCCCGTCTCACACGGAGCAAGATTTGCTTTAAGTTTCCTTGCTGGCTCGCGCGACGGCTACCTTGCGGGCTCCGCCGTCTGCTGGCGGGCCATCTTGCTGGGAACCTTGTAAGATTTCCAGGATAGGTCCGGTGCTACTTTTCTTGTGAGGTTCCCCGCTTGCTACCTGCGTTGGCCAATCATGAGACGTTTCGTTTGTGACGTCATACGCGGAAAGCTTCGGCGGGAAGCCTTTGTTGATAGTCGCTTTTCTGCTGTTGTGAGGTGCGTTAGGAAGTTCTTATAATTATTAAATAATGGCACCGCAGTGGTCGAAGGAAGCGATTGAAGCATTGATATGTACTTATAGGGAAGAACAGTGTCTGTACGTCGTGAAAAGCGCAAACTATTATAATAAAACACTTACGTGCAGAAGCACGCGAAAGAGTTGCAGTTGCAAATGCCGGGATGGTTCCTCTGAAAGGGCACGACCGACTTCCTTCCCAATGCCCGCATCTCGTGGTCGTGCGGTAGCGTTCTCGCTTCCCACGCCCGGGTTCCCGGGTTCGATTCCCGGCGGGGTCAGGGATTTTCTCTGCCTCGTGATGGCTGGGTGTTGTGTGCTGTCCTTAGGTTAGTTAGGTTTAAGTAGTTCTAAGTTCTAGGGGACTGATGACCTAAGATGTTAAGTCCCATAGTGCTCAGAGCCATTTGAACCATTTGAACCATCCTTCCCAATCCTTCCCTAATCCGATGAGACCGATGACCACGCTGTCTGGTCTCCTACCCCAAACCAACCAACCAAGAGTTGCAAGTGCCGTGTGTTTTGTTTGACCCTATACGACGAGCAAGGAGTGCTACAGCAAAATGCACAATTTACGTACTCAATTTAAAGTGGAGTACACCGTAATTGCCTGACGCATCACCTGTCTTCCTTCTGAATCAGAGGCGCAACCATGCAAAGCAGTTCTTCAAATACCAATACATCCATTCGTATAAAATTTGCAAAGGATGTACGATCTTCTATCCTATAGAATAAAGTCGTATATAAAAGTCAAAATGACTTTAAATGGCTCTGAGCACTATGGGACTTAACATCTATGGTCATCAGTCCTCTAGAACTTAGAACTACTTAAACCTAACTAACCTAAGGACATCACACAACACCCAGTCATCACGAGGCAGAGAAAATCCCCGAGCCCGCCGGGAATCGAACCCGGGAACCCGGGCGCGGGAAGCGAGAACGCTACCGCACGACCACGAGCTGCGGACTATAAAAGTCATTATTGGTATATTTATAAAGTCAAACAGTAATGAAATGGTGATACTTTTCAAACAAAATTAGGTGTTTTGCGAACTAACCTCAACTCTTTATGAAGTATGGAGAGCACACCTTTTCCAGCGTTTCTCCTCTTAATCCAGTTTTTCGTCCATTCTTTCTTTCTCCTCCTCTCATTAGCATGCATTTATGCATCGTTTAGCACCAAAATAGCTAATAACGCCAGTTTGCTCTGAACATTTGTACCTGAAGCAGTCATCTTCGTTCGATACAACATGCAGCCGATCACAACACAACCAGCTGCCGATCTTGCACCGTGGGAGAGCTTCGGCATGGAACATTGCCGACTCCTTTCCCTGCAAGCCGGCAGGCATGCACGCCATCTCGCAAACTTGCGGCGAACCTTTGCTCCGTGTGAGACGGGCTTTAGGCTGTGGCCTTCGGCGGTTAGGCGGGAACGTAGCCGAGCTCTGTCTCGCGTACTGCCTTTCTGCGAAATCTTATAATTACAAAATCGCGGAATTCTCGCGTGCCGATGCGTTTCCACATAGATTTCCTACATTGTAATTTAGAGTATTACTCCAACAAAACCTAAAATGTCACGTTAAATGGACTCATGTAAGGTGCAAGGCCGTTGGCACCTTACAACTTGCCTCTCTTAAGTGATCTGAGCCGACCTAAGATACCTACTTTTATGTCACTCATGCTAACAGCTCATGAATTGACGGATAGGGACCGTCAAGCATCGCGGAGAGTGGGTGCAAAAGATTGCACGAAATCAGCGGGAGGAATAGCTCGTTAGTTCTAAAGCGCTACCAGTGGCCCAGCCAGCACGATGTGTGTGAGTCAGAATCGAAGAGACTAGGGTACAGTGCGAAGGGATGGATAGTGTTCTGTAGTCGTGGTGAAGACAAGCTATCTAAGGGGTAAGGCCCTGAAATAAAACCTTGTCAGGTGTCCAGGCCATGAGGTGGTAGCCCCACCAGGACACTCAGGGGCTGTGGGCTGATAACCCGCACCAACAAAAAACACATATCACAGAAACTAAAAGGAGAAACAGCCGGATGGACCTTAAGGATATGACCTTTGGCCTGAAAAGGAAAACCCGTATCGGGTTTTGGAACGTAAGGACGTTGAGAGAGGCAGGGAGGCTAAGACAGGTTGAAAAAGAGATAAAGAACTATCTACTAGATATATTGGGACTAAGTGAAGTAAGGTGGCCAGAATCTGGGGAATTCCAAACACAAAATGGTGGAGTGTTGCTGTATGCGGGTCAGACAGGTGAGGACGCGATCCATAGGAATGGTGTAGGGCTCTTACTATCTAAAAGCAGCAAGAAGAGCTTACTGGAGTGGAAACCAGTCTCAGAACGGATAATAACCGCACGCTTTAAAACAAATGTGCGATATGTCACTGTAATTCAATGCTATGCACCTACTGAAATAGCTAAAGGAGAATTAAAATATGCATTTTATACAGAGCTTAACGGAGTCCTTAGACAAACAAATTCTAGGGACATAAAAATTTTAATGGGTGACTTGAACGCAAAAGTTGCACTAAACTGATGCAGAAATAATGTATCTTTATGAACTCATCCCTCGAAGTGATTTCTCTATCAGCCTTCGGCAAGCCTGGAGCATTCTGAATTATATTCGTGAAAATTTTAAACTGCCTGTGTAAATAAACATCACAGGATTGGCGAAGTGGAGTACATTTGGGTAGGATAATTTTTACGGTGCAGGTCCATGTTTTGCTTTCATGTATAAAGATCCGATTGTAAAGTATCTCATCAGTCTTTCCTCCCCACGAATCAATAACGTAAAGAAATTTTTCTTGTCCCAGGTACAGAATAATGACAGATTTTAAAATCTCGTCGTACAGTAGTTCTCTGAACACTGATTTCGTGCACATCATAATTACATTCGTAGCTATTGAGTCAGCTCGTCAACTCTCTTTTCCCGGATCGTTCTTGCACACATAAGTAAACGTAACGGAATATGTCTTCTGGCGCAGTTCTAGTACACTGCTGGCCATTAAAACTGCTACACCACGAAGATGATGTGCTACAGACGCGAAATTTAACCGACAGGAAGAAGATGCCGTGATATGGAAATGATTAGATTTTCAGAGCATTCACATAAAGTTGTCGCTGGTGGCGACCCCTTCAACGTGCTAACATGAGGAAAGTTTCCAACCGATTTCTCATACACAAACAGCAGTTGACCGGTGTTGCCTGCTGAAACGTTGCGTCGTGTATGGAGGAGAAATTCGTACCATCACGTTTCCGACTTTGATAAAGGTCGGATTTTAGCCTATCGCGATTGCGGTTTATCGTATCGCGACATTGCTGCTCGCGTTGGTCGAGATCCAACGATGGTTAGCAGAATGTGGAATCGGTGGGTTCAGGAGGGTAATACGGAACGCCGTGCTGGATCCCAACGGCCTCGTATCGCTAGCAGTCGAGATGACAGGCATCTTATCCGCATGGCTGTAACGGATCGTGGAGCCATGTCTCGATCCCTGAGTCAACAGATGGGGACGTTTGCAAGACGACAACCATCTGCACGAACAGTTCGACTATCAGCTCGGAGACTATGGGTGCGGTTACCCTTGATGCTGCATCATAGACAGGAGCGCCTGCGATGGTGTACTCGACGAACCTGGGTGCACGAATGGCAAAACGTCATTTTTTCGGATGAATCCAGGTTCTGTTTACAGCATCATGATGGTCGCATCCGTGTTTGGCGACATCGCGGTGAACGCACATTGGAAGTGTGTGTTCGTCATCGCCATACTGGCGTATCACCCGGCGTGATGGTATGGGGTGCCATTGGTTACACGTCTCGGTCACCTCTTGTTCGAATTGACGGCATTTTGAACAGTGGACGTTACATTTCAGATGTGTTACGACCCGTGGCTCTACCCTTCATTCGATCCCTGCGAAACCCTACGTTTCAGCAGGATAATACACGACCGCATGTTGCAGGTCCTGTACGGCCCTTTCTGGATACAGAAAATGTTCGACTGCTGCCCTGGCCGGCACATTCTCCAGATTTCTCACCAATTGGTCAATGGTGGCCGAGCAACTGGCTCGTCACAATACGCCAGTCACAACTCTTGATGAACTGTGGTATCGTGTTGAAGCTGCATGGGCAGCTGTACCTGTACACGTCATCCAAGGTCCGTGTGACTCAATGCCCAGACGTATCAAGGCCGTTATTACGGCCAGAGGTGGTTGTTCTGGGTACTGATTTCTCGGGATCTATGCACCCAAACTGCGTCAAAATGTGATCACATGTCAGTTCTAGTATAATATATTTGTCCAATGAATACCCATTTGTCATCTGCATTTCTTCTTGGTGTAGCAATTTTAATGGCCAGTATTGTATATTGTGCTGTTAAGGAATGATCAAATCGGTTTTCACTCCTTGTTCTGCAAGGAATCTCCTCAACATTAGTTGGAACTGACAGCCGGTTTGATCAGTAGTAATTACATAATCGACGTCAAAATTACGGATGAGTAATTTCGTCTATATCTGGAATCCTTCCACAGCTGCTAATACTTCGTTTGTCGTTGCAAACTCTTTGAAGCTGTCCAAATATTTGGAATTTTAGCTACAAACCACAAACGAAATACACATTCGAAGAAAGTGTGTTATATTTATTTATTTATGAAATTACTGCAGCGAAAATGGCTATTTTCGAATAATTTAGCATGACATACTATTTAATGCGATTTTGTACAATGAAAGAAGCACATCAACAATGTTTGAACCCGTACCGCCAGTGTACTAGACACCAACCTTAGCCACTGCGCTACGATGATTTCGTAAAAATATGATTAGCGGTACAGGTATAGGAGCTGGGCATAAAACTTCAACATCAGTTTTCCCGGACAGTAGGGGCCGAGCATGAAAAGCTGCTAGCCAGGTTGTCAGGACAGGTCCCTCTAACAACGTTCCTCAGACTCATCAAAATCCATGATTGACAGGCCTCATGGTCCCCTTGTCAGAGCAGACGGTTTCGGCCTTCCCACAGTGATGCCTGCGATGCTTTGTGCACAAATTGAGCGAAATAACACGCTTGTCTGCTAAATGAGCCGGGAAAATGGCTAATCCCATATTACGCACTGTCAGTTGAACCTTGTGCCACCAGTAAAACGCTAATTATGAGACAATATTCAGTCGCGTGAAAGAAACATAATTCTATAGACACGATCAAGAAGCTTAGATATATCTGAACAAAACCAACTCTAGAATGACGACTTCGTAAATGAACATGTATTTGATAGAACAAACACAAAATCCTCAACATCTTTTTATGAATCATCGTTAACGGTGCTACAATGAGAGCCCAAGATTTTAATTGTTTATAGAAGGTTACTGTAGCAAAATCCATACACTTTTGTAATGTGTCTGTATGTATGTTTGTATGTATGTATGTATGTATGTATATACGTGTGTATCTTCAAGAACACCATCTACGCCACTGGACCGATTTCAATCTAACTTGGTACACATATTCCTTAATGTCACACAACAATCGCAGTGGGGTACAAATGGTTAAAATGGCTCTGAGCACTATGGGACTTAACATCTAAGGTCATCAGTCCCCTACAACTTACAACTACATAAAACTAACTAACCTAAGGACATCACGCACATCCATGCCCGAGGCAGGATTCGAACCTGCGACCGTAGTCGCGCGGTTGCAGACTGAAGCGCCTGGAACCACAGTGGGGTAAGAACCACCTATCTATCTAAATTCAGGAGATATGACGTCATATACACTGCGATGCGTGAAACTTGACGCATCATTTTTAAATATATTGCAGAGCAGTGCTGAAGATCACGTAACAATGAGGAGGTACTGAACAGAACTGGGGAGAAAAGAAATTTGTAGCACAACCTGACCCTACTCATTCAGGTTCTTTATTGTAACATTCTTGTTACCAAGTGTTGCCCTTTCTTCTTCATTTTGAAGACGAGCATGCCGTGGACTTTCCCGTCTTCCAAGATGAAAACACCTGTGTTCTCACGCTCGCACGCATACATCTACAGCTATACTCTGCAAACCATCTTACAATGTGTGGAGGAGGGCACTACTATCATTTTCCCCTCCCCCTTTCTCTTCCACCCATAAATGGTGCTTGGTAATAAAGACTGTCGACAGACGTCAGTATGGGCTGTAATTTCTATTATTTTCACATACTGCTAATTTAGTGAGACATATGTGGTAGGGAGTAATAGATTTCACGACTTCTCTTGGAACGTACACTCTCCAAACTTCCATATTAACTCTACGTGTGATTCACGAAGCCACTCTTTGACGCGGTTACTGCAATTTGCTGAGCACCTTCGAAATACTGTTCATACTAAAAGATTCCGTGACGAGAGGTGGAGCTGTTCCTTGGATATTCTCTATTTAGATTGTTAATCCTGTTTGGTAAGGGTCTTACAATGATGAGCAATACTCTAGACTCCATCGAAAAATATTTTGTAAGCCACTTCTTTCAAGGATGAATTACATATGCTTAAAATTCTTCCAATGAATCTGACTGACATCAGCTTTCGTTATAATTAGTTTTATGCTTTCTGTCACCCATAGCCGTGCTCGCATACCAATAGTATTATAATAATGAGTGACGGTGCGTAAGTAAGCTACTGCACATGCAACAACTTCAGTTGCCCTCACGTGTCTGTTCAGGTAAACATACACTGATTAGCCAGAACATTATGACCACCCATCTAATAGCCCTTCTTTCCACCTTTGGCACGGCCAACAGCGGCGAAGCGTCGTGGCATGGAAGCAACGAGGCCTTGGTAGGTCACTAGAGGGAGCTGACACCACATCTGCACACACAAGTCACCTAATTCCCGTAAATTCCGGGGAGGGGGCGATGAGGTCTGACGCCACCTTCAATCACATCCCAGATGTGTTCGATAGGGTGTAGATCAGGAGAGGTGGGTGTCAGCACATCAATTGGAACTCGCCACTGCGTTCCTCGAACCACTCCATCATAGTCCTGGCCTTGTGACATCGTGCAATATCTTACTGAAAAATGCCACTGTCGTCAGGAAACATGATTGTCATGAAGCGGTGTACGCGGTCTGCAACCAGTGTACGATGCTCCTTGGCCGTTATGGTGCCTTGCCCGAGCTCCACTGTTTCCACGGATGCCGACGTGAAAGTTTCCCAGAGCATATCGGATCCGCCGCCACATTTCTCCACCCCGCAGTACAGGTGTGAAGGAGCTGTTCCTTTGTAAGACGACGGATTCGATCCCTCCCATCGGCCTGATGAAGAACGTATCGGGATTCATCACAGCATGCAACGGTCTGTCACTGAGCCAACGTCCAGTGCCAATGGTCACTAGCCAGTAAAGTCGTAGTTGCAGATGTCATATTTTTAGCATTGGCACATTCTTGGGTCGTCGGCTGCGTAAGCCCATATTTAGGAGCATTTGGCAAGAAACACTTGTACTCTGCCCAATATTAAAGTCTGTTGTTAGTTCCGCCACTGTTCGGCGCCTCTCCTGTTTTACCAGCCTGCCTTGCCTACAACGTCGGACATCTGTAATGAGGGGTGGCCGCCCACCCTTAGGACGTCTGGACGTGGTATCACCTTGGCTTTGTCACGTGTTTAAGACATTCACCACAGCACTCCTCGAACACCCGACAAATCGATCTCTCGTCTTCCCCATTCTACACACGGGGAATACGCTCACTGACACTACATGCACCGGGCGTGTGTCTATCATCCATTCCTTGCCAGGTGGCACTGCTACCGCCGGGACGGGTTTATATCGATAGTAAGTCGGTGGTCATAATGTTCTGGCCGATCAGTGTAGCTCGAGATGTGCGCTCCTCCAACCCCTCTCTGAAGCTGTCCCAATGCACGATGCGGCGGCTGGCCCAGCGTCGCTGCCGGGCTGTGGGTACAGAGGATCGTGGCCAGGAGGGCAGGAGCACGTGTCCATCCAATGTGCTATTGAAGTAGCTACACATTATAAACAAATGTAATAATTTTTAACATGGTTCACGTTCACTGATGTAAGCAACGTTTCATTCCCTACTTTAACCTCATAGGAGTAGATTTTTCTTCTTCTTCTTAAGTAGCCTATGTTCTTCCTCAAGCTTAAACGTCCAGACCAAACTTTATCCATATCAGTTCAGCTATTTTAACACAGTTACTTAGAATTTTTTAATGTTGGTATGGGTAAAACTTTACATTAAGACTGCTTTTTTTCTGATCGGATTTCGGTACAACAACACCGATATGTTGGTCCAAGCTACGCTCAAGTTACGTGTGAAAACTCTATGAAAAGTCGTATGGTAGTTTTAGAGATCAGTGTGCTCGAACAGAGAAGACGGTTTTACAGATTTATTATTAGTAATATAATATTAATAGATAATCATTACGGTTTTTCCTCGGTATTTTATGGTTGTTACTGTTTCCAGTGGTTTTCCAGCAACGTCGTAATCGAACAGTAATGGACATTCGCCTTTTTACGCGCAATATGTTACATTTAGTTCGCGGCGTTGTCAACTGTCAATCTCCATCATTTGCAGGTCTTCCCGCTTTTCGGTAAAGTCTTCATGCGTTGCAACCTTCTTACAGATAACATCATCGTCTGCAAACAGCCTTATGGGGATTTTGAGGTTATTCACTACACCATTTCCATATACTGTAAACAGTAATGACTTTATAACACTCCTTTGGGTTACTCCGTCTATCGAATTGATCCCGTAAAGAACAAAATA
This sequence comes from Schistocerca serialis cubense, assembly GCF_023864345.2. NCBI lineage: Eukaryota > Metazoa > Arthropoda > Insecta > Orthoptera > Acrididae > Schistocerca > Schistocerca serialis. Next base: position 218,401,460 of record NC_064641.1, read on the forward strand.
TTGAGTTCCATCTCCAGAAAGTTCTGAATCAAGCAGCAAATCTGAACTGATACGTGGCAAGCTCATATTTTATTCATTAAAGGACAGCGTGAAACTGTGTGGATGCCTTCCGTAAGTCAAGGAACACGTCTTTGTCTGTGGTGCTCAGGATTTCATGGACAGACAGAGCGACCTGCGTTTCGCAAGATCTCTGTTCACGGAATTCGTGCTGGTTTTTACAGAGGAGATTTTTCCCTCTCCAGAAACAACATGGTGCTTGAGCACAGAACGTGTGCCACCATATTGTAACAGGCATAATTTTGTAACAGAGACGTCAGCGAAATATGCCTATAATTATGTACACCTGTCCTGTGACCCTTCTTCAAAATGGGAATGACCTCTGGCTTTTCCCGATGGATTAGAAACCTTCGTTGTTACACAGACCTGTGATACACTACTGCTAGAAAGGGAAGCAAGTTCTTTCGCATAACCTCTGCAGAATTTTCAGGTATCTCAGCATGTCCAGATGCCTTTCCAGTTTTGGTCGATTTTAGTTGATTTTCTATTCCGCGATCACTTACCTCAATATCTGTCGTTTCGGCGTTCTTGTGAAGATTGAAAGGAGGAACCGTATTTGGTGTTCCGGAGTGAAACATTTTCGGAACACTGATTCAGTATTTTGCTCTTCTCTTTGTCAATCTCCATTTCAGTGCCAATATGATCACTGAATGACTGAAGAGATTATTTCGGTCCGCTCTCTGACCATATGTTCCTTATCTGATGAAGCCACAGGCAGTCTGTAGCACATTGACTCGCCCAATAAATAACAAGGTCCTGACGCCACTGAAAGTGTCTGAGACCAATGAAAGGTAGCAGTCAACATCCACAACTTAGGTGGTAGATCTACGCCCTACGGGATTCTTCAACGAGTGGCTTCAGCCGGATATGGCATATCTGAAGAAGGACATGTACTCACAAATTGCGAACCTTCTTTTAGTCAAGTTGTGACGCAAACTTTTTTTTTCCTCCAGTTCAATTCAGTATTTCCAAATTACTTACTCGATCCACCCATCTAATCCTCAGGATTCTTCTCTGGCATCACATTCCAAAAGCTTCAGTTCTTTTCTCAGTTGAGCTGCTCATCGTCCACGTTTCAGTTCCATTCAAGACTACACTCCACACAAACGACTTCAGAAAAGACTTCCTAACACTTAAATTCATATTCGATATTAACAAATGTCTCTTTTTTAAAAACGGTTTTCATGCAAGTGCCAGTCTGCATTTTATATCCTCTCCATGCTGGTCATCGTCTGCTACCCGCCCAAACAGCAAAACTCATCTGCCACTTTTCTAATCTGAAGTTTCAGCATCACCTGATTTAATTCGACTATTTCCACTATCCTTGTTTTACCTTTGTTGATACTTATGTCGCAACCTCTTTTGAAGAGACTGTCCATTCCGCTGAAGTGCTCTAGTAAGTTCTTTGCCGTCTGACAGAATTACAATGTCATCGGCAGATCTCAAAGTTTTTATTTCTTCTCCCTGAACTTCAATTTCCTTTTTAATTTTCCCTTGTTTTCCTTCACTGCTTGACGAATATACAGATTTAACGACATCAGGAAAAGACTGCTGTATTGTTGCAGTCCTTTCTCAACCACTGCTTTATGCTTATAATGACACAGAACTCAGACCAGAGTCGGTAAATGTAACTTTTCCTTTACGAACTGCCTGTGATTACGTAATGGGACGAAATTATGAAACCACATGGTCTACCGATGGCAACGGTCATTTCTTTCGATTTCGTGGTGAGGGGAAAACTGCAAACGGTACCAAAGGGCATGTAAAATAATAGTGACTGTAGAAGAATGTATGAAATGTTGCTCCGTGAGAGTTGATTCGAGAATGAAGTCTTAACTTGCACATTCTGTGTTCTTCGGTAGGCTATCGGCCGCTTTTCTTCAGAGGCGCCTACCGCACAGGAGTCTGCAAATTGGAGGCATGAGTTGGCACTTGCCGCCTCCTGTAATCTGTGTACAGGCTTTTTAATCATCACAGAATTCCCAGCACTTATTGTCTACAATAAACTGCAGATTAAGCATTGCTGACCGTGACAGACAATACTGCTGCTTTAGCAGTCACTATACATCTTCGCTTTTCTTTGTTTTCAATCTGTTCGCGGGCATTATGCCGATTCCTTGGTACCGCTGCGATTTCGTCGATGTTCTGCATTCAAGCTGGATGCGAACCTCTACAGAACAGTCCAGAAACTGTGTCTTCAGTCTTTTCCTGTGGCTTACTCCTTCAGCTCTTATCGAGGTGCACCAAGGAGCTGTCCAAAATCTTGGTCCACGTATTACGTCGTAAATTCCAAACGTATCATAAACGCGGCACAAGTTTTTGTACCAGTCATTCCTCTCAAATTTTCTTATGAAAACGCTCCCTCCTTGCTCCAGAATGGAACTGCAACAGTAGTTTACCATTCGTCTGTGGACAATTCTTCGTTCAGTTAAAGACGGCAGAGCTACTGTAGTACACTCATAGGAACACAGCCATTTTATACTGTAACTGTGTACGTCTACACTCAGTCCCAAATATATCAGTCGAAAAAAGAAAATATCATCTTGTGCGCTAGGAGAGAGGGAAAAAAATTAGTAATTTGAAGGTCTAAATGGAGAAATATCGAGGACTCGGATTTTCTCTAAGTCTATAGGTTGGTGTTAAATTTTCTTCTACATTTTAATGAGTAAAGTTTGGGTATTCTAGCTTAAGGGTTGGTTCTGAACAATTAAGAACCCGATTAAAATATTTTTCAAGTATTTTGAAATGTTCAGTTCTATGTAAGCCAAACAGGGGAACCTGGTCCCTTGTCCACCTGTTGCTAGATTTACATTTGAAGTTGATCTACCTAACTCTTTGAATCTCACTTCCGCCTCCAAAGATGTACTGGAAAATGACCTCGTTATCAGATCCTCTACAGGAAAAGCTTTCACACTAGTTTCCTTGTACTCAGGTTTTCTTACCACCATTTAGCCTAGAAACATAGCTGCATTGAATATATTAATTTTACGTATGTAAAATGAACTGTTTAACAGCGCTACGAATTCCGCATTCCATTTGACATGGCTGCACAATTACGCGATAAAATGGAGGGACGAGGATTACCATGGTTCAGCCCTAGGCTGTTGAAAGTCGATTATGCCGGCCACTATGAGGGTAGTTTTGGGAGTTTTTCCACAATCATCGTGTCGAGCACTGGTACTGGTTTACACTTTAACCAAATTTAAAAAAATATTTCTTCGAAAATTTGTTTCCTTCCCCTTCAGTTGTTACTGTTAATGATTTGCAAAAATGCAGTGTAAGAGATAGCGGTCATGTTGGACGCAAAATTTCAAATTGTCTTAGCCACACTGTTTATTGACTGTACATATTATGTAACTATATGTTCACTAATGATACTACGTATATATTTTCCATTTAGCCTTTGAAAATTATGTATAGTCAAAACACGTAAGGCAGTTCCATTCAATAAACAGTGTGGCTAAGACAATCTGAAATTTTAAATAAAAATTATATAACACGAAAGTAATGCATAAATACATTAAATGATCATATGTGAAGTTTTACAAGGAAACAGAGTTACATAGATTGTATCAAAGTTCAGTACGCCTTTTTTTATGAGTTTATTCCCTGTTTCTCCACCTCAAGAAGAATTTATGTGACATTTTCTCAATTGCGTTGACTTTTTTTTCCTATTACCTATTTTCAATTTTCAGTTTCAACCTCTTATTAAGGAAACTAATTCTTTTGTGAACATTTTCTAGCTTTATTCCATACCCTGCATTCAATCATATGAGAATGTAATTTAAGAACGTTGAATCAAAAAGATGGCAGCCATATTCATATTAATAAGAGAAAAGATGGACTTAGCACATACTATTAAAATGCTTATCAAAGTAATCTAACTTAAAAATACTAAGTAGATAACTATCGATCTTTTGAAATATGTAAGTGTTGTGTCTTTCTTGTCAAATCTAGTTTTAGAGCACCTCACGTTTTGAAATTCATGTTATCAGTTACATCACAGCCAGTGGCGGCTTGCGTAAAAATTTAACCAATGTGCTACAATGTGATGGCCTACAGCCTTTTGACTTATAAGGGTATTAATCGTAATTACATTGACTTTATTAATTTTTTATATATAAATTGAACTGTTTAAATACATTTAAATTTTATAATTACTCGTCTAATACTGTGAGAAATAAAATAAAATTAAGAAAAAGAATTTTGGCAGGAATCGAATCAAGCCAACATATTACCAGTCAGTGCGCCTAACTCCTGGCTTATCGCACCATTATGTTAACCGCTGCTCATAAATCCCTCATACTCCATTCGTAAATTTTTAGACAGCTTTTTACTTTTTGCTACGGCCAATGTAGGAGACGTACTCTAGGAACTTGAAACGGGCATCAGCCTGCTTCTGTTTAGAAAGTTTTATTTTATCAATAGCTTCTGTCAGTAGGATCAATGACCTTTTGAAAATCAACGAACATCTTCTGAATTCAGTAAGCTGTGGCACACGATCGATTTCAGATTAAATATTTGTTCATAATGTGATCTTCCCTTCCTAAAACCACATTAATATTCACCTAAATTACTTTCCAGTGTTACTTAGCATGACCTTCGAAAACATGTTCCATGCAGCTGGTTGCACAGAAATCCTCTGCAGTTCATAACATCTTGTTTACTGCCTTTCTTACGTATTGGATGTGTCAAAGCCACTTTCCACGCTCCTGGGAGTTTTTCTGTTTTCCATATTTTAAAAGATTAATTTTAGCTCTTTTTTTTATTTTCGGTAGAGCCCATTTCAAAAGTTCTGGTGCAATAGTCTTCTCCATTAGCGTTGTAAGGTTTTAATAATGTATGGATTGCTTCTGGACAATTAAGAAGCCGATTCAAATCGGTCAGATGGCTCTGAGCACTATGAGACTTAACATCCGAGGTCATCAGTCCCCTAGAACTTAGAATTACTTAAACCTAACTAACATAAGGACATCACACACGTCCATGCCCGAGGCAGGATTCTAATCTGCGACCGTAGCGGTCGCGCGGTTACAGACTGTAGTCCCTAGAACCGCTCGGCCACTTCGGCCGGCTAAGAAGCCGATCAAAATATTTTGCGAATATTTCGAAATTTTGAGTGTTACGTAAGCCAAATCGGTGAGCCTCGTCCGTTGCCCGTCTGATGTTGGATTTACATTTGAAGGGGATCTACCAAACTCTTTGACTCCCTCTCTCTCCTCTAAAGATCTAGTGGAAAAGGACCTCTTTAGCAGATTACCTACAGATGAGACTTTCATACTAATATTCCTTGAACACTCGCTTTTTTAGCGCCGTCCTGCCTAGGAACATAACTAAATCGAATATATTAAATTTAAATATGTAAATTTGTTTTATTATATATAAATTTTATAGTCAATAGATTAGCACTGTGAGGAATAAAATAAAATGAAAAACAAGAATTACGGGTAACAACGGGAACGGAACCCAAGTCGACGAATTGCCAGTCTGCTTGAATACTGGGCAAAGCGGCATTGTTATAGTGACGCCTCAAAAAATTCCTAATACTCTGACTGCACAATACGTTACATGCAGTTTCAAAGAAAAACACTGAACAGATGCTGTGAGCTACGTAGCACACGCATTGCAAGAACAGATGACGTCACATCAGAGCATGAGTAGTTGCAAACAGACATCTGCCTCCTTTCACAGAGTTGCTCGTAGCGCTACTGACCATCATTTCAGCTTTCGACACTGGCTTCCTTTATCGCAGAGAGAGCTCCACAAATGTAATTTTAGTGTGATTTCCATCTCGCATTCGAAGAGGAATGGAGTAATTTTAGTGCGATTCTCGCTTTGCGTTCAAAGAGAAAATAGAGAATTTTTGTGCATTATTTACACTATTGGCCATTAAAATTGTTACACCAAGAAGAAATGCAGATCATTAACTGGTATTCATTGGACAAATATATTATACTAGAACTGACATGTGATTACATTTTCACGCAATTTGGGTGCATAGATCCTGAGAAATCAGTACCCACAACAACCACCTCTGGCGGTAATAACGGCCTTGATACGCCTTGGCATTGCGTCAAACAGAGCTTGGATGACGTGTACAGGTACAGCTGCCCATGCAGCTTCAACACGATACCACAGTTCATCAAGAGTTGTGACTTGCGTATAATGACGAGCCAGTTGCTGGGCCACCATTGACCAGACGTTTTCAGTTGGTGAGGGATCTGGAGACTGCTAGCCAGGGCATCAGTCGAACATTTTTTGTATCCAGAAAGGCCAGTACAGGACCTGCAACATGCTGCCGTGCATTATCATGCTGAAATGTAGGGTTTCGCAGGGATCGAATGAAGGATAGAGCCACGGGTCGTAACACATCTGAAATGTAACGTCCACTGTTCAAAGTGCCGTCAATGCGAACAAGAGGTGACCGGTACGTGTAACCAATGGCACCCCAAACCATCCCGCCGGGTGATACGCCAGTATGGCGATGACGAACACACACTTCCAATGTGCGTTCACCGCGATGTCGCCAAACACGGATGCGACCATCATGATGCTTTAAACAAAACCTGAATTCATCCGAAAAAATGACGTTTTGCCATTCGTGCACCCAGGTTCGTCGTTGAGTACACCATCGCAGGCGCTCCTGTCTATGATGCAGCGTCAAGGGTAACCGCAGCCATGGTCTCCGAGCTGATAGTCCATGCTGCTGCAAACGTCGTCGAACTGTTCGTGCAGATGGTTGTTGTCTTGCAAACGTCCCCATATGTTGACTCAGGCATCGAGACGTGGCTGCACGATGCGTTACAGCCATGCGGATAAGATGGCTGTCATCTCGACTTCTAGTGATATGACGCCGTTGGGATCCAGCACGCCGTCCGTATTACCCTCCTGAACCCACCGATTCCATATTCTGCTAACAGACATTGGATCTCGACCAACGGGAGCAGCAGTGTCGCGATACGATAAACCGCAATCGCGATAGGCTACAATCATAACTTTATCAAAGTCAGAAACGTGATGGTACGCATTTCTCCACCTTACACGAGGCATCACAACAACGTTTCACCAGGCAACGCCGGTCAACTGCTGTTTGTGTATGAGAAATCGGTTGGAAACTTTCCTCATGTCAGCACGTTGAAGGGGTCGCCACCGGCGCCAACCTTGTGTGAATGCTCTGAAAAGCTAATCATTTGCATATCACAGCATGTCCTTCCTGTCGATTAAATTTCGCGTCTGTAGCACATGATCTTTGTGGTGTAGCAATTTTGATGGCCAGTAGTGTACATTGTGCTGTAGCACCTTAGCACATGTCTACAGGCCGCCACTAATGAAAACCGTCAATTTGTCTCCTCCTCGGATGGGCTGGTGTATTAGTGTAGAATGACTGAGGGGGGGGGGGGGGGGGGGGGGAACGGTGACAATGCGATGGTGGCAAACGGTTGGCGGCTTCGCTGGAGATTTATGCGCCTCGTCCTCAGCCTACGTGGACCATTAGCGGCCGCCTTTGTGGGCGGAGCTCCGCTAATCGCACTTATTCAGCTCGGCGCCGAGGCTGCTCGAGAGCGCAGGTACTCCGCGGCTGCCGCAGACAATTGTTCGCCACTGGCGTGTCTCGCGCTCCCCGATCCCATCCTACCTGGGCGGGTGCCCCTCTGCTCAAAATCGTCTACTCGCGGGTGGGTGCGCGTCATACGCCAGTTTGTAAGTCGGCCGCTAATCACATCGCGACTGTGTCTGTGACATCAATGACTAACCGATTGTGCTGGGTGTGGGGTTCTAAAGCCCTTACTACGCCGCAGACTGAACATGCGCAGAAACAGGTGACTATGACGATACCTGCCGACATTAGAGGCTGTCCTGTTTTCATCGAGCTCACTCCAGGTTTAGTAAGAGATTTTGTGCTTTTGCACATTTTTAATTTTAATTTTGGTGGTCGCTTTGCTTTCCTTACAAATGCATGCGGGTCCTGCAAAAAAAATACGTGAAAGCAAAAAGATATTTATGTTTTACAAATCTTGTAAAAAGGAATCAAACACTATGCATAAATAACAACATAAATCGATAAACTTTTAAAATTAAAATTGTTTCAAAAGTGTAAGTCAGATTTCTGTAATGAGAACAATTATGTTCGATATTATTTTATACCGTGACGTCGTTGTGTTGTATTGCAAGGCGCCACGTACACCGTTTGTATATGTATACGTGTAAGTAGCCGTTGTCGTCTCTTCTTTCCCTCGTCGATATCAGAGCATGAGAAATGTTTGTTTGTGTTTACCTATTTTTTGTTGACAACACACAACTACAAGGCCACGATACCACCTGATTCCAGAATAGCTAGCTTAATATAGTATAAAGATAGTGGGTTTCGATGCAGCGTTATTTAAGTGTGATTTTATTCTTCACTTAATCTTTGAGACTCTAAGAACCAGCTACTCTTAACCAGGCCCAGAACTCGACTTATAACGAGAGCACTTACGATCAGTCTGTCACAATATTAATAATGCTTAAGATATCACTCAAACCATCGACGGCACGAAAGCAGTCTTGATACCAAGTCACATTCGCGGCGCTTACTAACCTATCACGAAATTCACCTGCATACATCTACAATCAATTCCAAGGTCATAATTCGCCCCACGCGCTTAGGCGCAATTGAACTTCGTCAAATCAATTATTTCTCGAATCGTAATCACTGATCCCGACACTGACCGTTCATAAACGCACAATTAACACTCTTTATCTAAGAGTAAAGAATGACGTCACGTCATCTACATAGTTATTAAAATATCATTCCAAATGACCTCAAACATTTATCGTCATTACATTTTAACGGTAATCAGAAAAATATGATTTAGTATCGGAAAATAAAACCTAACAGATCGCAAAGCGCACGTAACTAAATGACAGCTTTGCATAGCGTCGGGACTTAATCACGCAAAACTATACAAAGAAATGCCCGAAATCTCAATTTCTCCATACCAATTGACAGATACAAGTAAGATATTCAAGACTTCGTAGATCAATCCCGACCTGTAATGTTATAATTTGCCACTTACAAATAAAACAACATCCAAAGGATCAAGTAAAAAGAACATATTTTCTTGGGCAAATAAATATAGAGTTCTGAAATGTTTCAAAGGCACTTTCTTTTCCAGTTCTCGGGGTGTGGAGAATCTACCATATGACCTTTGTCAAAAACATCCTCTAAGAAATTTGGATGGTCGTTAACAAACTCTGTTATAACTGCTACTACTTTCTGTTTCTACTTTCTGTAACCACATTACCATGTTTTCGTGAGGCATGGGCTCTCATTGCCTCACTTCCACTGTTCAGGTCCACCAGACAATACTCATAAAATATGCAGTATTAGCGCTGACGTGTAAAAAAAAGAAAATTCTGAAAAGCGAGACCCAGTACAAGAATAAAATGCCAGAGGGGCAATACACTCACTTCTCATGAGTTTCTGACTGAGACAAGGTCGCTCGTGTAAAAGAGGCTTTAATAGAGTTGTAAAACTACCGTACCCTACTGTAGACTACCATAGTTTTCCTAGTAGCCTTGGTCAGCCAAGATCGTAACAGCATTACCTATATGTTGGATGTGTTGCATAGCTATTGGGCGTCACCTTCTTCCGATTGCTTTGTTTACGTAGGCGATTAGTGTCTTAAAAGATTTCCGTAGAAATCAGAATCGACGAACCGTCTAGAACCTGAGTGAGGATATATAAAGGGCCGCATAAGCTACGGAACATATTTTTATGCATACCTATTCTCCTGTCTGTTAATTACAAATAAAATGTATTTATAGCAAAATTGAAACTGTCAATCTTAATTCAGGTTTTATTTGAAAGTTGTTAATTTTTAACGTTAAACAGTGGAATTTTGTAGTAAAAATAGAAAAAATACAGATATATCATACAGAGCTGGAAAATGAAATTTCCTCAAAAATGTAACATCAAAAGGAACGCAAAATAAAAGCATATCAAATATCGCGTTAATACTTTGTCGAGCTTTTATATAATATGTTTCTGTTATTCATAAACAACTTTCGCACATGTGAACAATAAGTCGAAACTCTTGCCTTTCTTCACGATGAAGAACTTCCTATTGATTACAGATTAACAACAATAATTACAAAGAATTTTTATGTCTGCATGCGTAAACTGCCTTTGTATCGAAAGTAACTGCTTTGATTGCATAAAAGCGCAGAAGTTACGCCAACAGCTAATTTTTATGACTTACAAAATACAATTTACATTTTATAAGGATATAAAATATACGACGGACTAACAATGAACGATGTGCGGTTCTAGTTACGTGAAAAAAAGTCGTCCGTTCCCAGTTTCTCTCACACATACATTCATGTATGTTTCTTTCGCTACCAATACTACAGATAATCCTATCATTTATACATATATGTACTGTAGCAAAACCACTGAATGCTAGTTTTGTTAGAGTGCAAATCTAGCCTTTAACACAGTATCGCACGAGCTACTTCCTGCACAGTATCGACTACTCCAGGTCGATGCGTATCACATGCCAGCGTGATGTCAGGAAAATCAAAAAACAATTTATCTCTTTTTGTACATAACTTATTTGTATCCAAGAAACTGAGAAAGTATTGTGGTACGGCAGAATTATGCTACACACACACATCATCACTTCAAAATGTAATGAAATAAATGTGAAAATAAATAAATTTAAAAAACTGTGCCAGGGAACTGATTGATCCTAAGTGCCAATAATAAAGGTTTTGTTTAATGTGCCATTAATACTGTTATATATGATTTATAATGATAAAAGTACAAAAACATAGCAGTAATGTTTGAAGTAGTAGAAACTGTTTATCATATCTTTTAACTGTTTCACAAGAGAATGACAAAATTAATTTCAAGGAAAAAATCTCTCAGAATTGACTTCTGTTTCCTACAAAACTCCATTCTTGGAATCAGATTTTGCGTAGTTTCCTGGATAACTCCTGTGCTGATGAGGAAGAAATGGTAACATCGTCAACAGGTCTGTGTGTTGTGCAACCGATAAATGAGGCTGGTCTTTCAGATGTAGTAAGACTTATCATACTTAAGCCACGCTCTTTCCATTTTTGAATACACTGACATTTTTCCGTTCTTCTGCTTCAGAGTAAGAAATTTTAATAGTTATTTGAGATGAATGTTTGTAAGACTCTTCAATCATGCTGCATTTGGAGATATTACACACTTACATTGACAACAATGTTCAGTCAGAAAAGAATCGGAATTACATGGAACGGGTCCACAGCTTTATATGACTCGACAGTAGTGTGTAAATCTGGCGGAACAAAGAATTAGACTCGTGGCACTTGGAATTCCAGAGGGAAGCACTCTTTGGCACAAAGACCATGTCTAGTCTAGTCTAGTAATGAATGTTTCACTCAATGGTTTGACACTTGGCAAAGAGTACCGAGAACACAATTGCACTGAAAACGCGTTTCCTTAAAGAAATAGCGTTCAGAAAATTTGAGATTTCCATTCTTCAGCTATTATCAATTGATTTGCCGAGTGTAGAGATCTGAAGTCTGCGCTTATAATGGCGTCGTCTGCTAAACTGATATTCGGGTAAGAATGCAGATGCGTGACGTATTCTGCGAGGAGAGTGTCGGAAAATATTTTGTTCTGTCACCAGTGCGCTCTGTCTCTATCCCATGCCATACGCTACAGTTGCTGCCCATACCGGCAACTGGTAACCGTGGAGTAATTGCTACATCTAGTAACTCGGAAAATTATCGCTTTCGCTTGTTAACTTAATACTTGGCTTATGCCACTCATAACGAACACTACCGTGCCTAAACCTCTGTCATACCCAAATTAATAAGAAAATCTACGCTAAATGTTCTACGTGTACCCCGTAGCGCGCACTGCGGGCACACGCGGCAGAATGAGGCTCCTGGCTTGTGTCTCATGTGGTACATTCTTCCTGGCTAGCACGTCGCCTCATCACATGCCTTCTTTCGTGCACACCGTTATAACAGCGATCATTAATCAATTCTTTTTGTGCTTATTAATGTCGCAGCGACATATTTAGTGCTTTATGTCCTCTTAATCTTTATTTTCATTGTTAACTTTGTCTTCGTGACTCCCCGCAAAGGTTGCTTGAGGAGCTGGTTATCTACTGTACAAGTGTTCTTCCAAAAAAAGAGAGACCAGATACTTGAAAGCAAAACGTTATTGAGGTGTTGGAATATCCGGACAATAATAAACCCTGCACTGTACGTAAATACATAAAAACATTTTTTTGAACAATGTTTCAGTAATGAAGAAGTTATTGTGAAAATGTTATAGTGACATGCCTAGTGCTTTTGTGTCTTCTTAATCTTTATTTTTATTGTTAGCTTTGTTTTCGTGACTCGCCGCAAAGGTTGCATTTTCATGTAAGGAAAAATTTATCTGGATGCTCTTTGAAAGTTAGAAATAAAACAGTACTCAAAAGATAAAGTGGACAACACTATACATACTGTATTCTAACTTCATATGTTTGTATGTGTATATTTCCTGAGGCAAATAAATCTATGTGCTGGAAAGTTTGCCGGCCGCGGTGGTCTCGCGGTTCTAGGCGCGCAGTCCGGAACCGTGCGACTGCTATGGTCGCAGGTTCGAATCCTGCCTCGGGCATGGACGTGTGTGATGTCCTTAGGTTAGTTAGGTTTAAGTGGTTCTAAGTTCTAGGGGACTGATGACCACAGCAGTTGAGTCCCATAGTGCTCAGAGCCATTTGAACCATTTTTTTTTGCTGGAAAGTTTGGTTGACACATCCCATTCCTTCAGTTCTCTAGCGGAGTGAAGAATTTGCCATACGACCTTCGAAAAAAAAATTCCCCTAATAATTTTGATTCGGTCATCAATAATCTATTTCCATTAATAGTTCCCGAACGCTGTTAAGCCAAGTTACATTCACACTTTCTGTAAGGAAGGCGGATCTTCCTGACCTCACTTTATCTGTTCAGATGCCAAAAAGCACTCAGAATACTCGCAGCTTTTGCGCCGACACGGTTGGTTCGTTCGTTGGTTGGTTGTTTGGTTGGTTGGTTACCTGTTCCTAATTCATTTGAACGATTCTTTTATTGCAATGATGTGGAAAGAGTCAGATTATAGGACATATGCAAATATTCAGTGTTAAACATTAATGAACACACTATCTTTGGGCCTACTAATGCAAATACACTTATTTATCAGGTTTTTTCAGGCTACCAGTTTCTAAATAAAAATTCGTCCATGGAATAGAAGTAATTGTCCAGGAGAAATGAAATATGTGTAATGTGTCAGGTGGTTGAGTCGTTGTTGGCATTAGTGATTCTCCACCTTCAGGAAACCTTCGGGGTTTGATGAGGATGTTCAAATGCATTAACTCACAATGACCCACGTCTGTATTCTCGATAACTGGTAAACGGAACTGTGAACGTTTTACCATCGTGCGACATTTTCTTGCAATGGGAAAGGTTCAAAAATCGGGTGTATGGGCGCTGCATGCTTTAGACTAAAATGACAAAAAATACCAGATGGGCATCTGTGCATGTGTGATTGCTCGTCGTCAATTGCCTCGCGATCAGCACCGACCATTCTTGTCCATTGTCGTTACTGGTGACGGGAAATGGCGTCTTTGTGCCAACACAAGGAAGAGAAAGTCATGGCTGAGCCCAAACAAAGCAGCAACTTCCCATAGAAAAACCTGCTCGCATCCACAAAAGATGTTTTGCATTTGGTGGAGAAGTGACGGTGTGGTGTACTACGAATTGCTTTCCCGAAGTGTAACCATCACTGCTGACATTTACTGTCAACAACTGAGACTTCTTGCAGACGTAATCCAAGAACAACGACCAGGAAGACTGATTGAGGCGACGCTACTCCACAATAACGTCTGCCCTCGTTCTGATAGACTATCAAAGTCGTTCCAACCCACGTTATTCACCTGATCTTGCGCCCTCAGATTTTCACCTTTTCCGATCTCTATCGAACTGCCTTCAAGGAATTTCCTTTCCGGATGAAAATGCGCTCCGAACGTGGTTCAGCGTTTCTTTGCCTCAAAGCCACGTGATTTCCACGGTCGCGAAATCAAAAAGTTACCCCAGCGAGTGTGGACTGTTGTAATTAGTGAAGGAGAACATATTACTTCTGACTATTGCCCCTGTCATGTGTATCTGTTGTGTTAATTAACTTACAGAAAAACGCTACGAACTTACCCACCAACCCTATAGTAGTTTCAATTTAGGATGTTGGTGCTACTTCTAATTGCTTACTTTTGTCGAATGACATTTTTAATATGTCATCTTGCTTCTTCAACTGAACGATTTAATCCTATTTTAGTTGCTACATTTAAAAAATGGTTGTTAAAATGTACACGCAGTTTGTGAATTTATCAGTCATAACATCGTTATTTTAGTTCTGCTGTTACTGGTAACGATATCACAGTCATTCTTCAGAATAATAACTTTAAAATACAAATTAATGCTAGTCTAATACTTCATATGCTCACAATGTTTCTTGCTAAGCTCACCGGAAATTGAAGCCAATATTAAGTGCTTAAAAACGTTTCTTGCCACCCTCGTTGGCTTGCCTGAATTGGGTTTTTATGACCGGAAACGTATTTTTCAATACTCTTCTGACCGTAGCACATCGCTGTGCACAGCCACCTATGTAATGGAAATAAAACTAAAACAGCATTGTTGGTCCAGTTCAGTGAACGCCCTGTGTCTGGAATGTTAGTGAACGACACACTGCAGCTTGCGCATACCGTTCAATGAACTGGTGTACATCACTGCGTCGCTGCAACATTCAGTCGCTATCGCGAGACACAAAACATAGCAGATCTACTTCACAGTGGCTGCCCAGCGTCAGCACCACCTAATAATCGCTACATACAAACCGTGGCTCGTGCGTACCCCGAGGAGATGGTTCAAATGACTCTGAGCTCCATGGGACTTAACTTCTAAGGTCATCAGTCCCCTACAACTTAGAACTACTTAAACCTAACTAACCTAAGTACATCACAAACATCCATACCCGAGGCAGGATTCGAACCTGCGACCGTAGCGGTCGCCGGTTCCAGACTGTAGCGCCTAGAACCGCTCGGCCACTCCGGTCGGCCATCCCGAGGACAATTAAACAGCAGTGCACGCAGCGTATTTGGAGGCATCTGGGAGAGCTCTGTCGACCCAGACCGTACGCAATGATCTCCGTACGGTTGGCTTGGTCTCTACATGTGCCTTATGAATAATACTACACATTTCCTCAGCACTGTGGTGCGCGAAGAACGAGGCCAAGAGAACATATGGGAAATAACCTGGATCTAGAGCATCGGATTCTCTCCATTGACAAGTGCGCACTTTGTCTCCTGACGATTGTCGCAGGCACGCAGACCCATGTGCTCAGCAGCGAATTAGGGTAGTCATATTTCAGACCAGTATCCTTAGGCATGTTGCCTCATGAACCATAGACCTCGTCGACGTAGGGTGGCTTGCGTGTAACAACGATACATACAGCCGTATCGTAGAAGCAACCACAGTGGACGGATATCTGTTGAGCGGTGGTTCCTGAAGAGGTGCAGCAGCCTTCTTATCAGTTGTGGGAGCAACAGTCTTGCCGTTAACGTCAACCAGAACGACTTTACTGTGCTGGTACTATGAACGGCTGAAAGCAAGGGGAAACACACTCGTAATTTTTTTTCCGAGGGCATGCAACTCTGCTGTGTAGTTAGATGAGGAGGCATCCTCTTGTGTAAAATATTCATGAGGTAAAATAATGCCCCAATCAGATCTACTACTCAGGAGGATATAGTCATCAGGAAAAACAAACCTGGCGTTCTACAGGTCGCAGCATGGAATCTTAGATACGTTAATTGGGGAGAGATGTTAGAGACTTTACACTTACATCTACGTCCATACTCCGCAAGCTACCATGTGGTGCGTGGCGGAAGGTGCCTTGTATCACTGTTAATCATTTCGTTTCCTGTTCCATCCGCAAACAGAGGGATAGAAATCGACTGACTAAATGCCTCTGTACGAGCCCTGATTTCTCTTACCTTCGTGGCCCTCACGTGAAATGTATTGGGACGGCAGTAGAAAAGCTCTGCAGTCAGCTTCAAATGTCGGTTCTCTAAATTGCCAGGGATTCCCGCATGAGTTCACGAAGCGTCTCTGTAATACTTGAGTGTTGTTCGAACCTAATCTAGATGCCCGCCTCTGAATTACCTGATGTCTTCCTTTAAACTGGCCTGGTGGGGATCCCAAACCCTCGAAGTACTCAAGAATAGGTAGCATTAATGGCCTGTACGGTGTTTTCTTTACAGATGAACCACACTTTTCTAAAATTACCCCAAAAAAACGAAGTCGATCATTCGCCTTTCCTATTACCGCCCTTAAGTGCTCGTTCCATTTCATATCGTTTTGCAGCGTTACCCCTAGATACTTAATCAATGTGACAGTGTCAAGCAGTACAACACTAATGCTATATCCGAGCATTACGCGATTATTTTTCTTACGCATCTGCATTAATTTACGTTATCTACATTTAGAGGAAGTCAGGAAACTGCCATTCATTACCACAACTAGAAATTATGTCTGACGTGTCTTGCATCGTTCTACAGTCACTCAACGACACCTTCCCTTACAGCACAGCATCATCAGCAGACAGCCGCAGACCGCTGCTCAGCTTGTCCGTCAGATCACGTTTGTATATAGAGAAAAACAGTGGTCCTGTAACACTTCCCTGGAGAACTCCTGACGATTCCCTTGTTTCTGATGAACACTCGCCGTCGAGAACACCGTACTGCATTCTATTACTTAAGAACTCTTTGAGTCACTCAAGTGGTTCAAAATAGGCTCTGAGCACTATGGGACTTACCATCTGAGGTCATCAGTCCCCTAGAACATAGAACTACTTAAACCTAACTAACCTAAGGGCATCACATACATCCATGCCCGAGGCAGGATTCGAACCTGCGACCGTAGCGGTCGCGCTGTTCCAGACTGAAACGCCTAGAACCGCTCGGCCACACTGGCCATCTGACTCAAGTGTCCGGGAACCTATTCCGTATGTTCTCAACCTCGTTAATAGTTTGTAGTCGGGCACTGTGTCAATAGCTCTACGGAAATCTCGGAGTGTATAAGCTACCTGTTGGCCTTCATCCGTTGCTCACAGTACATCGTGTGGAAAAGGGATAAATGAGTTTCACACGAGCTGTGCTTTCCAAATCCTTGCTGATTTTTGGGCAGAAACTCATATCAAGGAAATTTATTATATTCGAACTGTGAATCTGTTCAAGATTTTGCAGCAAAGCGATGTTAAGGTCATTGGTCTGTAATTTTGAGGGTCCACTCCATTACCATTTTTATATACAGGAATCGCCTACGCTTTTTCCCAATTGCTTGGAAGTCTGCGCTGGGTGAGAGATCCACGATAAATGCAAGCTAAGTAAGAACCCAATGGCTTAGAGTACTCACTGTAAAACCGAAATGAATAGATTGAAGACAGATACATTGGGAATTTATCAAGTACAGTGGCGGGAACAACAGAGGTTCTGGTCTGTTGATTAAAGAGTTATAAACACAAACTTAAATAGGGGTAAGGTAGGAGTAGGACTGATAATGGATAAGAAAAAAGGAATATGGGTGAGCTACTATGAACAGTAGAGTGGACGCACTATCGTAGCCAAGATAGACATGAAGCCAACATCTACCACATTAGTAAAAGTTTATGGTGATGAAGAGTTTGAAGGAATGTATGATAAAAGAAATTATACAGATAATTAAGGGTGAGGAATAGTTTACTGCGATCGAATACTGGAATTGGATATTTGGAAAAGGAAGAGAAGAAAAAATAGCAGAAGAATATGAACTAGGGAAAAGGAATGAAATAGGAACCTACCTGGTATAATTTTGTGCAGAGTATAATTCAATCATTGCTAACACTTGGTAAATGAATCATGTAAGAAGGTTGGATACGTGGGAGAGACATGGAGACACTGAAAGTATTCAGGAAATTATGAACATTGAATATAAATTTAAGTGTTACGAAATCTTTTCTGAGGACATTTGTCTGCAGTGTGGCCTTGTACAGAAATGAAGCGCGGACGATAAGCAGTTCACAGAGGAAGAGAGTAGAAGCTTTCGAAATATGTTGCATCAGAAGAGTGCAAAAGGTTAGTCGACTGGATCGCATAACCTGATGAGGAGTTATTGAGTCGAACTGGGGAGAAAAGAAATTTGTGGCACAACTTGACTATCGGCTGGCAGGACACATTCTGATAAATCACGGAATTATCAGTGTAGTTTTGGAGAGAAATGTGGAGGAAAAAAATGTAGTGGGAGACCCCGAGATGAATACAGTAAGATCTGGTTGGCAGTAGTTATCCGGAGATGAAGTGATTTGCACAGGATAAAATAGCGTGAAGAGCTGAATCAAAACCCATCTTTGGTCTGGAGACTACAAGAACATCATGTACGGTTGTCGGACACATCTCATTGCTGTCGAGAGTAATTGATGACTGTGCAGTACCTGCAGAGGATAGTGTTGACTTCACGACTGAACATCAGACAATATATCGGTGATGGGTTTGTCTTCCATGCAGATAAGCCACTCACCCATATCGTGAACTCCCTCCTCCGGCAGCCAGAGTGCAATGGTCTGGTGTATTTGCTGACATGAATCAGAATAATCATGCGTGAGTCCAGATGAAATTTGCAGCGTACTGTTGCAGGAACCCTCTTCAGACACTGGACGGTCTTAGGAACGCCGACGGGGAAGATTGGGACGTGTTTGAGGAGTATCTGAGGAACAGCTTTTGGTCGACACTGTGTAAAGAACTAAGCTTATATTCAAATTATGATGTAAAATCATCATATCAACAGCTTCTTAAACATAAAAGTAAATTATTATATTTGCAACGACGTATTTTTCACTTTTTCTTGACTGTTGTCTTCGTAAGAAGGAAGCTGTATACACAGGGCTCGGCAGACCTTTTATAAATTGCTTATGATTACGGGCCTCCTTCAATCCGTACACTTCACGTGAAAAAATTGAAACGCTTTGACTTAAACTACATGCATGCGAGCATTTACTTCGCTTTCTTGTGTGAAAACTTTTGCAGGTACCTATTAATCTGTAAGTTGCAGAAAAACAATCTGTGTGACACACTGCACTTACTAAGAGTGGAAATTTTAGGTCGAATAACCTGGAAAGCGATAATTAGGCGTTATGCAAATTCATGAAGCAAATGAGATTGACATTTAGTAGTTGTGTCTCAGATAAATGGATAACTGAATTTTATTTTTCTTATTTATTCATTTCTAACACCAAAGTTCGGAAAATGCATTCTGTAGCGGTAAGAATGTGTTCTAATAAAATATGTCACCATATTCAGCTTCTATCTGTGAGGACGTGCTGTAAAGCATTGCCTCCGAATTTTTTTATGTGAAAACTCTTAAAGATTTTTAAATAATAGAAACGAAATGAACGTTCTACATCCTTATTTTTCATGACTGCATATTTATTTCCCAACTTAGTCACCATGGCGACAAACACATTTCTCCCAACGAGAGACCAGTTTGTTGATGAGTAGAGAATTCGACTCTGTTGACGGATCCACAACCTCACCTCTGCTTGCACCGTTTCATCGGTATCAAAGTGAAGTCCTCGGAGGTTTACTTTAAGTTTTGGAAACAGATGAAAAGCAGATGGGGTCAAGTCAAGACAGTAAGTTGAACTATCGATGACAGTGAACCCAAGGCGTCGAATTGTTGCAGATGTCGTAGCGGTCGTGTGTGGTCTGGCATTGTCATGCTAAGTAGAGGGTGCTCCGTGTGTGGGCTAACTCTTCGAAATTCGATTATAAGACGCTGTTTCTCACACCCCGACATAGTTACTGAGCCGTGTATCGACTCGTGCTACACCTTGTGTTTAGATTGCATTGGTTTTCCTTTTCTTCCCCTGACATGTTTGTTTGATATGTTGTCTGTCATTAAGTGGCTGCTTGGTTGTCTTTTCTCTCTGCTGTCGATATCTGCGTTTTTGCTTCTGGGAAACTGCTATGGAGGAAGTGAGATCTTTGACCGGTTGTAACCTCGTGTGGTGGCGCGGAAATAGGGGCGTTGCGCGCAGAGTGTGTCGTGGACACGGGAAGGCAGTGTGGCTCTCCAGCGCGAAGCAGGCGTAGTCGGTTGTACCGAGTCGCCACCTGATGTATGTCGGTTGTGTGTCACGAGAGGGTCGAGTTGACGGAAGAGCTCCCCGCGTGTTGGTTGTATACAGAATCGTCCCACGAGTAGTTGCTGTTCATTTCGCCTTGGTGGGACGTTAACAAGCTTCTTTAAATACTCCGTTTCAACACTGGAGTTTAAAAGGAGACACCTAACATGGAGCGGTCACTACCCGTCAACGTTGCAGAGACGACGTGAACTCCGGTGACAGATAGTGTTGTCGCGTGACCGTGGCGTGTTGGGTACGCTGGCGACGCGTGCGCGGTCGGATGTGTGGCTCCTTGCCATCGGAGGTCGTGTGCTGCCTGTTCGAGCATAATTGCAAGTTAAGTTCATGGAAGGTTTAATCATTAAGTAATTTTGTGTAACCAGCATCTCTTCTGCCTTGTGGCCTCCGGCGACGGGGTTTCCTGTCCCTGCCACCGGTGTAATTGAAGACAGTGATCTTTCCTCCTCCTCCTCTCGTTACTGTCCGATGGGAGGTGTAATTTTGGCAATTTGTTTCGCTATTCTGTCGTGGGTTATGAGTAAATTCATGCTCCTTGTTGGTTTATCATGTGGTCGTTCATTCAGGACTGTGTGGTGTAATGTTTCCTTGCACGAGGTTAGCTCTTTCTGTCAGCAAGTTAAGCCATCTTATAACAAGTTTTCGCTGACTAAAAGTCGGTGCAGTGACCAGCCTGAGAGTGGCTTTTTGTGTTTACGGGCGCATTTAAATTGGTCAGTATTCTGTCTAGCCTGAGCATCCCTCAGTGGGTGATTTGTTGCCGCCTTACACGGGTCCCTCATATCTGTTATGTTCTAATGATATTCCAGGACACTTTTAATTCTTTTAATTCCTCCAAGTTTTTAAATTCCTTTTATTGCCATTAATCGTGTTTGCTGAGACCTGTTTAATTTTTTTAATGGCAGTAGCTTCACTACCTCACCGTACTTTAATACTAAAGTTTTGTATTTACTTTAGTAGCCTGTTTACAAATGTTCTTTGGATTTTTTAAATTGTATTTATATAAATTACTTTGATCGGCGTTAGCGGCATGTTTAAAAGGCTGTTTATTGCCGTACTGCTAGTTTCTGTAAGATACGAATAAAACATTTGTGAAAATCTCAACTCGACAGTAAACTACTAGAATTCTGGCCCCCGTATCCCAACTTGTGGTGTGGCTTGTAGTAACCGTAACCACTGTGTGAGTCAGTTACGTTACACGCTACATTTTGGAACCCCTATCGGCAGAGGGCTACAAAAATTTAGATATGAAGAATGAAGATGTAGAATACTATTAAAGTTTGTTTTATTTTAAAACCCTGAAGAATTTTGCATAAATTCTGAGGCATTACTTTTCAGCACGCTCTCGTAATTAGGCTTGCTCTCTTAGTGACTACCATAGTGATGAAAGGATACGGGCAAACAGTAGTAATTATTCTGCTTGTTTTGATTAAATACACTAAGAGTTGGATGCTGTATTTTTATCTTGGGTAAATGTTCTCCAGTTTTCTTCAACACGGCTATGTCTCTCTATGTGAAACATCTGACAGTCAATAAATAGGAAAAAAACGCGATCAGTTGTTCATTTTACTTCCGGCACATGACTCGGAATCTGGAAAACCTAATACTATCCGTTATTATTTTTCAAATTCCACACCCATATGCCAGATTCTCTGTGAACCTGTTTGCAAACATTCCCAATACAAATGTAAGTTGATGAAATACAAATATTTGAATGAAGCAAAGGGCTAATGAATAGTTTACGTCTGTAACGCCCCACTGGGAAACATAACTGTATATCATTATTGCCAAAGACGCAGTCATAGCTATGTTAATAACTAGAATTTTAAAACTACTGTAGACTACTCTAGACTGTCGCAAGAAAGCGTAGACTGCGCAAGTTCTCCTAGTAGCCCTGGTCAGTTAAGATCGAAACCGCGTCAACTGTACGTTAAGTGTGTTGCATACCTATCGGACGGAACCTCGTTTCGATCGCTTTGTTTGTGCGCGCCGTAGTGTCTTATTAGAATCCCCCAGAAACGGGAAGCGGTGAACTGTCTAAAACTGAGAGGGGGTGTATAAAGAGCCGCATAATCTACGGAACATTGTCCTACATAGTTATCCTCCTGTCTGTTACATAAAAATACAGTATTCATAGCAAAAATGAAATTTTCAATGTTTAAAACAGATTTTAGTCTAAATTTGTTACTTGTAACATGAAACAGAGGGATGTTGTAGTAGAAATAAAAAACAATGCAGATTTATTATACAGCACAGGTAAAACTCGTTTCCTAAAAAAAGTAAAATTAAGAAAAAACGAAAAAATCCAAATATCGCTTCAGTACTTTGTCGAGCTTCTAAAAAACATGTTATTCTTAAACACCAGACTTACCACTAATAACAGCAAACTCTTGCCTTTGATCGTGATGATGAACGTACTATTGGCTACAGAATAACAATAATTATATAGATTTTTTATGTTTGTGCATGTAAAATGTATTTGTACCAAAAGTAGTCGCTTTGGTTACATAAAACCGCAAAATTTAGGCGCCCAACTAATGTTTATTACTTACAAAATGCGACTTATATTTCGCAAGGGTATAAAATACACAGTGGACTAAAACTGAACGATGGGCGCGTCTAATTATGTGCAAAACAAACAAAAAACAGTCGTCGCTCCCAGTTTGTTTCGCACACATTCATTTAATTTTCTTTCCCTGTCAGTGCTACTTATTCTACAGGCAATCTTACGATTTACTGCGTCATTTACGTACCAAAACAACCGAATCGTAGTTTTGGTACAGCGCAACTCTAGTAATGTACATAACATTGTGACAGCTTGTACAAATAACATTGCTACATGCGGACATACGGCGCAGTGCGGCGATGCTCGTTTTAGCGTGAACTCTTTGCACCGCAAAACAGAGCACGTACCGCAACGACGGTGAACAAAATATGGGTTGCAATTTTTTGTAGCCAGAAACAAGGACGTAACAGAGCCAGCAGAACGCCACAAAAGAATTTTCATCTATACTGCGTTCCACTGCGTAATGTCTACACTGGATAGTTTAATGGAGCACGAGTGATATCTCCTATTTTTAATCTGAGATTAATCCCCCTAGCAGCGCATAAGGTGCATACAGTGGACGCTTCGACTGTCTTCAAACGGCTTTTCGTGTGCTACTTTTTGTTGTAGTTTAGCTTGTGTGTATCGCTCCTGGCCCGTCAACGGTGTCGAAATATTTAGAATAATGCAGAACGATTTTGGCGGATTAATGAGAAATATTTTGGAACTAAGTGGCATAACCGCACTCCTGTGCATCTTCGTTGCGTACTTAACCGAAAGTACAGCATTTCAGCTTAACAACTTAACAGTTTACAAACTGTACCAGAGTTGTTACTACCATTTACAGCTTCTGGTTAACATGTCTACATCTACATTCCGCAAGCCACTTTGCGGTGTGTGGTGGAGGTATTTCTGGTATCATTTTCTGATTCTTCCTTCCTTGCTGCATTCGCAAATGGTTAGTGGGAACAATTGGTGTTCGTAAACCTCCGTATTAGCTCTAATTTTTTGGATTTTCTCGTTTTGGTCATTTCGCGAGACAAAGGAGGAACCTTTATGTTGCTTGACTCTTCCCGGAAAGTACTCTCGAAATTTCAATAGTAAACCTCTTAACTTCTTCGTGATGCAAAATGCCTCTTGCACCTCTGCCACTAGAATCTGTTGAGCACCTCCGTAATATGAAACTTCCTGGCAGATTAAAACTGTGTGCCGGACCGAGAATCGAAGTCGGGACCTTTGCCTTTCGCGGGCAAGTGCGAAAGGCAAAGGTCCTGAGTTAGTCTCGGTCCGGCACACAGTTTTAATCTGTCAGGAAGTTTGATATCAGCGCACACTCCGCTGCAGAGTGAAAATCTGATTCTACCTCCGTAATACACTTGCGCCGACTAAACAATCACGTGAGAAAACGAGCCGCTGTTCGTTGAATCTTGTCTATCTCTATTAATCCAAGCTGGTAAAGGTCTTACGGTGATTTGCAATACTCAAGAGACGGTAGGACAATTGTTTTCTAAACAACTTCTTTCGTGTGCAGCGCGCCACGGAGGCAGGCTGATGGGAGCAGAATAATGCTGTGGGAGAAATTCTCCTGTTTTTGCATGGTACCTGTGGTAGTAATCGAAGACACACTGATAGCTGCGAATCACCTGTATCCCTTCATGCTTGATGTCCTCTCCGGCAGTGATGTCATCTTCCAGCAGTATATTTCTCTCTGTGCTACAGTGGTTTGAGGACCATTATAGTGAATTCTCGTTACGTCTCGGCGACTAAATTCGCCAGAAGTAAATACTGTGGAACCCATCTGGGTCGCTACCGGGCGCCACCATCACGTACGCATATCAGCGGCCCGTTATTTACCAAATGACATGACCTGTACGAAGACATCTAATACCGCATACCTCCATAAACCTACCAATAAACTGTCGGTAGCGTCCGACGCGTAGGCAGCCGGTTATAATCCTACCGGTGAAAAACAATAAAAAATAAAAGAAAAAAAATTCATCACCTTTACTGTTCGGACATCAGACACAGAGGTGATGGAGCTCGGTTTACGACAAATCGTATGCCAATATCTGAAGTTCGGTTCCAGATTTATGAGCGGCGTCTTACAAAATCAGAACATAGGATAATTTTAGTGCTGATTCGTTCATCAGGTAGAAACATCACGCTTGGCAGTCCAATTTTTGTTGTTCGAGACTGACTAACCCACCTAACTTGTCTCCCTATCCCCAACTTATGGATAAATTCGTCGTTTCAAGCTCCACTATAAGGCCCACGTAAGGGACAGTTAGTTAGCAGCATGAACGATAATGAAGTATGCAGTCATTAGGGAAACCCAATTTCTAGGATTTTGAGAGGCAAGACCCGGTCTGTGGTATCACGGAAAACGTGGTAGAGGCTAAGACTCGTTAAAATTCCGAGGCGGTATTGCCCTGCAACTGACAATACATCACTCTTTTCCCCTATCATCGAGTATCTCCCATTTTCTGTTCCTCATATGTTTATTTTAGTTAAGTTTGGATGCCAGACTAGTACATTTTATGTAATACGTACTTGAAAACAAAGTAATAATATGCTACAAAATACAGTAAACTTAAATATAAAACTAGTATTTTTTGATTAAACAATCAAACCAATGAAAACAAAAAGCAAGTAATTCAATAATTCACAACTACTTCCGTCTCTAGCATAAGTGGAAATATACCAGAATATGAAACTCCCGGTACATTACAGCTTCCAGACGATGGACAAAAACAACTGTAAAAAATGCTATGTGCTGGCACCGAGTTCCATTGACCCCTAATTCCACAGCTATTGCATGAACATACACCACACCCTACGTGCAAACATCACTATCACTCAAGTGATACAGCTACACCTCTGACTTCTCATCTACATCTCGGAGGCAGGCAAACCATACGGACTTTGATGTCACTATTAGCTTACCTGGAGTGCGACACATCGCTATCCCACTCACCCAGTGCATGTAATCTCTAAATTAGAACTAGAGTTTAAGCAAATGAAGTCTCACTGCAAGCAAACGCCCGAATTTGACAGTGAGTTGAGAACAAGACTCTTCTGTTATCGAAGCAATTTAACTGATAAGTAGGTGAAACGATAACACAAGTGAAACATTTTTTTAGATTCTTCTCTATTCCGGAAGTTTGGATTAGTTGCAGTTTTTCCGTGTCTTCCACTTCGTGTATCTTTTCAGTCCACCTCGCTTTTCTTCATCCGGAAAATTACCTCATACGAAAACGTGTTACATTAACGCCAGTTCGACAATTGTGCTGCAGCTCTTAAACAGCCATTTGTCACACAAATGGCCCATCGGTCCGGAAATACTACTCATTTAATGCAATAGTCGCTCACGGACGAAAAGTAATAACATTTTCAATTGTCTCCTGATGCAAATAGAATGGCGTTACGTGATAATATTATGGATGACAGGCAATTTCATCACAAGCTGCTCCTCATTTCATTTATTAGTTGTATTCCCCTTTCCACTACATGACATCTCGCGTCACCATCTCTCAAAACGATGTCCCCAGCGGAAATAACGAAATACGTTGTTGACTAAAGACATGGTAATAATTCTCAGTTGTTTTCAGAGTGGTGAATGCGTAGTAATACGAAATGGTCGAACAGGTAACGGTTAGGAATACGACGAACAGACATGCAAGAATAAAATAACACAAGAGCGCTTCGAGATAATGAAATTAAGTCATTAACTCTGCCGCCTAGCATTGCCCAGTGAAGAGAAAGTAAAACTATGCCATGAAGATATATTTCTTACACGTGCCGAACATTTATCTTAGGAAGTAATATAAGTGCAATTCCTGTAACAGGCAAGTTCAAATAATGAAATGCATTACAGTGGGATCAAGAAGAAAATAAGTTAATCCTGCCAACATGCTTCGGAGACTCCCTTAATCATTACGAATAGCATCAAATGAAAGCAAGGGAGTGTATTAACAAATTCGAAAACTTCGCAACAAAAAGAAAAGTTACGTCTGACCACTTTGACGCAGCAGAAAAGAACTGGTTTCTCATGACCACTTTTATTAATCTCTTCTCGACAACTGCAAATTGCAAGAAAAACAGAAGCCAGGTCACCGAGAAGGGCAAATCCCTCACGTGTCTGTGTAGATCGCCATCAACAACTTGATTAAAGAACACTGCTGAATAAAAAACAGTGGTGAGGGGAAAACATTGTCCCAATTTTTTTTAATATGGAGTGCTGTGAGTTATGCCAAGGTACAGAGCTGACAGAGTTGCAACAGAACGATAACAGTGCATAATCTAGTGCTATCGCGCAGTGGAACAGGAGAACGTGTTGACTTACCAGGAAGAATTTTTTCACATATTATGGGATTCTGCCATATCAAATTCGCGTATCTACATTGCTGTCGGCCGATAAAAATAAATAAATGTAGCGAATTTCTGGAAACGTTCCCCCGCGCAAGGAAACAATAACACGTTATCGAGATGCGAGCTCCGCAGATAAGGCACAGGTGGTTGAACCACGATAGTGCGAAAAGTAAGCGGCGACGCTACGCCTCCAGAGTAAATGGATGATAAACAGCGACGACAGTGCAAACTGGACACACGCTGCGGCGCGCTGCACAGCTGACCAGATGCGCTTCCGCCGGGCGACGCACCGCTGCAGCGCGTTTACCTGTGGCGAGTAGCAGGTCCATGCGGCTGGTCGTCATAGCAACACTCGGCACGCCGCAACAGACCCAACCGTGTAGCGCCGAGCCTGACAGCCGGCAAACTGCCCGGCTGCTCAATGGAGGCGGCCGGCCACCGGCGGAGAAGCCCGCGCATGCGCACTAGGCGCCCGGGGATCGATCCCGCGCGCCGCGGCCCAAACAAGTGAGCGCGGCCAGGTGGCTCGCGCGGGAACGGCTGTCAGCCTCTCTAGGGACCTGCACGTCACATGCCGGGAATCGAACCGGCCTCCTGGGGCCGCACCGGAGTGCTCTCGAGCGACTTGTCGAAGGCCGTTGACCACAGGGAGCAAGGGGACCGTTTCTTCTTTTGCCGTGCAGGCTTTTTCGTCCCCTACTTTCTCCGCTCTTTGTTTGTTCAAAAAATGGTTCAAATGGCTCTGAGCACTATGAGACTTAACTTCTGAGGTCATCAGTCCCCTAGAAATTAGAACTACTTAAACCTTACTAACCTAAGGACATCACACAGATCCATGCCCGAGGCAGAATTCGAACCTGCGACCGTAGCGGTCGCGCGGGTCCAGACTGAAGCGCCAGATCCGCTCGGCCATTCCGGCCGGCCTTCGTTTGTACAAGGTGTCCTCTTGGCTCTGTACAATTGGGAAAACCCGCTGTCCAATCACATTGCGACCACCTGTCATAAACAAGAATAACCACTTTTATACGGTGTCGACGGTCGTGAGACACGCAAGACCAAGAGGTTTTGTAAGGGATGTGGAGCTATGCCGATTCCAGCGCCGCGGCCAGCTGGAGTGTACACCCAATCAAGGTGCTCACAGAGATTCACAATTGGATTTAAATCTACAGTGTTTGGTGGCCATTGGAATACATTAAACTCATCCTGGTGCTCTTAGAACCACTGCGAGCTGTGAGACCCGTTGCATTGTCCTGCTAGTAGATGCCATCTTGCCGAAGAAAAACAAACTGCACGTAGGGGTGGACATAGTCGCCAAAGAATAGGTGCGTACTCGAGTTGATCTAATGTGCCATCCAGAATTCTGAGATCACCCAGAGAGTGCCACAGTAATGTTCCCCAGATCATAACGCCCCATCCTCTGGCCTCGACCCTTCCAACGACTGTTGAGGGGTGTTTGCTTCCAGACGTTTCACGCCGAAAACGCCATCCCATCTGTCCAATGGAACGTAAACAGTGATTTATCTAAAAATGCCACCTGTCGCTACACAGTGGATGACCAGCTGCGGTGTTAGCGTGAAAACTACAAAGTTCGTCGCCGATGAACAGCAGTCAGAATTTATGCAGGAACCTGGCACCTGCTGCGGAAGCCCATACCCAGCAACGTTTCCTGAACCGTCATTGAGATGTGGTTGGTAACCCCTTGGTTCGTTCGGGCGGTTAGTTGCTTAACAGATGTACGTCTATTTGTTTTTACACATTCCTATTGTAGTTGTTCACCCCTGTCATCAAGAGCCTGTGATGCATCACACTTGCCACGCCTTCGGTTTTGAATAGCGCCATTTTGCCGAGCGCGGTATATTTCAATCACGGCAACACGCTAACAGTTTACAAACTTAGCCGTTTCGGAAACGCTTCTACCCTTGGCTCGAAATGAAATGATCGTGCCTTTCAGAATATCAGATAAATCGCTCCGTTTCCGCATTACAACGACTGCACTGTTTTTACGCGTCCCCCGAACACGCTTTACATACCCTCCACTGCTAGTGTTGCCACCTGATGTCTGTGAGTGGTTATTGCACATTGACGTCGAGAATAAGCTGTGGCCGCATTAATCCGACTGAACCGTTTAAATGTTTTATTTTATCCCTGCTTTGCGGCTGATGAACTGCGTTCTTTTGTTTCGGTATTGAATTGGTTCATTTGTGACGCCACCGCTGGCGAGAACCGACACAGTTACTGTCGAGAAGCGATTAATGGCGTGTGTGTAGCTGCAAGGTCGCCCACAGACTGGGCAATGAAAGGCAGAGACAATGAGCGCAATTAGAAATGGCTGTGTCAAGGCCCCACCTCGTAAAGCAACCCTTCTTGATTGGGAGAAATGTGCTTTTGTTCCGGACAGCGGCAAGGACAAGCCGTGTAGTGGATGTAAGAAAAACGTCACTGACGATCAATCCGTGTTTTGTTGGTACAATTTCCAAATGCGGTGTCTCACTCAAGTGTGTTATTTTCTTATGAATGTCCTATATATCGCAGTTCAGAGTACGAATGTGTTTTTGGTTAAAGCAAAATTCCTAACATGTACAAGACTTAGGAAGGAATCCGTCTCATTTTACCTGAGCGGACCAGTTTTTTTAAAGGATGTGTGATTGGAAATTCTGATTCGGACATGTTGGAAATGTAGTTAATAACGCTACTCGAAGACAAGTGAATTGTCGGTCATGTGTGGTTACAGCCAAATGGCCCTCCAGCACACTGTTATTCAGGTGCTTCAGTTCCTTGATGAACGACTCAGAGATGTGGTTTAGCAACATCTACAGCCCCACTGAAGTGGCTACCATGACGCCCAGACCTTATCACGCTAGACATCTCACTATGGGGAACAATTTACTCTCATATGGTGCAATGGCGACACAAAACGTACGAAGAATTGGATAAATGGAGATGCCTAGGTCTCTGTGTACGACACAATGGTGCACATTCAGATCCGCTGGATAGCTACTTCTTGGAATGTAAATAATCCATTAAACACTAAAAGGAAAGAAAAATACGCTCTATGAAGGTATTATCCGAAAGGGACGGAAATGGGTAGGCGTGATGTACATGTATAGACAAACAGAACAGCTTCAGAAAAGCTGTGTGGTTTATTCAAGAGAAAGAGCTTGACAAATTGAGCAAATCAATAACGCATTAGTCTACCTCTGACCCAGATGCAGCATTATTCTATAGCGTTGTTGGATGTCCTCTTGACAGGTATCGTGACAGTCTGTCCAATTGGCGCGTTAGATCGTCAAAATCCCGATATGGATGGAGGACCCTTCACATAACGATCCGAAGGTTCTCAGTTGAGGAGAGATCCGGCGACCTTGCTGCAAGTACTAAGACAAACGGTAGAAACTTTCGCCGCATGCGGGCGGGCATAATGTTGCTGAAATATAAGTCCTAGGTGGCTCGCCATCAAAGTCAACAAAACTGGGCGTAGAACATCGTCGACGTACCGCTGAGCTCTAAGGGTGCTCAGGACAACTAAAGGGGTCCTGCCAGGAAATTGCAGCCCAGACCACTCCTGGCTATCGGGTCGTATGGCGGGTGACAGTCAGATTGGATCCCACTGCTGCCTGGGGCTTCTTCAGATAAGTCTTCGCTGTTCACCGGGGCTCAATTCGAAGCAGGACTCATCAGTGAAGGCAGTTCTAGTCCAGTCGATGAGATTCCAGGCCGAAGACCTGTCTGGAGGCGACCTGGGCAGCAGTGGAATACCAACCTGACAGTCACCCACCATAAGGCCCTACAACCACGAGTGATGGTCCGAGGCGGCATTTCTTTTTATAGCAGGACCCCATGGGTTGCCTTTCTTACAGAACAGCGGTACGTTGACGATACTGTGTGCACTATTTTGTTGCCTTTCATTGCAAGCCACCCTGGGCTTACATTTCAGCAAGAAAATGCCCGCACGCACACTGCGAGAGTTTCCACTACTTGTCTTCGAGCTTGCCAAGCCTTATCTTGACGAGCAAGGTTGCCGGGTCTTTCCCCCATTGAGAAAGTTTAGAGCATTATGGACAGAGCCCTCCAAACATCTCGGCATTCTGACGATCTAACGCGCCAATTGGACTAAATATGGCACGATATCCGTCAGGACGACACCCAACAACTCTATCAGTCAACGCCAAACCCAATAACTGCTTGCACAAACGCCAGAGGTGCACAACTAGTTATTGACTTGCTTAATTTGTGAAGCTCTTTGACTTGAATAAATCATCAGATTTTTCAGAAAGTGTAATCACCTGGTTTTTGCACATGTACATAACATTTATGTTTGCGTCTCATCCGAATCACTCCTTCTTAGCGCGTCGTTTTTTTACGAAACGTAAAGGGAATGGTTGTCCCATTTGAAGACGTGCAATGTATGACGCCCGGAACTTAAGGCGTATGACATATAGAGATACCCCTAGTGTGTGCCACAGACAGTGACATCGCGAATTAACGGACTATGATCGTGGAACGGTAATCTGTGCAAGATGCGTGGGTCACAGCGTTTTGGAGATTACAGAGGAATTCAGGTTTCCAAGGTCAACAATATGTAGTTGGGTGGATCTTCAGTAGCGCAGAGACACTGTTTCCATACGAGCAAACAACCTAGGACGACCACAAATACTTGACGAACGGAAATTACGTCGTCTAAAAAATGGATCAAATGGCTCTGAGCGCTATGAGACTTAACATCTCAGGTCATTCAGTCTCCTAGAACTTAGAACTACTTAAACCTAACTAACACACATCCATTCCCGAGGCAGGAGTCGAACCTGCGGCCGTAGCGGTCGCGCGGTTACAGACTGAAGCGCCTAGAACTGCTCGGTCACACCGGCAGTCATTTTTTCCCTTGTTCTGTTTGGGAGTGGAACAGGGAAAGATGATGCTAGTTGTGGCACGAAGTACCCACCGCCACGCACCGTATGGTGGATTGCGGAGTATGTACGTAGATCTAGAGTACGTCGTCTCTAGAGGGTCATGTGGGTCTGTGAGTCAGATCACTATGGATTCGAATATGGGAAATTAGGAAAATATTTCTACCAGGACTATTCAGTATCCGATGGTCGACATGTCGTCTTCCTACGACTTTCGGCCACTTATTGTAGTAAAAACACTCATCTAACATAGCGCAGAGCCACCTTCGAGGTGAAAAACAGTTCATATGTCTGGGAATCGACGCAGGTAAATCTCTAATAGTAGTCAATTGGATATTATATCACTAATCGCAGAGTAGGTATAACAATTGCGTTGTTAAGAATACTGACCCATTTCTACAATCCAGTCCGAAACAGCTCACTTATATTCTAATTTGACGATTTTGGAGGATACAGAAGACCGTGTCAGATGTTTGCTTGTGCTTACATGTTTCGCGGCCGTGGCACGGTAAACTGCTCGGAGCACGATAATTAGTTCACTACAAGCGAGCCGTATCATGCAAAATCTGCGCACTCTGTAGCAGGTTGTTTCCTATAACAACATACAAGAAACTTCACATAAGAGCTAACAGCTGATGATGGGCGATAATGCCCAAAACTGGTCTGGCAAACAAGTTTCGATAAATTGAAGATTACTGTGTTACAAATGAACATCGTATACATCAAAGGTGAACACCACCAAAGCTGCAAAGTTTTCCACCTCCCTCCTTGTACGGTGCGGACCCCTGACATTACACAGAATTTTAAAATTTTCACCACCGCGCCAGCTCGCTAGATACTACGGTGAGAATGGTGCAGACAGTGGACTCACCTGCAAGTGGAGCGGTGCTTAAACCCCTACACAGATTTAGTTTTTCTGTTTCCGTAAATCCGTTAAAGAAACTTCCAGGATGTTTCCTTCGTAAAGTAATAAAAGTATTTTTAGCCCCTGTCCTTGTCAAGCGCGTTAACGCGCCTCTTCCAAGAGTCTGGGAGACGCGCCAGCCCCGGAGCGAATCCTCCCGGCGGATTAACAAGGGTCGGCCTGGATGAGGCTTCTAAGGCGGTTTCTCACACCCATCTGGTAAATACCGGCCTGGTTTCCACTTCACGGTGCACAAATATTCATGAAACGCCCTTACACGTGAAGAAGTGCGTTACTCCAGATGCAGTCAATATGAGGTACAGGAATTCCATCGGCGAGAGGGAGGGGGGGGGGGGGAGAGGGAGGGAGCAGGAAGTGAAGGAAGGGCATTAGCCTCCCACTGTCAATAACAAATTAACAATGCTGACGGCGTATGCGAACAGGAAAAGGATAAGATAAGGAAGAAATGTACACTTCTGGCCTTTGAAATTGCTACACCAAGAAGAAATGCAGATGATAACGGGACAAATATACTATACTATACTACAACTGACATGTGATTACATTTTCACGCAATTTGGGTGCATCGATCCTGAGAAATCAGTACCCAGAACAACCTCCTCTGGCCGTAATAAGGCCTTGATACGCATGGGCGTTGAGTCAAACAGAGCTTGGATGGCGTGTATAGGT
Organism: Schistocerca serialis cubense; assembly: GCF_023864345.2. NCBI lineage: Eukaryota > Metazoa > Arthropoda > Insecta > Orthoptera > Acrididae > Schistocerca > Schistocerca serialis. Next base: position 218,435,158 of record NC_064641.1, read on the forward strand.
ACAGCTGCCCATGTAGCTTCAACACGATACCACAGTTCATCAAGAGTAGTTCAAATGTGTGTGGAATCTTATGGGCCTTAACTGCTCAGGTCATCAGTCCCTAAGCTTACACACTACTTAACCTAAATTATCCTAAGGACAAACACCCACCCACGCGCACACCCATCCCCGTGTGAGGACTCGAACGTCCGTCGGGACCAGCCGCACAGTCCACGACTGTAGCGCCTGAGACCGCTCGGCTAATCCCGCGCGGCATCAAGAGCAGTGACTGACGTATTGTGACGAGCCAGTTACTCGGCCACCATTGACCAGACGTTTTCAGTTGGTGAGAGATCTGGAGAATGTGCTGGCCAGGGCAGCAGTCCAACATTTTCTGTAGCCAGAAAGGCCCGTACAGGACCTGCAACATGCGGTCGTGCATTATCCTGCTGAAATGTAGGGTTTCGCAGGGATCGAATGAAGGGTAGATGGTTCAAATGGCTCTGAGCACTATGGGACTCAACTTCTGAGGTCATCAGTCCCCTAGAACTTAGAACTACTTAAACCTAACTAAACTAAGGCCATCACACACATACATGCCTGAGGCAGGATTCGAACCTGCGACCGTAGCGGTCGCGCGGTTCCAGACTGTAGCGCCTAGAACCGCTCGGCCACCAGCGGCCGGCTGAAGGTAGAGCCACGGGTCGTAACACATCTGAAATGTAACGTCCACTGCTCAAAGGGCCGTCAATGGGAACAAGAGGCGACCGAGACGTGTAACCAATGGCACCCCCATACCATCACGCCGGGTGATACGCCAGTATGGCGAAGAGGAATACGCGCTCCCAATGTGCGTTCACCGCGATGTCGCCAAACACGGATGCGACCATCATGATGCTGTAAACAGAAAAATTGGTTTTGCCATTCGTGCACCCAGGTTCGTCGTTGACTACACCATCGCAGGCGCTCCTGTCTGTGATGTAGCGTCAAGGGTAACCGCAGCCATGGTCTCAGAGCTGATAGTCCATGCTGCTGCAAACGTCGTCGAACTGTTCATGCAGATGGTTGTCTTGCAAACGTCCCATCTGTTGACTAAGGGGTCGAGACGTGGCTGCACGATCCGTTACAGCCATGCGGATAAGATGCCTGTCATCTAGACTGCTAGTGATACGAGGCCGTTGGGATACAGCACGGCATTCCGTATTACCCTCTTGAACCCACCGATTCCATATTCTGCTAACAGTCATTGGATCTCGACCAACGCGAGCAGCAATGTCGCGATACGATAAACCGCAATCGTGATTGGCAAACGTCCGTATACGTTTCTGCAGCTGTGGTCCGCCTCCGTAGCTCTGCGGTATCGTTACCGCCCACCACGCAATGGGGCCCGGGTTCGATTCCTGGCAGGGGATTGGATGTTGTATGTCCTTCATTTTCATTAACACACGCATGTCGCTGAAGTGGTGTCAACTAAAAAGATTTGCGATACGGTGGCCGAACCCCGAAGGAAACATCACGGCCAATAATTGCCATACATTCATTTCATTTCTGCAGCTGTCGTTCACTACTGTCGTCGATGGCCCGTGGCGCACCGCAGTTGCCTCGGCGCAGGTTTTGGACAGCACCATTTTGCCATGCACGGTACACTTTAACCACGACGGCACGTGAACAGTTTACAAACTTAGCCGTTTCGGAAATGCTTCCATCCGTGGCCCGAAAGCCAAGGCCTTCTGGACATCTACATCTACATGACAACTCTGCAATTCACATTTAAGTGCTTGGCAGAGGGTTCATCGAACCACAATCATACTCTCTACCATTCCACTCCCGAACAGCGCGCGGGAAAAACGAACACCTAAACCTTTCTGTTAGAGCTCTGATTTCTCTTATTTTATTTTGATGATCATTCCTACCTATGTAGGTTGGGCTCAACAAAATATTTTCGCATTCGGAAGAGAAAGTTGGTGACTGAAATTTCGTAAATAGATCTCGCCGCGACGAAAAACGTCTTTGCTTTAATGACTTCCATCCCAACTCGCGTATCATATCTGCCACACTCTCTCCCCTATTACGTGATAATACAAAACGAGCTGCCCTTTTTTGCACCCTTTCGATGTCCTCCGTCAATCCCACCTGGTAAGGCTCCCACACCGCGGAGCAATATTCTAACAGAGGACGAACGAGTGTAGTGTAAGCTGTCTGTTTAGTGGACTTGTTGCATCTTCTAACAAGGGAACCTCCCCATCGCACCCCCCTCAGATTTAGTTACAAGTTGGCACAGTGGATAGGCCTTGAAAAACTGAACACATCAATCGAGAAAACAGGAAGAAGTTGTGTGGAACTATGAAAAAATAAGCAAAATATACAAACTGAGTAGTCCATGCGCAAGATATGCATTATCAAGGAGGACGCGAGCCAAGGAGCGTAGTGGTCCCGTGGTTAGAATGAACAGCTGCCGAACGAGAGGTTATTGGTTCAAGCCTTCCCTCGACTGAAAATTTTAATTTTTTATTTTCGGTTTACTTGACAAACTCTTATGTTTTCATCACTGTTTTGGGAGTGATTATCACATCCACAAGAAAACCTAAATCGGGAAGGTAGAAGAATCTTTCTACCCATTCGCCAAGTGTACAAGTTAGGTGGGTCGACAACATATTCCTGTCATGTGACGCACATGCCGTCACCAGTGTCGTATAGAACATATCAGACGTGTTTTCCTGTGGAGGAATCGGTTGACCTATGACCTTGCGATCAAATGTTTTCGGTTCCCATTGGAGAGGCACGTCCTTTCGTCTACTAATCGCACGGTTTTGCGGTGCGGTCGCAAAACACAGACACTAAACTTATTACAGTGAACAGAGACGTCAATGAACGAACGGACAGATCATAACTTTGCAAAAATAAAGAAAGTAAACTTTAGGCTCGAGGGAAGACTTGAACCAAGGACCTTTCGTTCCGCAGCTGCTCACGCTACCCACGGGACCACGGCCCTCCTGAGTTCATACTATCCTTGATGTTGCCTATCTTGCGCATGGGCTATTCAGTTTGTATATTTTGCTTATTTTTTCATAGTTCCACACAACTTCTTCCTGTTTTCTCGATTGATCTATATTCAGTTTTTCAATGCCTATCCACTGTGCCAACTTATAACTAAATCTGAGGGGGGTGCGATGGGGAGGTTCCCTTGTAAGTGTCCTGCCAATGAAACGCAACCTTTGGCTCGCCTTCCCCACAATATTATCTATGTGGTCTTTCCAACTCAAGTTGTTCGTAATTTTAATACCCAGGTACCCAGTTGAATTGACAGCCTTGAGAATTGTACTATTTATCGAGTAATCGAATTCCAACGGATTTCTTTTGGAACTCATGTGGATTACCTCACACTTTTCGTTATTTAGCGTCAACTGCCACCTGCCACACCATACAGCAATCTTTCCTAAATCGCTTTGCAACTGATACTGACATCAGACAAGTCGCTCCGATTCCACCTAACAACGACGACTGCAGTATTTCTTGCATCCTCCCGACACGCTTCATACACCCAGCACTGCAAATGCTGCCACCTGCCGTCTTGAGAAGGTACTCCAAGCTGACTACGAACGTAGACTCTGGTCACATTGATATAAATGGACCGTGTATGGTCAGCAGACTTTTGTGTCTGTCAGAACCTCTGATGTGAGTCTCTGATAAGGGTAGCCGAGCGGTTCTAGGCGCTAGTCTGGAACCGCGAGACCGCTACGGTCGCAGGTTCGAATCCTGCTTCGAGCATGGGTGTGTGTGATGTCCTTAGGTTAGTTAGGTTTAAGTAGTTCTAAGTTCAAGGGGACTGATGACCACAGAAGTTAGGTCCAATAGTGCTCAGAGCCATTTTGAGGCTCTGACACAGACACGGCAGGTTCTGACTGCATTCCGATAAGAGATTCAGACACACACTCGACTTATTGCCGACGCAGCTACACAGATCTGAAGATCCAGAATTAAATTTTCACTCTGCAGCTGAGTGTGCGCTGGTTTTCAACTTCCTGGCATATTAAAATTGTGTGCCGGACCGAGACTCATACTCGGGTCCCGAGTTCGAGTCTCGATCCGGCATACAATTATAATCTGCCAGGAAGTTTCAGATCTGAAGATGATCCAGAGAGACTGAAACATAGCACGTATCTAAAAAGTGTGCAGCTAGACAAGAGTAATTGCATTAAATACTCCTACCTCATCTCTCTGACCATCTTTTCTTCCCCTTTCTCGTTATCGCTCTCCCCACCTTCTCATCCCCTTCTCTCCTCCTCCCCCTCTGTCCATCTTATCTTCCCTCTCTCTATATCCACATCTTCCTCCAGTCTCTCTCTGAACATCTCCTTTTCTACTCTCTTTGACCACTTCCTTCTTCGTCCATCTCCGTGTCCTCAACCTCCTCCTCCTCCTCCTCCTCCTCCTCCTCCTCCTCCTCCTCCTCCCCCTTCCTCCTCCTTCCTCTGTCTCCCCCTGTTCGTATCCCCCCACCCCACTCTCTGCCTATCTTGCTTGCTTTCTTGGTTACACCTGCCTATGCCAGAGATTCCTAAATTCGGATAATAGGATGGCGCGCAACCCGCCATTAGGCGATTTCATTCATTATGCGGAAAACTGTTTTCATTGAGAGTACGAACGGTTAGGAGAGCATGCATTTCGTGTGACTACCACCTGCGAGCATTTCAGTCACCAGATAGGAAAATATCATTTAATAGCAGAGGTTTTACTGGCATGACTTAAATTTAACTACTCAGAGGATATAGTTGTGAAGGATGCACATTAAGTGTCCCTGCGAGTTCGCGGCCTGGGCGATGGGAGAACGAGAAGCAACCGCTCACTGTTGTTCTCTTGTACTGTGAGGAAATACTGTGTATCTACAAACAAGTTAGCCTTCCTCCATCGTCAAACCCCCATAACTTAAAATTCCGCCGGGAAGTTCTCCGAAATAAGACTTATTTGCAACTCTGTCTATTGATAGACATTCAGTTCTCAAATTAATACTGGCATTTATAACTTCCACTTTATTAGTTATTACATTTGCCTATTCTTTCTGCAAAACGCTAGTTCATCGTACATACTGGGATGGCCGTAAGTCAGTTATCAGCAAACCTTAGACTTTGTTCTGCCCATGTAGAGGCTCACAGTTATGAACCTGATAAATGCGTAAGACCTGTAAGTCAGCAGACACTAGCAGTTTGCGTTATGTTCTTTGTTGTTATCTGAGAAGCGATGAATAGGAATTTAACTACAGAAAGAAGCGGCTAGTTTTCAAACATGGTGGGAACATCACCAAAATTACCATGTTGTCTGTGATTTATTTGCGGAACGTTTTCCAAGCATCACACCTGCACGACGGTGAAGTATTCGTAAATTAAATTTAAGATTTGAAGAGACTGGGTCAGTAGCGCAGCTTCGTCGTTCAGGGAGGCCAAAGTCTCTTACTACGGACGAAAACCTTAATGTTGTGGTGCAGTCGTCCACTAACTCTCAAAGAAAAGCATCCAAGGGGTATGGAATAGCGAGAACAAGCCTACGAACTATTGAGAAAAAGCTGAAATTTATATCATACAGTCCTACTTTACAACAAGGCCTAAATGAAGAAGCCTGGACATGCATATGGAATTCTCCGAGCTGTGCACAGTCCGACAAGAAGCCAATCCCAAGTTTTACAAAAGCTTTCTTTGGAGTGACGAAGTGACTTGTAAGGTGATTGAGAGTGAGAAGACACAACTGTGCCTCCTGCCGTTCTACGAAACCCTCTAAGGCGATGAAAACAAGAGTTAGGCTCTCTTGGCTTGAATGTATGGTCAGAGATATTCGGCGGAGGGCTAATCGGGCCTTATTTTTTAACGGTAATGTCAATTCTGTAGATTACCTAGATATGCTTAAACAATTGTTAGAACTAGAAAGTAGTTCACTTTCTGAACATCTGCAGACCGTTAAGGAAAGTAATGAGAACAAGAAGGAGCACTCAAACATTACAGAGTTATTGTGAGAGATTTCCTAAATCAACACCTGGATGAATGGATTGGCAGAGGGGGTGCAGTTGAGTGGCCCCCGCGTTCCCAGAGATCACTCCCAGGGATTTCTCTGTCTGGAGTTTACTAAAAAATGAAGTTTATTGTATCAAGATTCGTGATGTTAATTATATTAAGAAACTAACCCAATCGGAATTTGAAAACCTACATTCCTGGAAGATTTGCGACAACGTTTGTAAATCAGTGTTGAAAAGATATGTTTGTTTAGAACAGCATGGAAACCACTCTGAGCACCTTCTGTAGGTTCATTGAATTCTACATGTACTTCTTAACTGATAAATTTGTGTTTTCATTAGTTCAGTATTATTGCATAACTCGCATTTTTGAAAATTGAGTTATGGGTGATCCTGTATTATAAAATATCTCAAAAGAGGTAAATAACAGCCTTTTTATCAAAATGTATCTCGCTATTTGTAAGTTTTAAGTCAACATGTTTTGTATGCAACAACTTGCAACGAGCAATGGATCCTTGAACCAAACACGACGTAGTTGTCGTGAAACCCTTTTGAGAAACTTTAGAGAACCTGTAAACGAATGAGTGCGGGGCCATCGCATATCTCGCGTGGAGATCGTGAGAATTGGATAGGAGATATCGGACACATTTCTATCATTGACTACGAGATCGGGATAAGCTAGGAAATCGATAATATTAAGTACCGTCCATCATACTCAGTATAATGACTTGAGGAGTATATAGGGTGTTCCAGAAACGTTGCGACAAAATTCGAGGGGCTGTAGTGTGTGTCTCGAAGAACAAATCGAAGACAGGATTCACTGGCCAGAAACATCACCCAGCTTCGCAAAAGAGTGTCGGAGTTACAGGCGCTGGCGACTGCCGTAAGACCACCCCTTCAGCAAGAAACGTGATTTTGTACGATGGCGGACCACAGGCGGAATGTCTCATAATGTTGTTTGCTGTTCAGTGATCACGACTCATTGTCACGATCGTCAGAGAAGATGGAACTAGCTGTTGCATACACAGTCCTTGTCTCCTATGAATACGATGTTCTGTTGCCACGGTGGTTCTCGACACGGGTTTCCATCTGCTCTTTACTTTTCTCCAGTAAACATCTAAAATCTCCCTGTTTTTCGATGTACAGGAGAAAAATACAGTGCAGATGAAAATGAGTGTCCAAAACCGTTATCCGCCAAGGCAACAGATCACCGTATTCATTGGAGACAAGGACAGTCTATGCAACAGCTAGCTCAGTCTTCTCCACTGGCGATAATGACAATGAGTCCGGCCCCTCCCACCGGAGGTTGGAGCCCTCCTGTATGGTGGCAGAGTAAATTGTCAGATTCGCACCTTACATGAGAGCTTTATACATCGCAACGAGAAGGTGAATATAACACCTAAGGTAATTCGGCGGTTATGAGAACATTTACCTATTTGTATGTAATGCAAAAGGGATGACAGTCCATCAACAGTAATTAACACACTGTTCCTACACAATGCATGTCTTTGAGCGACACGTGGAATAGGCAACGCAAGTCATTTTTAGTTTGAAAAGCCAGGTGGACAACGGCATAGCGAAGGCACGGTTCCAGACTGTAGCGCCTAAAACCGCTTGGCCACCCCGGCCGGCTGCAGGGGGCTACGACGAAACACTTAAAGGGGTGGCAGGAGGAAGGTCAGCGACCCCGACCAGGTCATTCAGGGGGGTGGACCGCGTGTAGCGGCACATCTGTACAAGGGACAGGGAAAAAGCATTCCAAAGCTGTGTTTCGGAATTCCAATGGGATAGGAACAAAAACTAGTAACGCATTTCAATCACGTGTTCAGCAAGTGCGACACACGGAAAGATCAATGTACTTTAGACGTCTAGAACGGGCACAAAACGTCCGATTGGCGGAAACGCACTGGGAAGGAGAAAAATAATGAAGTTACGACGCAGTTTGATAGAAGGGACATTGCGATTGATAGTTTCCACAAAATAAGAGGAACGCTCCTAATGGTCGAAAAAGGCCGTGACGCGAAGAACGAATGAACCCAGATGGGGGAGGAAGTTATGCCATGAGTAGGACAAGAGACGAATTTTCGAGGACTCTTCCCTGAACTGGCATAAAGTGCAGAACGGAGCGCTTATCACTCTGTGCGATGCAGAGAGGAAATTTGTGTGGACACTGCGTTCACAGCGGCTGCAATCCAGCTAGAGATTAGCTGTAGCAACGTTTAGCCCCAACTGTGGAGAAACCAGCGAAATTAGTTATTTGTTCTTGCGAGAACTGAGAGGGCACTATAATATGCACGCTGCTCCAATCATGCACGTGTATATCGCCACATACTAAAACTAGGGCTGAGTACATGTCTTCTCGCATAAGGAGAAACATACGGAAAGTTTCTACTGGAAAGTTTGTAAGTAGGCTGTTTAGATTTTTTATTGGTAACGCCACCTCTGTATAAAAATCACTGGCTGTGCTGTGTGTAGTCTGTGGCTGGTTTGCATTGTTGTCTGCCATTGTAGTGTTGGGCAGCGGCAGCTGGATGTGAACAGCGCGTAGCGTTGCGCAGTTGGAGGTGTGCCGCCAGCAGTGGTAGATGTGGGGAGAGAGATGGCGGAGTTTTGTAATTTGTCATGAACTGCTATATATATTATGACTATTAAGGTAAATACATTGTTGTTCTCTATTAATATCTTTCATTTGCTAACTGTCCCTATCAGTAGTTAGTGCCTTCCGTAGTTTGAATCTTTTATTTAGCTGGCAGTAGTGGCGCTCGCTGTATTGCAGTAGCTTGAGTAACGAAGATTTTTGTGAGGTAAGTGATTTGTGAAACGTATAGTTTAATGTTAGTCAGGGCCATTCATTTGTAGGGTTTTTGAAAGTCAGATTGCGTTGCGCCAAAAATATTGTCAGGTTAAGCACAGTCCTGTATAATTTTTAAAATGGGGACGTTAAAAAGGGGACGTTTCAAGTTCAGCGAAAGCCTGATTAGTTTCGTACAAATTTCAGTGGGAGGGAGCAGTCTCGCAGTCGGCAGCTAGCTCATCACAGTTTATAGTAAATACTGCGTACAGAGGCGTAAACTTGGTTGGTTCACCAGCTTGCGTCCACTGTAAACTCGCGACCTTGGGTAATCTTGCGCTCAAATTTGTTACATAACCAACCATCGACTGCAGATTTGTCATCTTAAATAGTACCGAACTCTGAACAGGAATCGGACGATTTTCGTAGTACTGACCAACATCATAACGTATGTATAGGAGCAATATTGTAAAGAAACTTCCAATTAAACTTTCATAATATTGTGCTTAAAATTAATGTTCGTTCAGAGAGTTAATATTTAAGTGTTTTGTAAAGGATTATTTCACTTTTTTATGTTGGCGAAGTGCGTTATCTATTGCGCTGTTTTTATGTCGTCGAGTTGAAAACACTGTAAAAGCTGTAGTTTTTGTGCTAAAATTTGCGACATTAAACTTGTCATTTCAACTAACACTGTTGTTCTCAATCCTAGAATAAGCACCCACGTTACACTCCCTCGGGCGTGGGTGTACGTGTTGTTCTTAGCATAAGTTAGTTTAAGTAGTGTGTAAGACTAGGGACTGATGACCTCAGCACTTTGGTCCCTTAGGAACTCACACACATTTGAACATAAGACAACGAGTTGCTATCACTGAATAACAAACACTGAGACGTTCCGCCTACTATCCGTCCGTGTACAAAGTCACATTTGCTGCTGAAGGGGTGGGCTGGTGGCAGGAGTCAGCGCCTACAACTTCTACAATCTGTAGAATCGTTGGATGACATTTCTGGACACGGGTTCCTATCCTCTATTTGTTCCTCAAGATATTCTCAACAGCCTCCAGAGGTCTGTCGCAATATTTCTGGGACAGCCTCCCTAACTGTTGGTCTAAAACTTGCCGCTTCTCCTCCCCTTGCCACCATCAGAATCCAAAACACCAACAACCACTGTGATCACAACGCTATTGAACATTTATGACAAGTTGATACTGCATGCCGTATCGGCTCCCAAACCCATAAGTTTTAATTTACACTGTTGTTGTGGTCTTCAGTCCTGAGACTGGTTTGATGCAGCTCTCCATGCTACCCTATCCTGTGCAAGCTTCATCTCCCAGTACTTACTGCAACCCACATCCTTCTGAATCTGCTTAGTGTATTCATCTCTTGGTCTCCCTCTACGATTTTTACCCTCCACGCTGCTCTCCAATGCTAAATTTGTGATCCCTTGATGCCTCAGAACATGTCCTACTAACCGGTCCCTTCTTTTTGTCAAGTTGTGCCACATACTCCTCTTCTCCCCAATTCTATTCAATACTTCATCATTAGTTATGTGATCTACCCATCTAATGTTCAGCATTTTTCTGTAGCACCACATTTCGAAAGCTTATATTCTCTTCTTGTACAAACTAATAATCGTCCATGTTTCACTTCCATACGTGGCAACACTCCATACAAATACTTTCAGAAACGACTTCCTAACACTTAAATCTATACTCGATGTTAACAAATTTCTCTTCTTCACAAACGCTTTCCTCGCCATTGCCAGTCTACATTTTATATCTTCTCTACTTCGACCATCATCAGTTATTTTGCTCCCCAAATAGCAAAACTCCTTTACTACTTTAAGTGTCTCATTTTCTAATCTAATTCCCTCAGCATCACCCGACTTAATTCAACCACATTCCATTATCCTCGTTTTGCTTTTGTTGATGTTCATCTTATATCCTCCTTTCAAGACACTGTCCATTCCGTTCAACTGCTCTTCCAAGTCCTTTGCTGTCTCTAACAGAATTACAATGTCATCGGCGAACCTCAAAGTTTTTACTTCTTCTCCATGAATTTTAATACCTACTCCGAATTTTTCTTTTGTTTCCTTTACTGCTTGCTCAATATACAGATTGAATTACATCGGGGAGAGGCTACAACCCTGTCTCACTCCCTTCCCAACCGCTGCTTCCCTTTCATGCCCCTCGACTCTTATAACTGCCATCTGGTTTCTGTACAAATTGTAAATAGCCATTCGTTCCCTGTATTTTACCCCTGCCACCTTTAGAATTTGAAAGAGTGTTCCAGTCAACATTATCAAAAACTTTGTCTAAGTCTACAAATGCTAGAAACGTAGGTTTGCCTTTCCTTAATCTTTCTTCTAAAATAAGTCGTAGGGTCAGTATTCCCCCACGTGTTCCAACATTTCTACGGAATCCAAACTGATCTTCCCCGAGGTCGGCTTCTACCAGTTTTTCCATTCGTCTGTAAAGAATTCGCGTTAGTATTTTGCAGCTGTGACTTATTAAACTGATAGTTCGGTAATTTTCACATCTGTCAACACCTGCTTTCTTTGGGATTGGAATTATTATATTCTTCTTGAAGTCTGAGGGTATTTCACCTGTTTCGTACATCTTGCTCACCAGATGGTAGAGTTTTGTCAGGACTGGCTCTCCCAAGGCCATCAGTAGTTCCAATGGAATGTTGTCTACTCCTGGGGTTTTGTTTCGACTCGGGTCTTTCAGTGCTCTGTCAAACTCTTCACGCAGTATCCTATCTCCCATTTCATCTTCGTCCTCTTCCATTTCCATAATAATGTCCTCAAGTAAATCGCCCTTCTATAGACCCTCTATATACTCCTTCCACCTTTCTGCTTTCCCTTGTTTGCTTACAACTGGGTTTCCATCTGAGCTCTTGATATTCATACAATTGGTTCTCTTTTCTCCAAAGGTCTCTTTAATTTTTCTGTAGGCAGTATCTATCTCACCCCTAGTGAGATAAGCTTCTACATCCTTACATTTGTCCTCTAGCCACCCCTGCTTAGCCATTTGGCACTTCCTGTCGATATCATTTTTGAGACGTCTGTATTCCTTTTTGCCTGCTTCATTTACTGCATTTTTATATTTTCTCCTTTCATCAATTACGTTCAATATATCTTCTGTTACGCAAGGAGTTCTACTAGCCCTCGTCTTTTTACCTACTTGATCCTCTGCTGCCTTCACTACTTCATCCCTCAAAGCTACCCATTCTTCTTCTACTGTACTTCTTTCCCCCATTCCTTTCAATTGTTCCCTTATGCTCTCCCTGAAACTCTGTACAACCTCTGGTTCTTTCAGTTTATCCAGGCCCCATCTCCTTAAATTCCCACCTTTTTGCAGTTTCTTCAGTTTTAATCTACAGTTCATAACCAGTAAATTGTGGTCAGAGTCCACATCTGCCCCTGGAAATGTCTTAAAATTACAACCTGGTTCCTAAATCTGTCTTACCATTATATAATCTATCTGATACCTTTTAGTATCTCCAGGATTCTTCCATGTATACAACCTTCTTTTATGATTCTTGAACCAACTGTTAGCTATGATTAAGTTATGCTCTGTGCAAAATTCTACCAGGCGGCTTCCTCTTTCATTTCTTAGCCCCAATCCATATTCACCTACTATGTTTCCTTCTCTCCCTTTTCCTACACTCGAATTCCAGTCACCCATGACTATTAAATTTTCGTCTCCCTTCACTACCTGAATAACTTCTTTTATCTCATCATACATTTCTTCAATTGCTTCATCTGCAGAGCTAGTTGGCATATAAACTTGTACTACTGTAGTAGGCGTGGGCTTCGTGTCCATCTTGGCCACAATAATGCGTTCACTATGCTGTTGGTAGTAGCTTACCTGCACTCCTATTTTTTTATTCATTATTAAACCTACTCCTGCATTACCCCTATTTGATTTTGTGTTTATAACCCTGTATTCACCTGACCAGAAGTCTTGTTCCTCCTGCCACCGAACTTCACTAATTCCCACTATATCTAACTTTAACCTATCCATTTCCCTTTTTAAATTTTCTAATCTACCTGCCCGGTTAAGGGATCTGACGTTCCACGCTCCGATTCGTAGAACGCCAGTTTTCTTTTTCCTGATAACGACGTCCTCTTGAGTAGTCCCCGCCCGGAGATCCGAATGGGGGACTATTTTACCTCCGGAATATTTTACCCAAGAGGACGCCATCATCATTTATCCATACAGTAAAGCTGCAAGCCCTCGGGAAAAATTACGGCCGTAGTTTCCCCTTGCTTTCAGCCGTTCGCAGTACCAGCACAGCAAGGCAGTTTTGGATAGTGTTAAAAGGCCAGGTCAGTCAATCATCCAGACAGTTGCCCCTGCAACTACTGAAAAGGCTGCTGCCCCTCTTCAGGAACCAAACGTTTGTCTGGCCTCTCTACAGATACCCCTCCGTTGTGGTTGCACCTACGGTACGGCCATCTGTATCGCTGAGGCACGCAAGCCTCCCCATCAACGGCAAGGTCCATGGTTCTTGGGGCAGTATTTACACTGTAGGAGTATCATATCTAAGAGAAACAATGTAGCGTGGTTCTGATTTAGTAGCTTTAGCGATGTTATTGCGAGGGCAAATTTTTAGTTCCTGCCCAAGCATACGTTCCGACGAACATTTGCGAAAACTAAAAAGCGCTTGTTGCGACAGAGTTCGAAACTGGATTTAGGTGTGGAAAGAAACTAGCGACAATTTGAAGCTTTGATTGGATAGGGCAGTTAATAGCACAATGCCGGCGAGGCGCAGGATTCGTGTTCTAATCCCCTTTAAACGTGGCGTAAATGTTCACTGCAACGTAAACTCCATTATAGAGTAACAATGTGTCGCCTCTTCACTTTTGTCTCATTTCATCAGCTACGCCGGAGAATTCTGAATGCTGTCCGCAACTGACGGGGAATTAGAGACGAGGCCATTCTGCAATCTGTTGTTCGAGACTCTTGCCGTCACGCGAAAGCAGACTGGTCGACGGTCGTAATGTTCCTGTACTTGAGAACTGCGCACTGACGTCTGCATTAATGGTCAACAGTGGTAATGTTAGTTCCTTGAATTCTGTGTGCACCGACGTTCGCATTAACTGTTCTGCTGACGCTCTGTGAGAGACGTTTACCACCAGCATTGTTCTTCATAGGACTGCTGATCAATATCAGATATGAAGCCGTACAGCGGACACCACGAAATGCGTCGACTTACGTAAGCGCTTTAACAGCGGAACGCTTCGATGACGTCATTGGGAACGTAGCGTTTCAAAACAAAGGCCTTTCCTGCATATCTCCCATGTAGACAAATTGTGCAGCGCGTTCTGTTGTGTTCCATTAACATCTACAACACTGCTAAGTCTGTGATAATTAGCTACAGCGTAAAAATAAAACCCATTCCAGTTACGTATCGCTAGACATTGCTAGCTACATTTACTTACAAATTCAGCGCATTCTTTGAAACAGCATCTCTAAATGATGTTCATACTTTGTCAGAAAAATATATCTTATCATACATAATCATTCCTTTTTTCCCAAGGGAGAGTGTCATCTGAGCATTTCATTAGACTCTTTGTACTCAAAAGTTCCAACAACTGTGTCATTTTCAAATATAGAAGGCTCATACAATAATCAAATCGGCGTGAGGAAAAAAAATTAAACCATTTTGAAGACGACAGGAAAGCAAAGGACTCTGGTGCTCCACAGGCAACGTGTAGTGAACTACCTATCGTTTCTACCGAGTAGGAAAACTTTGAATTTATTCGCCTGAAAGAAATACTTACGCAGCAAAAAGAACTGTCAACCCGAAACGGCAAGCGGAAAGGTAAATCTTATACCCTGGTATGAAAAGGTGAAAAGTTTAGAATTTTACGTAAATGGATTGGTATTTCATTACGAATGGTTAGCCTGCCTCATGAAGTACGAAATTAAATTTAAAAATCTTACCTAAGTTAGGCAGACTGCATGTAATTCGGATGCACGAGCACAATGCCAAAATTCTTACCTGTCTCCATATGTACGAAACTGAACCGGCATATATTGACCTTATCCCAAATATCGCGCTTTAATGACTCCTCTCAAAACAAGTCGTAACAGAAAAAATAGTGAAAGGCATAAATAAATTACGAATAAATTAAGGGTAAACCGTATCAGGGATTACAGACGATGAATTGTAAAAATGCGGCGTTCATAACGTGTGCGAGATGCCGAGTAAATTACTGCTTTCCCTGTTGTTATGATTAGTATCACCCCAGCACGTGTAAATCATGAGCTGTAAAATAATATAAACTAATTTTACATGCGAAGTTCTTGTGCGCGGCCTTACAGTACCCTTCTGAAAAATTTGCAATCCCAAATTTTCCTTTGCCTCCCCTTTTCATGCATTTCGTGAATTTCTTAATAAATATAATATATTGAGCATTATTTCGGTCTATCTGCAGTGTTACTAACGTAAAAACTGAAAATAATAAAGTTTCCGCTAAGGGACTCATTCGAACGACCCTTCGATTACCGCTGCGCCAACCGCTGCCTGGAGACTACGCTTATGTAAATGTCTCGTGCCTCTCCTGACCCGCACTAAAAATTATATATTCTTCTAAACGCTTCACGATCTCGAGTTCCGACATCCATTACTTTCATTTCTAGCCAAGCATTGCAAATACCATAAATATGGACGAAATCGGCGATGACGCGTAGACGTGTTGTTACACAAGGATTTGGGGAAATTAAATCAATTGATAAGAGAATAAATGAGATTAGCCGTAAAACAGGCGAGGAAAGGAATATGGGGAAAACGCTAACTAGAAAAAGGGGCAAAACCAAAGGACCTGTATTGACATCAGTGAATACACTCCATGGTACCAGATGGAAAAAAATGTAGGTGGATCCAGAAATTAGAATATATACAACAAATCATTGTGAAGGGCGGATGTATAAGTGTTCTTGTGGGATGAAAAGATTGGCGCAGGAGAGTACGTCATGACGAGATGCATCAAATGAGTCAGAACTTCAATGACACCGAAAATAAAAATTGAATGTATGGGAAGATTGGGGTGGGGGATCGTGTGGGGAAATGAAAGCTTCGCATCCCACTCACAGTTTTGTTTAATAGGGTACACTGTTCATGTAATGGCAATAATTAAGTAGTTCATGGTTGTCAATATACACATTTTCATCGGAGATGCTCTTGCGAAACCTTTACCAGCAAATTTATTTCATGTTATATGACATTAATATTCCATAGTATTTGAATACAGACAATCCATGTTGTAAATTAAATGTGGTACTGTGCATGGATGCGAAACTTAGGAAATTGGTGTGACACTTTTTTAACACAGACGCTCGTATTAGTCCAAAGATGGGCTACAGACCTACGCTAGTGTTAACATCTGAATAGCTATTCCCATGATTACCTGCAAACTTTCGTCTTCGGATTTTCTGCTGAGAGCCTAGATTTTATAAGACCTTCATACTTTTTAAAACCTTGTGTCGTCCTTTAGTACAGGTTGCCGACCATTTAATGTTGATGCTGCTCTCTGAGATACCGTATTGCAGTGGTTTCGATACAGGCAAGAAAGTTATGTGCTTTTCAATCTGAACTTACGTTTCCTGGTGCGCTTCTTTCGGTTGAGCCGACGGTAGTACTGACTCAGATTTTACGGATCGGTCACCACGCTCGAGATGATTCTTTGGATGCAGCAGCCTTGTCATACATGCAAAATTGACTCAGTGACAAGTAGCCCACGATTCTCGGAGTGGCTAAGGCGCAACGTCATCGTTGGGCAGGACGTGAGCAGAACTAACTTACGTGTTCTCCAACAGATGGCGCTATGTGCTTACGGCTAAAGCCGACCGCCGGCGATACGGGAACAAGCTCTTACGCTTCAGAGGTGGGGAGCCACTTCTACGCGATTTTTTAAGTACAGACTATGCACAATAACAATCTTGTGATCAGCGTACATTGAAATACATACAGTTTACACGACGCTGTTAGACTGTGTCTTTCGTAGCGTTTTGCTCGTTAATGCAAAAAATGCGTTGTTAGCATCATGAATGCCCCAAGTCAGCCGTCATTCGTTACTTGGGGTGCTGTGCTAGTAAACACATTTTGAATTTTACTAGTATGAAGAAAGGCTATATTATTAGTGAGTTACAGAAGATGGCGTGCCAAAGAAGAAAAGTGAACATGATCCTCAGATTCTTCTTCTTGAATGTAATGGAGGAGTAAAGGCAGCTAAGATGACTAGAAATTGTGCAGTATGTGAATCGAATACGGCAGCAAGAAGTCCGGTAGTAAAATGATTCTCTCGTTTCAAATACAACCAATCTAATATGACAGAGTTTCCACATCCAGAAGACTAACGTGCTAAATGGGGGTTTGTAAATAACTTAAACTATGACGATCTAATTCAGTCGAACAGGAAATTTACAGGAGTTCACGTTCCAACCAGCGGTGCATGCTTACCGATAGCTTTAAACGAAAATCATAAAATCTTTGGGGTGATCATTTGTTTCTCTCTGCATGTACGAGGCGTGTTTTTTAAGTGAGTACCTTAATCTACGCACTGATGCCATTACAGTCTGATTCTTCCTTGTTTACGTTGTGTACTGAGTGTTTAAGTTGCCTCCGATAATCGTGAGACCCGCCGACTGTGAAGTACGGGCTGTTATAAGATTTCTTAGTGCTAAAGGCCTAAAAGAGATCGATATTCATCGTGAGATCTGTGCAGTTTACGGAGAAAACATTGAGTGATGGAATGGTAACAAAGTGGGTGAGAGCATTTAAAGATGGCCGCACAAATGTGCATGATGATGAACAACGGAGTGGGCGTCCTTCGGTCGTTAATGAAAGTTTGGTGCAGGAAGTGGACAATAAGGTGAGAGAAAACAGACGCTTTACGATTTACTTCTTGCGGGATGACTTTCCTAATGTTTCTCGTAGTGTTTTGTATGACATTGTGACCGAGCACTTGAATTACCGAAAATTGTGCGCACATTGGGTACCGGAAATGTTGACGGATGTGCAGAAAACCAAACGTTCAAACAATGCATTGACTTTCATTGAGCGGTACCACAACGACGGTGCAATGCTTCAGCTTAGTGTGGCATCCAACATCTTTGATAAGAAACCTCATGATTTTGTTGCTATCACAGACTTTGATTCTGGCGTTCTTGCACTGCTGCATTAGCTTTAGGATGCGATAGTCAGAGCCACGCCCAGATATTTCGGTTTTGCTTAGCACTCGAGCCTCTGGAATTGGCACGACGCATCAAATTATCGTTTTGCTTCATCGTTGCTGAGGTGAAAAACGCACAAATGTGTCTGGCTGTGGATCGGCTGTAGGTGAGGAGGACTAATGTAGAGACAAAAATGTATCTACAGTGTGCATCATTTACGCTCATGAAATGAGTGAGACAGGGTTGTAGCCTATTCACCCCGTTAGTTAATCTCTAATGAAGCAAGCAGCATTAAAGGAAACTAATAAGAAATTTAGAAAAGGAATTAAAATACAGGTAAGAGAAAGGAAAGTTCAGAGTTTGCCGGTGGCATTGTAATTTTGTCAGACACGGCACAGAACTTATCAGCCGAACGGAATGGAAAAGAGATTAGAAGATCAATTGCGATAAAAATAAAACAAGGATAATGGTTTAACATTCTGTCGACGAGGAGGTCGTTAGTGATGTTAAAAAGTTCGAATTTGGGAAGAATATGGAAGCAAATCAGCCGTGATTCACAAGACACATAAACTGCCTCGTGTATTTTGCTATTGGTCGGTCATTTATACAACCGTTGTAGAGTGCTAGTTCATGTACACTTTCTTGTAAATGTAAGACATCAAACTCAATTTCATACCGATCTCTGAACGTTGTGTTAGGGTCATAAGGCAGGACAGAGTTTGACGTCCAGTCGATGTATTAGGTAGAGAGCATAAGCTCACATTTGACAATTAGGAGAGAACTCTTAGATAACTGGGAGAGAAGGCTTCGAAATCGACCTTTTTTAGGGAATCAACCCGGAAACAGCCACGTGTCATTTAGTCAGGATATCCGCTGAAAGTCCAAATACGGCAAACTGGATCGGGATGCGAATATCGATCGAATCTACTGGCTCAAATACTAGGCCGCAAAGGAGTTACCTGTTATCAACTCCGCCAGACGGCAGCCGTTGTTTGTGTGAATTCTAGATGTTATTAATACGCAAACACATCATCAAATTTTTATCAGATTTGCTCATACTATATTATCATATTTCTAAATAACACCACTTTCTATTTCTTTATTTTTCCCATTAGAAATGGATGTCTTTACTAGAGAAGTTTTTATCTGTTTTGCAGATCCAGTGGATCAGATTAAAATACGAGCTTGAAAATTTTACTGTCAAACAGTTACAAACCACAAATTTGACAAATGCAAAAAATGATTCAAATGGCTCTGAGTACTATGGGACTTAACATCTATGGCCATCAGTCCCCTAGAACTTAGAACTACTTAAACCTAACTAACCTAAGGACATCACACAACACCCAGCCATCACGAGGCAGAGAAAATCCCTGACCCCGCCGGGAATCGAACCCGGGAACCCGGCGTGAAAATCCCTGACCCCGCCGGGAATCGAACCCGGGAACCCGGCTTGGGAAGCGAGAACGCTACCGCACGACCACGAGATGCGGGCTGACAAATGCATTTTGTATAGTTGTTACATTATTTAAGTATAAAGAACAGCTTTTAAAAAACTTTTTACTGTATTTACAAACAACAGCCCACTTAACGCATTTTCATTCCGGCTAAATTAGTCTTTCTTCAGGAATGCTAAAACCCTGTTTTTTACTTATGAGAAGGAGCTCACAATGTTATACAGCTTGCACGACATCTGTCAGCCCTCTCTTAGGAATATCTAATGGAAAATATCATTGAGACTGGAGACTGTCAGATAAGACTACTGGCCTGTTTGGTGTAGAAAGACTATATAATAATCTAAAAGAACTAACCTTGTGATTTAAAATATTTATTTAAGCATCAAACGATGCATGTGTTTGCTAATGTTAATTTTACCAGATCCAGTAAACTCTTTCCACACTCCTAGCGATGTTAATCAGTTCCCTCATTAATTATAAGAATCTCGAAATCAGTAGCAGTGAATTGAACCAAATTTGTTTAGTTTCCATAGTGTGTGTGTGTGTGTGTGTGTGTGTGTGTGTGTGTGTGTGTGTGTGTGTGTGTGTGTGTGCGTGTGCGCACAAATTGACGTTGACTGGTTAATCGTATGAGGGGAAACTTAAAAGAAAACGAGCATGCAGTAAAACAAAGAATTTTGGGCGTACTGAAAGAACGAGTGAATGTGCCACGCAGTATATTGCATCGAACCCTCGAGAATATTCAGACAATATCTCTTAAAATCTTGAGCATCTGCTAAAATCTAAATACTGCTTCCTAGCAGTGACAGCAATCAGTAAATACAGGTTGTCTCAATGTTGTGGCAATCTTCGAGGGGTTGAAGAGGGTGTCTTGAGGAACAAATCGAGGATAGGAACCAGTGTCCAGAAATGTCATCCAACGATTCTACAGATCGTCGAAGTTACAGGCGCTGGCGCCTGCCTATAGGCCACCCCTTCAGCAGCAAATGTGACTTTCTACATAGACGGAAAGTAGGCGGAACGTCTCGCAATGTTGTTTGTTATTCAGTGATTGTGACTGATTGTCACGATCTCCAGTGGAGAAGATGGAGGTAGCTGCTACTTAGAAAGGCCTTGTCTCCTGTGAATGCACTGCTGTTGCCTCAGTGGATGATACTTTGTCACTGTTTTATATCTGCACTTGATTTCTCTCCTGTCTGCCGAAACAAATTAAAGATTTTACAGGTTTCAGGAGAAAAAAAAATTGTGAATGGAAACGCATGTCCGAGACAGTCATCGACTGAGCATTACATTCATAGGATATACAGTCTGACTATGCAGCAATAGCTCCATCTTCTCCACTGGCGATCATGGAAGTCAGTCGCGATCACTGAATAACAGAAAACATTGCGAGACGTTCCGCCTATGGTCCGTCATCGTACAAAGTCATGTTTGCTACCAGAAGAGGTAGCCTTGTGGTAGGCGCCGACGCCTGCAAATTCGACGCTCTGTATCGTCGTTGGATGACGTTCCCGGACACGGGTTTCCAGCCTTGATATGTTCCCCAAAACACACTCTGCAATTCCTCGAAGTTTGCCGCAACATTTCTGCGACACCCTGTATCAGGTGTGACACTGAAGTTGACATACTCTCAGATCTGTGAATCGGTTTACCTCGACAAACAATTCGAAACAGTTAAGACTTCTGATTTTCCAGACCTGTAGAGCACTGACAGGAATGAAAGTCATATTAATTGTCAGGAAATAACTCAAAAGTTCTCACGGTGATCAACTCTACTAAACTTATAAATCGTCACTTGGCCTCTAAGCCTTCAAAAATTGGTTCAAATGGCTCTGAGCACTATGGGACTTAACATCTGAGACCATCAGCCCCCTAGAACTTAGAACTCTTAAACCTAACTAACCTAAAGACATCACACACATCCATGCCTGAGGCAGGATTCGAACCTGCGACCGTAGCGGGCGCGCGGTGTCAGACTGAAGCGCCTAGAACCGCTCGGCCACTACGGCCGGCTCTAAGCCTTCACATTCTATCAAATTACAATTATTTTTATACCATTTCGGTTATCTGTCACTTTATAATGCAGCTTTGATTATACGAAACATTTGAACTATTAGTTGCAAGAGACCATAAAATTATTAGAAAAATCTTAGGGCTAAGAATAAAATATAAAAGCACGAGAAAACTCTAAAGTCATGGTTACATTGCGTGTGCGATTCAACGAGGACCCAAACAGGCTTGGAATATAAGATGACCATAGGCAGCTAGTGTAAACAGAAAGGGCCTTAAGGAATTAAGGGCTCACGAAATTTACGGGACTGAGATGCAATTAGGAAAATCACACTGGGTTTCGAGAAAGGAGAAAGACCGAGCAATAGATTTTGGCAGAGTAACGAAAACAAACTGGTTGCACAAAGAAGAATGTTGGGCGAAAAGGAGACCAACAAGTTCTGATTTCTTATTTCCCCAAGGCATCCATTCACAAAAGAAGAAGAAGAAGAAGAAGAAGAAGAAGAAATATTTGACCAATCATCAATTCTTAATCGACTGCAGCACTAAACTTCGAATGATCAGCACTGTCCCTGGATTTGTGAGTAAGAAAAGTCCACGAATGAGCGCGATGTGAACGCCCGGCAGAGATTTCTATCGTGTATGCTTGCATTCATAATTATTGCAATTCAGTGTTCTTCAAAAACTCATCTCTAACTTACATAAGATACTGCTCTCTTTAAATATGGGTAAATAAAAGAAACGCGGATAAATCAGAAAAACAATCCAGTAGTAACAGATTACAGGATCAGGATTAACTTCTGAAGCCCGTCACACAGTTCAAATAGCCACGAGTGACACTGCAAAACGGTACTATGTGCCAGCGTGTTAGTATCTATTAGTTCGACTAATAATTTGTAATTGTTGAGTAACACCAGAATGTATGTAAACTGATTTGATAAAAAGGCTAGTTCGATATCTCACTTTTGTAATGTTTCTAAGATTCGTTAACAGAGCTAAATGTAATTTGATGATTTATATTTATGTTGGTGTAGTGAGGTTAGAAATTCTTGCTGTGTAAAGCTCATTGTTTGTGGATCAATTAGTAAATATGAGGTATTTTCTGACCAACTTCAACTATCAAATGTTTTTGAAAAGCCAAACTTAACTTGAATATAATTTCAAAAAAAAAATCAGTATTAGTAATTCACCATAAGGAGTACCGCCTCCCTGTCAAGGTCATATGTTTTCCAAGGAAGTTTGATTTTTCTTAAATGTTTTCACATATCAGCCAAAAGAATTTAAAGTAAATTTTAAAGTATTACCGCCAGCATTGGACACCTCTGAGCTTGTAACTATCATATTTTACATTTTTTGAGAGAGACCAGAATATATCGCGTTCCACTGTTGCTGCTTTAGAGGTAAGACAATACTAATATTTGTATGCATACGCATTCATCCAGAAGATCTTATCTTTTTAAAGAACATTACAAATGACACTCAGTAGGTTGGAAGAAAGGCGATTTTGACTTCGCAGACATTAAGCTAAGAGTATCAGTATTCGATGCAAAGTGTGCAACATTTCTGCCGCTCTCATCGTACAGGGATATCTCTCATACGCAGGCTACGTTTGCGCTGCAACCTCGCTGCTGCCACATCGCTACTCGCAGGTCGTGCAAGCATCAAGCTTCTCGCCAGGAACCCTTACCCTGCGGCTGTTCACATTATGAGTGAGTTACTTGTAGCTTATGAAGCAAAAAAGTATGTTCTGTGCATTGTTTGATGAGAATAATTGTGGTTCTTTTACGACAAAAAATGTGTTCATAGGCAACGAGAAAGAAGAGGCATGCTGCAGTGGCGAGGCGTGAGGTATTCGCACTGTAATAGCCTTTTAAAAAAGTGTTACAAGTAAGTCTTCTTATTATTATTGTTATTATTGTCACTGTTATTATGTTATTGTTCATGATTACCCAAGCGACGGGATTTTGTGTGCATAAAAAAGAAATAGGAGTGCGGGAAAGCTACTACAAACAGCATAGTGAACGCATTACATCGAGTATAGATTTAAGTGTCAGGAAGCCGTTTCTGAAAGTATTTGTATGGAGTGTAGCCATGTATGGAAGTGAAACATGGACGATAAATAGTTAGGACAAGAAGAGAATAGAAGCTTTCGAAATGTGGTGCTACAGAAGAATGCTGAAGATTAGATGGGTAGATCACATAACTAATGAGGTATTGAATAGAATTGGGCAGAAGAGGAGTTTGTGGCACAGCTTGACAAGAAGAAGGGACCGGTTGGTAGGACATGTTTTGAGGCATCAAGGGATCACCAATTTAGTATTGGAGGGCAGCGTGGAGGGTAAAAATCGTAGAGGGAGACCAAGAGATGAATACACTAAGCAGATTCAGAAGGATGTAGGTTGCAGTAAGTACTGGGAGATGAAGCAGCTTGCACAGGATAGATTAGCATGGAGAGCTGCATCAAACCAGTCTCAGGACTGAAAACAACAACAGTATTATTATTGTCACTGTTCTTATGTCACTGTTTAAAATTATCCTCTACTGTCTCCCAGCACCCCCTACTATTACACAGAATTATGCTGTGTGCCGACTAATAAAAGAACAAGGCCCAACATCGTAAAGATTAGGCGTACTCAGCGATACTGCATACTCGAAAAACATCTGTTATTGTATCTACATGAGTAACGATGATATTAAAAGTTCAGGTACTCACATTTTTGTTTATATTTGAACTCAGTTCTGCTATCCTTCTTGTCGGAAGCTTCAATGACACGGATTGACACTTGTTCCACGGATTTCAGCAATAGTTTTTCAATGGACAACAAAACAAGGTGAGAGTCTGGTTTGCGACTGTATATTTCGAAGATAAGATTCGTTACACTTCTGAATATTTAGTATCAAGGCATCGTTCAAACAAAGATCTATCCTTGTATTGTAGAATGTACAGGGTATCTATACAGATAATCTTGGAATTTTGGTGCCGTTTCTTCAAGTTGTTGAAATTGTTAATGTCACTCACCAAAATTTTGTCTACAACACATCAGAAGAAAACAAAATACATTACCTACAGCATAGTTTTTGTGTCCCTTTACAGTCACATAACCATCTGTAAGAGGAGTATCAAGATTCTTGAAAACGCCTGAGATACTTTTTAGTTGCTGTATTGAAATGTGGAAGATTTGGTGTGGCCTGACCCTGTTTGATCACGTCACTTTCCCCATCAAAACTGTCTTCCAAATGGATGTTTCCACAGACTTTCCAGGCACACTGTATGTACCCTGATTTATATCTGAATATTTTCAGCACTTTAGCGAGCAAAACGTAACTCCCGTCTCTTTAGAAGAGTCAGAGAATCGTAGGCGCTACACTATTATCAATCGCCTTTAGAAACTCCGCAGGCCGAATGTTATTTTTCTAGCGGAGCCGGCCGGAGTGGCCGAGCGGTTCTAAGCACTTCAGTCTGGAACTGCGCGACCGCTACGGTCGCAGGTTCGAATCCTGCCTCGGGCATGGATGTGTGTGATGTCCTTAGGTCAGTCAGGTTTAAGTAGTTCTCAGTTCTAGGGAACTGATGACCTCAGATGTTGAGTCCCATAGTGCTCGGAGTCATTCTCTAGCGGAAACAAGAGGGGATGGACCTTGTAGTGGGGTTGCGCGCGCACCGTTAACGTTGTTGCTGGTTAGTTACAGGACTGTAGCATGTAGCTGACCAGCCTCTGCGGTCTTCCAAACTGGCTCCTGTCACTCCGACAGCCCTTAATGTCTTAAACGTCTACGGGTTAACACAGCGTTTAACAAGTATCAAACACGCCCACAACTGAAAGTGTAGAAAAAATATATACCAAGAACGGTTAGACGCAAAAAAAGCATCTTATTTGTACAAAAAAAGCATCTTATTTGTAACAGTAATACACGATTACAGCAGTTACTAACACGCCTCGATCCTGGTATGTATGCAGCCTTTGAATGCAGATCGTCCACACTACAAGTACACTACTGGCCATTAAAATTGCTACACCACGAAGATGACGTGCTACAGACGCGAAATGCTTTTCAGAACATTCACACACGGTTGGCGCCGGTGGCGACACCTACAACGTGATGACATGAGGAAAGTTTCCAACCGATTTCTCATACACAAACAGCAGTTGACCGGCGTTGCCTGGTGAAACGTTGTTGTGATGCTTCGTGTAAGGTGGAGAAATGCGTAACATCACGTTTCCGACTTTGATAAAGGTCGGATTGTAGCCTATCGCGACATTGCTTCTCGCGTTGGTCGAGATCCAATGATTGTTAGCAGAATATGGAATCGGTCGGTTCAGGAGGGTAATACGGAACGCCGTGCTGGATCCCAACGGCCTCGTATCACTAGCAGTTGAGATGACAGGCATCTTATCCGCATGGCTGTAACGGATCGTGCAGCCACGTCTCGATCCCTGAGTCAACAGATGGGACGTTTGCAAGACAACAACCATCTGCACGAACAGTTCGACGACGTTTGCAGCAGCATGGACTATCAGCTCGGAGACCATGGCTGCGGTTACCCTTGACGCTGCATCACAGACAGGAGCGCCTGCGATGGTGTACTCAACGACGAACCTGGGTGCACGAATGGCCAAACGTCATTTTTTTGGATGAATTCAGGTACTGTTTACAGCATCATGATGGTCGCATCCGTGTTAGGCGACATCGCGATGAACGCTCATTGGAAGCGTGTATTCGTCATCGTCATACTGGCGTATCACACGGCGTGATGGTACGTGGTACCATTGGTTACACGTCTCGGTAACCTCTTGTTCGCATTGACGGCACTTTGAACAGTGGACGTTACATTTCAGATGTGTTTCGACCCGTGGCTCTACCCTTCAATCGATCCCTGTAAAACCCTACATTGCAGCAGGATAATGCACGACTGCATGTTGCAGGTCCTATACGGGCCTTTCTGGATACAGAAAATGTTAGACTGCTGCCCTGACCAGCACATTCTCCAGATCTCTCACCAATTGAAAACGTCTAGTCAATGGTGGCCCAGCAACTGGCTCGTCACAATACGCCAGTCACTATTCGTTATGAACTGTGGTATCGTGTTGAAGCTGCGTGGGCAGCTGTCTGTACCTGTACACGCCATTCAAGCTCTGTTTTACTCAATGACCAGGCGTATCACATTTCAGTTCTAGTATAACATATTTGTCCAATGAATAGACGTTTATCATCTGCATTTCTTGGTGCAGCAATTTTAATGGCCAGTAGTGTACTTTCACAAGCTCTAACAAAAGCTCAAAAATTATCCACGGCACTTTTACTAACAGTTAATGACGTAACAAATTTTCCAGTGTATTTTAAGTAGTATTGAGCCAGAATTGTTTGAGATATGAAGATTCAATCCAGGATTGTTAACGTAATTTCAATTTAAGACCCATTCGTAGGCCTGCTCACACTGAGGTAACAATTCGTCAGTTTGTATCAACATCTGCTTCATATACTACATGTGCCAATTGGAGATTTTCGAGCTGATATTCTAACGAAATTATGAAAAGGTATTTTAGGTGAAATATAGGCTCTGACTTCCAAAAGTTATACACCTCGTATTATAAATGATGAAGAGGTAGTGATGATGTGTGTGCCTTTGATCTCGGGTAGCTTTGCGTCCAGAAACGGCTGAAATAAATGCCTGTTTAAAATCGTCACTTGTAGCCCTCACATTATTACTGTCCGCGGATGGGGGTTCCATTGGTAGGATATTGGAAAAACGCAGTCAGTCTACAAAGGAGATTCATTACAAAATTCTCGTGCGACCAATCCTAGACTATAGCTTGGCTATACCAAATAAGACTATCAGCATATATTGAAAATAATAAAGAATGCGCATCACCAATGGTCCCGTTTCTTTGATCCATGAGAGAGTATCAGCGAAATGCAGAATGACCTTAGTTGGAAGATAACTGAAGTTAGACGCAAACTCACTCTCGACGAACTACTTACAAAGTTTCGGGTACCAGTATTACGCCCGGCATCTAGCAATATACTACAGCTCCGTATGTACTGACCTTTCAATGACTGCGAAGATAAGGTTAATTTAACTACAGCTTGCACAACGGCATTTAAGAAGTCATTTTCCGCACTCTGTACCTTAATATATGGTGCAGTGGGAAGTACCCTCTGCCGTTCACTTCATACTAGTTTGTAGAATATGGATGTAGCTGAAGATGCAGAAGTAGATGTAGATGTAAGCTGTGCGATAAACCGCGCACGAGGAAAGTCAAATACGGCACTTCTAGAGCGACCTTGAAGCAGCTAAAAATGGCTTCCAGGAAATACGACGACGGCCGTGACGCAAAACATAATCCTGCTTGTTATCATCGCCTGGCGAGCAGCGATGGTGCAGGTCAGTTTTATCATCGCCGGGCCATGCTGACGAGCAGCGAGCAACATCAACACACCCTCATAGGGATTATATGAATACGATAAGAGATTACAATATTGCTACGAAATACACGCCATATTGCATCGTACAGCCGTTTTCGGAGTATACACGTAGCTGTAGACTTCGAAAAAGTGTGGTTTGTATTAAACTCTGCCTCATGTTCCCTCCTCTCCGTGACACAAGACAGACACGTGGTGCTAACAGGGCAACATCTGTGACTGGTGAATGTTTAGCACAGAGTTAACAGAGTCGAGTTCGTTAACAGTAGCAAACTGACAGGCATATTATTAAGCCAAGAAACGTACTGCTGTTTTATTATCTCTGCTATCCTTCAGAACTTAAGTTCTCGGATTCGTCTGCTGCACGAAGCATAGACCAAAGTCTTCGACATGCCACGGTGCGAGCTAGTGGTGGCTCCATAATGGTGTGGTTCGTGTTTATACTGAATGGACTATAACGATCATCTACTGGAAAAGGTTAGGTTCGGCTACTTGGAGATCATTTGAAGCCATTCATTGACTTCAAGTTCCCAAAAACTGACGGAATTTTTATGGATTACAATGCGCCATGTCACCGGGCGACAATCGTTCGTGACAAGTTTGAAGAACGTTCTGGACAATTCGAGAAAATGATTCGGCCACCAGATCACCCAACACGAATCCCATCGAACATTTACGAGACATAATGGAGAAGTCATTTCGTGCACAAAATCCTGCACTGGCAACACTTTCGCAATTAAGAACGGCTATAAAGACAGCACGGCTCAGTATTTCTGTAGGGGACTCCCAACGACTTGAGTCCATGCCACGTCAAGTTGCTTCACTACGCTAGCCAAAAGGTCCGACACAGCATTAGCACGTTTCCCACGTCTTTGTCACATCAGTGTAAATTTGGTAGACTGATTTTTCGAAAGCGGTCTTGTATTTTGAAATATGTACCGAATCACCTACATTTAATTTCTGGGTGCGTCAATTTACAATTTCATTACGACAGTATGTAGTATTTAGAAGCTCATTATCTGGAACGTCAATTGGTTCCATGTTAATTGTTCGATATTGTGGTTTGATTGCACTGTTCAGTTATTTCTGGGGGGGGGGGGGGGGGGGGGGAGGAGGGGAGGGAAAGTTCATCTGTATGATCAGTAAATATGAAGTCAAAATGTTGCATCATATTTACTTTCATGTGGGATAATGGTATTCAACTTTATAATTTCGTGGCTCTCCTAAGCAGCTATGCTGTTTCCATGGCTCCCCTGTAGGATACCTTGTAGAAACTGAAGTATCTAGTAAAAAAGTTACGAATAATGTACTAGTCATCTCAGAGTGACACTTGAGCTTGCTTCTTGTATCACGGCTTATCAAATATTGGCGCCAAATGAGATACAGCCATATCCATTTCCTTCTCTTATCAAAATCTTGATCTAACCTTGGTTTTATTGACAGACATTGCCGAAAACCCATTCTCGCATAGATAGGAAGTTACAAAAGCTCTCGCTCAAGCTTAGAAACTCTTTTCTTTCTGAATACCAAAATGTTGACAATGTCGTTGATGAAAACACTTTTAGTGACGAATCTGATGAAAGTTCTATCAGATCTTCCTCTTCTGCAGTACTGTACTCAAAAGAAGAACCCTTACTGA
This sequence comes from Schistocerca serialis cubense, assembly GCF_023864345.2. Taxonomy (NCBI): domain Eukaryota; kingdom Metazoa; phylum Arthropoda; class Insecta; order Orthoptera; family Acrididae; genus Schistocerca; species Schistocerca serialis. The sequence continues at coordinate 218,464,640 of NC_064641.1, forward strand.
AGGAATTTTGAACCCACCGAAACCTACCACAGTTTTCAGGAAAGTATTTTTCAAAATGAATATGAAGCTAAGGTAAATGTCCCTCAATTACAAAAAATATCAGTAGTAACACCTGACTCGATGTCGTTTATAAAATAATGTAAACATGCAAAGTGGTCCATTTCTCCTCCATCGTTCATTTTTCTCTCCTAAAGAAGCAGCTTCTTTTTGAAGGCCGAAGCTTTGTCAATATGCTGAATGAAATGAGTTTCACTTCCTCCCAGAGACTTATCCAGTGGCTTAAACTTTTAAAATACATAATATAAGTATGCGACCTTTACGAGAAAGTCAGTCCAGAAAGTACTTAGCACTGATAAGATTTAACTCTTCTAGATAAGAACAGACTTCTCGCCTAAGTTCAAAAATACGCGATTATACATTTCCTCCGGAAATATGAGTGCTGCTCTAAAAAAAGACATGTATTTTTAGCCCCCATATCGTGACCTGTTTACCAAAAAATCTTTCTGAGGACGAGTTTTAATAAAGTTCATCATATTGACAGTTGGCGGTACTTGATTCAGATCAACACTCAAATGCTGCGAAGCAAGAGCTTCTCTAAGCTTAATATAATGAGTGTGCGTAATTCCAGAAGATTATCACAGACAAATGCTGGTAGACCTATGTAACGCCCCAACATGGACTGCACACCATGAGCACAACACCAACACGTAGAGCCCCGTTAATTTGCTTTTCTGTCATGAAATTGGCGACTATTTCGAACAAATCTTTGCCTTTCGTACTTGCATTTTCCTTTAAAAAAATTTCCTATCATTTAGTTACTTTTTTCATCAACAAATCGCACATAGAAAAAGTGGGCAACTCTGTTGCTCTCAATGGATCCATCAAGCTGCAAACCAGAATCCCTCCCCCTAATTTTTTTTTCTATACGTTGGTCATGAAAATTCTGTACTAAATCTTGAATTCGACGACTAGTTGTAATTTCAGATAAAATAATGGGCTACGGCTGTTTTGTAATGGATTCTCCAAGTATAATGGACGCCATGTCAGTAGAAAATGGTAGAATTAGTTGTTCTGCAATTGTATGGGCTTCTTTACATTTTGCTCTTTGGTAAGTTACACTGTAGGCTGCTAAAAGCGCTTTATTCGAGATTGTCGCTTGCTTAGAAAATGATGATTTTTGTCCTTTCTCTTGGTTTGACCACGTCTTCCTTTATGAACACTTTGTAAATGACGCTTTAATTTTGTAGGCAGCATACAGTCATCAGAAAGATCTTTCAAAAACAAAACATATTGTGGACGCCCTTCATTACTCAACACAGTGCATGTGAAACCAAAATCCAAGTTGATGTCGTCGTTTTTTCCATACTTACGGTTCCTACTTTCATTATCATCTTCACTGTTGTGCTCAGCAAGTTCGTGCTTTTTGCTTCCTCTTCACACCTTTAAAAACTTTCCAATGATTTATCGCTTTTATCAGCTTTATATGGATCACAATATAATTAAAACTGATTGAAATCACAATAATCATTGCTGCTGCTAAGTGTTTCGGGGTTATGACTGCTCAAGCACATTGGCCAAGATATAAAGTGGAATTCATCCAAGGCAACTCTAGTTGACACTAGAAATGAAATTACACACAGCTGCCTTCTTTACCACTGACTACGAAACAAATCCACGGTGCCTCAGGCCGCGGCGCCCAGGTTGAGTACCACTGACCTGGGAGACCATAACTCTCCAGTACTGTCTCGTAATATCTATGATTTGTATGAAGGTTTACTGGATAGTGAATTATCCCTGTCTGAAGTAATTGGTCCAGCACTTGAATAACTGTCTTATCCATCTTAGTTTTCGGCAACGGCCTTGCCTTTCTTCAGATCACCGAAGTTAAGCGCTGTCGGGCGTGGCCGGCGCTTGGATGGGTGACCATCCGGGCCGCCACACACTGTTGCCAGTTTTCGGGGTGCACTCAAACTCATGATGCCAACTGAGTAGCTACTTGACCTAATAGTGGCGGCTCCGGTCAAAGAAAACCATCATAACGACCGGGAGAGCGGTATGCTGACCACATGTCCCTCCTATCCGCATCCTCCGTGAGGATGACACGGCGATCGGATGGTCCCGATGGGCCACTTGTGGCCTGATGACGGAGTGCCATCTTCGTTTTCACAGAAAGGTACAAGTAAATTTGGCAAACGTATCAGTGACCACTAAAATATATTTGAAACTTTTACTCTCCCATGAATTTCGTATCTACAACATCAGTTTGTCATTAGTCATCCAAGCCTCGTACTATGTGCTGTTTTGTGGAGTTTTTAAATTTATTTTTGAGTCATCCGTCTTCCGACTAGTTTGATGCGGCTGGCCATGGATTCCTACCTAGACCAACCTTACCATCTCAGAGTAGCACTTGCAGCGTACGTCCTCAAATTGCTGGATGTATTCCAAACTCTGTCTTTCTCTACAGTTTTTAGCCTCTGCAGCTTTCTCTAGTACCATGGAAATTATTCCCTCATGTCTTAACACATCCTGTCCCTTCTTCTTGTCACTGCCGGTTCTGCGAAGAACCTTATCGTTCCTTACCTCGTTAGTCCACCTAATTTTCAACATTCATCTGTAGCACCACATCTCAAATGCTTCAACTCTCTTCTTTCCGGTCTTCCCAAGTCAATGTTTCACTACCATACAATGCTGTGCTCCAGATGTACATTTTCAGAAGTTTCTTCTTCAAATTAAGTTTGATGCTAGTAAACTTCTCTTGGCCAGAATTGTCCTTTTTTGCTTGCGCTACTCTGGTTTTTATCTCCTCCTTGCTGCGTCCACCAAGGATTATTTTCTGGCCTAGGCATTAATATCATCTACTTTGTGACCAACAATCTTGATAAGTTTCTCGCTGTTCTCATGTTTACTAATTCTCATTACTTTCGTCTTTCTTCGATTTACACTCGATCCGTACTCTGTACTCATTAGACTGTTCATTCCATTCGGGAACTCCCGTAAATATTATTCACTTTCACTGAGGATAACAGTATCAGCAAATCTTATCATTGATATCCTTTAACCTTGAATTTTAATCCCAATTTTGAACCTTTCTCTTATTCCGTCATTAGTTCTTCGTTGTATAGACTGAGTAGGGTCAAAACTTTACACCCCTGTCTTACACCCTTTTTAATTCGAGCAATATGGTCTTGTCTTGTTTTGTATTGTATGTGAACCTGGGGCCTAGAAACGACGGAGATGCTCCGTCCCCGCCGCATCCGCAGTGGTCCGCAACCCCACGACGACTACCGCGGTCCATTTCACCCCTCCGCCGCCCCACACCAAACTAGTCTTTCAGGGTTATCAGATGTTTATTGTGCGGTTCGGTCCCCGGTTGACACCTCCCCCCCCCCCTCCCCTCCCACAGGGAACGTCTCACACCAGGCGGGTATAACCCCTATGTTTGCGTGGTAGAGTAATGGTGGTGTACGCGTACATGGAGAACTTGTTTGCGCAGCAATCGCCGACATAGTGTAGTTGAGATGGAATAACGGGAACCAGCACGCATTCGCCGAGTAAGATGGAAAACCGCCTACAAACCATCCACAGACTCTGGCCGGCTCACCGGACCGGACCTCGACACAAGTCCGCCGAGCGGATTCGTGCCGGGGACCAGGCGCACTTTCCCAATCCAGAAAGCCATGCGTTGGACCACATGGCTAACCGGGCGGGCAATAGGGTCTCAGTCTTCCAGTCTCATCGTTCCCTTTTGATTCCTGTACACTTGTCTTGCTGTAGCTTATCCTTACTTTTCTGAGAATCTCGAACATCTTGCACAGCTTTTTTACAAATCCTATGAACGCGCCTTGAAGTTTTTCAGTCGTTGAAGTACGTCTACATAATTATTGGGTAATTCTTTTTCTCTGAGCTCTGAAATGGTTCCGTTCATATTATAAGTATTTGCTGGTGCAGTTGATGCTGAGGACAGTCTTAATCATTCTACCAGTTTGTTTGGATCATGTATGTATTGCTGAGATCAACTTAGCATTTTTACTTTTTTTTCTGAGTAACAGTAGCACCACCACTGTGTTTCTCTAATACTGGTTTAAAATGTTTTTGTATTTCTTACAGCTTAACCTTTTATTTACTCTGTTGAGAACCTGTTCCTGCTATGTACATTCCATAACATTTCTGCGTACATTTTCAATTCTTTCGATAAATTGCAGCATATTTCAAAGTTTTTAAGAATATTAGATTCAGAAAACCAGGTTACTTTCAAATTCTCTATTTCCAACTTGTATTGTGTGATTGGTTACATTTAAATGTAACAGACCCAACATATACAAGACACGCTTGCTGACTCAGTACGTTCCCTATAGCTCAGTGATGCTGCAACTTTCAATGAAAGTAAGTCGTATCTTCTTCTCTAACATTTGCATTATTGGTCATTTGCGATAGTTGTAAAAGTGATCCAGAAGCAGGCTTAAATGTTTGTGACGGACTGGTCTCTCTCCAATGGCCCCACTCTAAGCAATCGTAATTTCTGTCAGTTCGCCTTTTGTGCCCAAATAATGTTGCATTTTGTCGTGGTGGACTACACGCTGTTGTTCACTGACAGAGTTTGAGGCAGTATGTGTGTTACATATTCTCAGATTAGTTTTTTCTTCTGTCCTTCATCTCTGTTAATGAGTTTTCAGGTACCGCAACCCCTGTGGCTAACACTGATTGTCTCCAGTGTTCCTCGAATTTTGTGTTAATCAGTTGAATACTCCTCTGGAGCTTTTCGTTAACAATCCTAGTATGGCTTTCTGCCCAGAAGTTCAGTACCCGGATACTTTCATTGATAGTTTCAAATTTCTTGTCAACATGCAGATGGATATTCTGGGGTGCACGCTCTTACTGAATGTGTGAATTTATTCATAGTGTAATGTATAATTATGTAATAAACCATTTTTTTCATATACACAGTGTGAACCAGAACTCCAGCGACAAAATTTAAGAGGTTGTTCAGGGATATTTTCTAAGCATGTGGTATACGTGTGACAGTAATGATGTAATTATGACTTACTCAGTTTGTCATCCAAAATGCTTTTATTTATGGCACGACATATTCAAAACAGTGAAAACGTCTGTAATACAATTAAAACCATTGTCATACAGCAACGCTCAAACAGACGCAAAAGTAGTGTAATTAGCTCCATTCACGGGAAAAACATCTCACCATGGTGTCATTGTGTTGCTCCTCCACTGCACTCAGTGAACCATACACAAGCTGCATTTCGGCAAACTGTCAATCAGTAAACATATCCATACGCTCTTTATCTATGTTAACGAACAACTAACTTAGCCAGAAAAAAAAGAACGAGGCAGAAGCAAGCAGTACAGAATGCACTATTGAAGTCGAGCAGTAAAGTGGGCTTTACTATTGTCAGCAGCAAGTACCATAAATGAATGGAACGCGTGTTTCCAAACAAGACACACACATTGCACACCATCAACATTTGCAGTGTCATGCGGATATTTTCAGTGCAGTACAGGATACAAAGGAAAAGAGGGCAAGCAATCAAACGAAATAAAATTACATCCTAACTCAGAAAATATCCCTGAACATGAAACTTCCTGGCAGATTAAAACTGTGTGCCGGACAGAGCTTCTGTAAAGTTTGGAAGGTAGGAGACGAGGTACTAGCGGAAGTAAAGCTGTGAGGGTGGAGCGTGAGTCGTGCTTGGGTAGCTCAGATGGTAGAGCACTTGCCCGCAAAAAATAGTCTCGGTCCGGCACACAGTTTTACTCTGTCAGGAAGTTTCGTATCAGGGCACACTCTGCTGCAGAGTGAAAATTTCGTTCTGGAAATATCCCTGAACAACCTCTCAAATTTTGTCAGTCAAGTTATGGCTCACCTTTTATATACTACATTCTCAGCCTAGCTAATGTTAACATCCATTGTCCAGTCTTTTAACAAATTAAGTTCTTCTGTTGCGTTCCATAGCTTCATAATGCTGATCATATGCTTCGTATAAAGACTCTGTAAGACAAAACAGCAATGCACGAGAAAGATATTAACCAAATGAGATGTAAATTGGTAGGTATTATGTACATGTACAGACAAACAAGTGATTACAATTTCAGAAAAAACTGGATGATTCATTCATTTGTTTGCTTCTTACTACACATTAAATCTACTGATTTGCGTCCAATTTAGATAATTCCTTCGTAGTGCATTTTTTTTCTTACAATGCACATTTAATATTTTGTACAGATTTAGAACATTTTTAAATTCATCCGTGAGTGCTATGTACGTTCTTTCGCGAGGAAGCATCATACGACGTTATTTTTGCGTTCCGCAGCTTCCTAATGCTGACTACCTTTTAAAAAAAAACTACTTGAAGTTTCATCTCCACCCACAGTTTTTCAGTTGTTACGTTCTATTAGTAACCACACAACTACACTGTGTGTTGTTCTAGCAGTCTTCCCAAATAGTTTTAAATTCGTTAAATATCATGTCAGTTCCTACACAAATGTTTTAAATTCTGTCTGGAAGCAATAATAAGGTTGGTGTTATTCCTTACCAGTCTTTTGGAATTCTTGTGCGTCTCTGACACCAATAAAAAATATCTACCTCATGTGATGACCAAAACATAAATATTTTTGTATCTGTTCATGGTATCTCACAGCAGCATCAAATATACACACAGTATTAGGATTTAAGTTTCTTGTATTCTGCACCGTCTTTGTAATAGCCAGTACTCGGGCAGAAATAATATTTTTGAAACTAGAGGTACGTGATCAAAGCGAACTGCATCAGGATGTGTAAGAAATGATGTGTTGACGTTTGTCTTGCCAGACTCTGATGTCCACAATTATCGCCAATTATCGATCGTACATTGTTAGACAGACCTGAACCAATCAGTTACTATGAAGTCCCTGGCAATGAGGTGTTTTATCCATCCAATCATGGTATTGGTTATGTGACATCAGCTGAAAATTGATTTTGTAGGGAGGAAAAAAAAAACATGAAACACGTACGTTATGTATTGTGCGTAGATACAATATATACTTTTGCATATAGCTGAAAATATGAACAAGCTTAAATATGGTTCTACTTCTGTGCCTACATTTGGCGTAGTAAAATCATTATTATTGTTTTTGCTACTGATGCACAGCATGCAGAAAAATGGTAGTAATGGCTTCTTCTGTCAGATGTGTACTTTGATATGCAAGTTCCACCAAATTCTTTCACAGATTCTCACAGGAGCTATTTATGCATTGATGCCACCTGATACCTTCAGCAACAGCTCGCTGGATTCCATAGTTCGCATGCATTAATTTTTTAAATGTATTTTCTTATAAATGTATGCATATTGTAGCCTCATATATTTTCACCGTACATGGGAAGTCACTGCTGCACATAGTATAGTCGTGTAATACCAATGAGGGAATTTGAGCATTCTTGCAGAACACGGCTGCCATTAGCATCGAATTATTGCATAGATAGAGCATCTTACTGCTGGATAATGTCACTTTATCACTACAATATCGAGGATTTCTGAAATCCACCACTGAATTGAACAGATGTTTTGATGCCATTCTGTCAACACATTTACTCTCACTGATACTAGAATTTTATGTTGTAATGAAGAGCCACACTTCTGCCACCGAACGTTCAGACTGTGGTTGTTGGAAGTACTCCCCCCTCTCCCCCTCTCTCCCCCCTTCTCCCCCCTCTCCCCCCTCTCTCCCCCCTCCCCCTCTCTCCCCCCTCCCCCATCTCTCCCCCTCCCCCCTCTCTCCCCCCTCCCCCCTCTCTCCCCCCTCCCCCCTCTCTCCCCCCTCCCCCTCTCTCCCCGCTCCCCCTCTCTCCCCGCTCCCCCTCTCCCCCCCCTCCCCCTCCCCCCTCTCCCCCCCTCCCCCCTCTCTCCCCCTCCCCCTGTCCCCCTCTCTCCTCCCCCTCTCCCCCCCCTCCCCCTCTCTCCCCCTCCCCCTGTCCCCCTCTCTCCTCCCCCTCTCCCCCTCTCCTCCCCCTCTCCCCCCTCTCTCCTCCCCCTCTCTCCCCCTCTCCCCCTCTCCTCCCCCTCTCTCCCCCTCTCCCCCTCCTCTCCCCCTCCTCTCTCCCCCTCTCTCCCCCTCTCCCCCCCCTCTCTCTCTCTCTCTCTCTCTCCCCCCCTCTCCCCTACTTTCTGCGCTATATTTTGCAGGCTTATTATTCGATTTCTGGCCTCTTGTACATTATTTGTTAGTAAAGGCAAGTCATCTGCGAATCGCAAACAGTTTAGGTTTATATCATCTTTCTTGGTCCCAATTGTTATGTTTTTAGGATTCTCTTTGTACCATTCTCTCATCAAGTATTGAAGAGCACAGTTGAAGGGCAGTGGTGATAGATCATCTCCTTATCTTAACCCTGTTTTAATCGTAAATGGCTCAGATAGTTCTTCTCTGAATTTTACTTTGGACTTGGTGTTCGTAAGGGTTAATTTTATCATTTTTATTAATTTGGAATGAAGTCCAAAATTTCTTAATATGTCCAGCGTAGAAGATCTGTGGATGCAATCATAAGCTTTTTTGAAGTGTACAAAGGTTATGAGCAGTTGCTTATGTCTCCTTTTGTAGGCATCCATTATTAATTTTAATGTGATGATCTGTTCTGGACAGCTTCTCCAGGGTCTAAATCCTCCTTGATATTCTCCTAGCTCCTTTTCAAGTTGATCTTTACAGCCATTGTAGAGAATTCTTGACAATATTTTATATGTGCAGTCCAATAGGGAAATCCCTCTGTAGTTGTCCGGGTTTGATTTTTCTCCTTTTCTGTGTAATGGGTGTAAGACAGCTGTAGCCCAATGTTGTGGTCTACATCTACATTCATACTCCGCAAGCCACCTGACGGTGTGTGGCGGAGTGTACCCTGAGTACCTCTATCGGTTCTCCCTTCTATTCCAGCCTCGTATTGTTCGTGGAAAGAAGGATTGTCGGTATGCTTCTGTGTGGGCTCTAATCTCTCTGATTTTATCTTCATGGTCTCTTCGCGAGATATACGTAGGAGGGAGCAATATACTGCTTGACTCTTCCGTAAAGGTATGTTCTTGAAACTTTAACAAAAGCCCGTACCGAGCTACTGAGCGTCTCTCCTGTAGAGTCTTCCACTGGAGTTTATCTATCATCTCCGTAACGCTTTCGCGATTACTAAATGATCCTGTAACGAAGCGCGCTGCTCTCCGTTGGATCTTCTGTATCTCTTCTATCAACCCTATCTGGTACGGATCCCACACTGCTGAGCAGTATTCCCTCTTCTCCGATCCAGATTTTAACTATGCATTGATGTAATGATATCTTCACGGGTTCTCCTGCGTATTTCCAGAGTTCTGCAAATGTTTGATCCTCTCTACTTGCTTTGTAGTCTTCCTGAATTGTCGGTGGGTTTGTATTTTCTGGTGGGGTTTTTTATTGGAGTTTCTGTTTATTTCCAGAAGCTCAGGAGGATCCTCGCAATTTAGTAGTTCCTTAAATGTTTCTGCTAATATTTATGAATTTCTTTTATCACTATAGGTCATCTTATTGTTTTTATCTTTTAGCAATAGTATTGGGCGATCAAATCTTTGGGGTTGTCTGCTAAATGTTTTGTAGTAATCTCGTGAGTTTGTTTGCTTACTATTTGTTTCTATCATATCATCACCCTGTGTATTATAACTTTCTTGTATCCTCCTTGGAATACTGTTCATTAGGCTCCAAATTGTTGCTGCTGAACTGTATTTGACAGCGGCATTCCTGAGACCATCCAGTGTATGATTAGAGTCTCTGCAATGACACACTGCATTTTCAATTGGACCTAAGTATTCTCAACTGAATTAATCCTAGAAGGCCACTCAACTTCCATATTCGTTCCACTTGGAGCAAGGTATCCATGAGTTGAGTGCAGTTTGTTCATACATTGTCAAAATGTCGACTATAGGGCTAAGCGCTAGGTTATATAATCATATCCTGATACTTAAGTCATATCACCTTTTACAGTGATGAAACATGGAGAAGTCATAGGACTACACGCCGGAGATGTGAATTGTTTACATGGTCGCCTCCACACACTTGTACGACCATCATCAAGTCTCAGCTATATCCACACACACACACACACACACACACACACACACACACACACACACACACACTGCGTGTACGGTGGTTTAAAAAAGTGTGTGATCGTTTTTAAAAGTTCAATAGCTAAGTTGGTCATGGGAATTTAAAAAGTCTACATGCGCAGTCAACTGACCAAGTAACCATCCTTAAATATCCTTTCATCTGTCGTTGAAAAACTCATAAAAATGAATTTACTGCATACACTGGGCTAAAACTAAACATCTAGCAATTTTACAGGACTCATGCATATGCACTGGTATCTCTGATATGTTGAAATAAACCAATTGGATAAATTTTTATAATCGAATTTCGCATAAAATCTTTCACCATTTACGCCAGGAATTTTCAAAAATGAAAACTATATTAAACTTGTCGATACCACAAGTATTATACATCAAATAGAACTAGAATTACACCTGATTCTACAAGGTGACGTTGGGTTTTAACAGAGGTACTTATTCTGTGAGTAATTTGCATGCCATTATAATGAAGTAGTTAAAATTAGCACTATTCACCACCAACTGTTTAAAACTAAGGATTATTATACCTTTACAGATGGCTATTATGGTTTATTGCGCCATACGGCCACTATACAGGGTGAAAAGTATTTAAACCGACAAAGTCTGGGAGACTGTAGGGGACATAAAAACAAATATTTTTCCCTAATGTCATTTTTTCCTATGGGGATTATTTAAATCGGTGGAGGCCGTATTATGCTCTTAAGTTGTAGGCAACTGCCGTCCACCAGTGTAGTAGCGCATTGTCTCTGTTTACTAATGGACCGATACACCTGGCCGGCCGGAGTGGCCGTGCGGTTCTAGGCGCTACAGTCTGGAACCGAGCGACTGCTACGGTGGCAGGTTCGAATCCTGCCTCGGGCATGGATGTGTGTGATGTCCTTAGGTTAGTTAGGTTTAATTAGTTCTAAGTTCTAGGCGACTGATGACCTCAGATGTTAAGTCGCAGCTGGAGTGAGTACACTGATATGCTTGGTGCGCACCACAACGGACGAGCTGCACAGTGGGTTTATCAACAACAATATCCTAATAGCCGTATCCCGCATCATACGGCCTTTGCTGCTGTGTACCAACGTCTGCGTGAGACCGGGTCATTTAGCAGATTACATGGACAGGGACGCCGTCTCACGGTAAGAACGCTGCAGTTTGAGGAAGCTGTCGTGCAGCATGTGGAGCGGGATCCTTCAATCAGCATTCGTGCAATTGCACGTAACATGGGGACGAATCAGACGAATGTAAGAACAGTCGTTCGAGAGCAGTTGTTACGTCCATTTTACTTGCAGCGTGTCCACAACCAGGAACCAGAGCACAATTTTCGCAGTGGTACCTGGAACAGTGTGAAATGCATCCTACATTTCCATCCTCTGTGTTGTTTACCGATGAAGCAACGTTCGGGCGTGATGGAGTCTTCAACATGCACATTTCGCATGTTTGGAATGAGGATAACCCAAATGCCACAGTTACTAGCGCTCATCAAGTGCGGTTCTTCGTTAATGTGTGGGTCGGTGTTGTTGGGGACTGTTTAATTGGGCCGTATCTGCTACCTAGGCCATTAAATGGCAGGCACTATTACAATTTTCTCGCTATAGCATTGTCAGAATTGCTGGAAGACGTCCTGCTCCCTACAAGACAGCGCATGTGGTCCCAACATGATAGGGCGCCGGCACATTTCAGTTGTCGTGTGCGTCGATTCCTGGACCGACGGTTCCCAGAAACGTGGATTGGCAGAAGTGGTCCTGTACCATGGCCTGCTCGATCCCCAGATATGTCCCCTCTGGACTTTTTTGTGTGGGGAGAGATAAGCAACCTTGTTTACGCAACTCCTGTTGCATCAGAAGACGATCAGATTGCCCGGATAGTAGCAGCAGCAGGAACAATTCAGGATACTCCTGGGGTTTTTGGCCGCGTCAGACAGAACATGATCCGACGGAGTAACCTTTGTTTACGTGTCAATGGAGGCGTTTTTGAAAAGCTACTGTAATTGAAAATGGATTGTGTCAATGTGTTGTATCTTGGTCATAAAAATGGAAAAGTGTTTGTTGGTTTAGTTAATTTACCGCCAAAGAAATCTTCCTCTACCGGTTTAAATACTCCTCATAGGAAAAATTGACATTAGGGAAAAATATTTGTTTGATGTCCCCTACAACCTCCCAGAGTTTGTCGGTTTAAATACTTTTCACCCTGTATGTACTGTCTTTCAAATTACTTTATACTTCAGTGCATTTCTTAATCACTGGCATCAACATTCTGTCACATTATTCAGATGCACTGCTTCAATTAAAAAATCTGCTACTGACATTCGAAAGTACTGTTCAAGCTTTGTTTGTTATCATCACTTAAAGCATTTTGAATTTATTGATTTTCAAACATAAAAGTTACATCCACATCTGCCATTGTCCCGAGATGAGGTATTATTTCACCTCCAGAGAGGGCCTTCAAACGTATTTCTACGTCTCGGTTTTCTGTTTACTGTTAGGTGGCTTCATCGATACTGGTTCCGCTCATGGGGCGGCCGTGAAACAATTTGAGTTTTACGATATGACGGCTCCAAATGCTACACACCGCCCTGCAATGGCCACTTGGGTAAGGGAAAACCACACAGATTAACCATTCAGTTTTCCTGCTCTCCTTGTGACAGCCGCGGATCACTTCGTGGTCGGTACATCCACCTTCTCGTGCCTATGCTCACCTCTGTCCTAATTAGTATCAGATACCACCGTATGTTAGATCCACCTGCCTATCATGTTACATTGTGCCGATAGGAAGCCCCACTTGTTGAAAACTGGCAACGCGCGTACGCTCTAAGCCAGAAATGACCCTTCAATGCATGTAGCCAGACTGAACTGAGTACACAAGGGTGCACTAGCCCACTCACAACCGAGAGACACAGCTCGCTTTGCTAAACTGCGCTGATAAACTATGACCTTCACTGCAGGTTGTAAAATACAATCTCTTGTGGTCAAAGGGGTCTTGAGAGTGAGGTTTCCGGTAAAAAAAACTGGCAAGGCGCGAGTGGTTTCGCGCTCTCAGGGTTCCGTACAAACTTAATTACATATATAGACAGTTCATCGATACCGGGAATCGAGAATTTCGAAGATTTTTTCCTGTTATTGTCAATGGTACTGACAAGCTATCGGTTCAGAGAATTCAAAGACTTAAGAGTGTGTTTTAATTTCAGACAAATGACAAATATTTTTTTCCTGTGACATAATTGCAAACTAAGGTTTTTGGATTTTTTCCTTTACTTGTACTGCAAAACCATGCTTCTTGCCAAATTTCATGATTCTAGGTCAACTGGAAGTACCCTATAGGTTTGGATGAGTGAGTTTCCGAGTGACATAAATGGCCCATCTTTTGATTGCATCGACTTAGAAGCCTACATTTATTACACCGCCAAGGGACTATAGACTTTAGTATGTCACCTAATTTTCAACTAGACACATCTTCTCGTCCATGTGAAAAAGGGTTTTTGACTGTCAAACAGATAACACAGTGATCGAATATGCAAAGGTTACGTTTTTAGCGACTGAGGTACGGAAGCCAAAAAAAAAGAGCATATTGTGAACGTGGTGCAAAATGTTTTTGAGCACTTTATTTCCACGTTCAACAGTATTATTAAACGAATATACTTCGCAGGGATGTGTGTCCAGAATTTAGGAGACTTCAATTACAATTACAGCAAGAATGAGGCGGAAGACAAAAACCAGAGAGCGTACAATTGTTAAACGCCGATATACTTGGCAAGTGTGTGTCCCAAAAAGCTAGTCGGCTTGTCCCCCGCTTGTCCGAAATACGTCATACACATAATGAGTGGTTGATGTAGCTGAAGCATTTGGTAATTCATAGTGGCCTACTTTTTTCGACAGAAGGAAGTAGGCGGATTGCGACAGGTGTCTCTGTAACAGCCTGCCAGATTGCTTTAGAGACATACAGGTAAAACTGGAATGCCACAGCAATTAAACAGTATAGAACATCACCAAAGCTGTCCACAATGCTCCGTGTCTGGCAGAGTATTTTGCGACGTCACCTCCACTATATGAGAAACACTGAAGCCTACCGATAATAATGCCTGCCAATAATAATGACCTGTAACACCTGGCTGAAATTAATGTAGAAAAAACAAAGCAGTATCCAAGTTCTCAGCACATTAAATCCATCCATGGTTAGAGAACAAGCGGTAGCAGTATGCAAAACAGTTTACATATTTCTAAAAGGATAATTCACAAGAGCGATTAAGCTCAGAAAACAGATTACGTGACCAAATGGGGAAAGAAAAGAACTTATAAATACCTGAGTATAAATGTCGACGAGAAACAGACAAACGTGGAAATCGTTTGCCAGAGAGGCGTTAGAATCCTTAACAAAACTGGGCCGACGGAATTTTCAGCTGCCTGAAACTGTAGTTAGTAGAATTATTTCACTGCGTTACGCTCATGGTATTGTGGGCCACGGCGCCAGTGTATGAGCGCACAACGCCGGAAAGATAACATCAGCGTAAACCTTTTGACGACCGCAAAGAAGCACACTGCCGAAGGTAACGTGTAAAACTACACGACTGAAACGCACCTGGCGATACTAGGAATGCTTTCATTAGACCTAGGAACAGATGGGTATGATCTTCTCTACTGGCTCTAAAAGGGCGAATATGGAAAACTGGAAGAGGAAGGAGAGGGACAACTGATAAATCACTTCCTAATGTAAATGAAAGGTCCAAGTTTCATACAGTTCGCCTCATAAAGTCTCAATCCACTATCAGACTAGGCCTTGAATCATACCACATGTATTTACTAAGGATAATTCTACATATCAAGGAGATTTGTGAATGTGAGGAAATCGATACCTCGGACCACATCGTCTACGATTGTGTATAGTGGGAAGATGTTAGAAACCGTAGCAGGAGCTGCAGGCTTATAGGGCTGAGAGAAAGACTACAACACGCCGTTCAGCACAACCACGAAAGGAACGAAGAGAAGGCAGTCAACTTCCGGAAGCAGCAGGGCGACGAGGTTCAAGGAGGACCAAGGAGAAATTTTGGAGATCATCCCCTTTCCATATACTGCAGCTTCGTAAGGGGAAAGGACAACGAGGGTGGCAGAATGGTGAGAGGACGACATGAACCATGGCAATACAGCCCATATTATCCCTGTGATATGTCTCAGCTTGCCTTGGGCTCAAAATCCGACAAAAAGAAATCTGTCAAAACAAACACTACACCAACAGTTCAGCTTATGACTTTTAATACACTTTCTAGTATTGTTTAGAACTGCAAATTACAAAATGTGTAGTGCAGTTTTCTTTTCTTGGCAAGTAAATCCTCTCTGCAATTCACAGGTAAGTGAGACTATTTCTCTACCGTTCGGAGCGTGCGGAAAATGAACAGTTAAATCTTTTTGCACGATCTCTGATGTCTGATGTCTCTTATTGTAGCACGATGATCATTTCTCCCTGTGTATGTTGGCGACGGTAAAATCTTTTCACATTCAGAGGAGAAAGTTGGTGATCAAAATTTCTGGAAAAGATCTCGCCGCAACAGAAAACAACTTTGTTTTAATAATTGCCATCCCAACTCGGCTATGATTTTAGAGACACCCCCTCTCCTATTTCACAGTAATACAAAATGAGCTCTCATTCTTTGAACTTTTTCGATGCCATCCGTCACTTCCATCTGCCAAGGATCCCATTAGCAGAGCATTGATCTAGCAGAGCACGAAGAAGCAGTCTCTTTAGTAGATCTGCTCCATCATCTAAGCGTTCTGCAAAAAAGAAATGAAATAAAAATAAAAATAAAATAAAAAAGAGTAGTTTTTTGTTTGTCTTCCCCACAACATTACTTTTGTGATGATTCTAATTTAAGTCGTTCGCAGTTGTAATTCCTAGATATTTAGTGGAATTAATAGCCTTTAAATTTGGGTGATTTATAGTGTAACCGAAATTCAACGGATTTCTTGTTGTATTCGTGTAGGTGACCTATACTTCTCCGTATCGAGAGACAATTGCCACTTTTCTCACCATACAGATATCGTGCCTAAGTCATTTTGCAATTGGTTTTGATCTTCTGATGACTTTACTACATGGTAAATGACTGCATCATCTGCAAATAATCAGAGAGAACTGCTCACGTTGTCTCCTAAACCATTTATGTAGACTAGGAACAAAAAAGGGCTTTTTACACGACCTTGGGGAAGGCCGCATATCACTTCTGTTTTACTCGATGACTTTCCGTCAGTTATTACATACTGCCACCTTTCTTAGAGGAAATCACGAATCCAGTCCCATAACAGGCGCGCAATTGATTAGAAGTCTCTTGTGAGGAACAGTGTCAAAAACCTGCTGGAAATCTACAAATATGGAATGAATTTGACGTCCCCTGTCGATAGCACTGAGCATTTCGTGTGAATAAAGAGCTAGTCGTGTTTCGCAAGAACGATGTTCTCTGAATCCGTGATAATTGTCATTACCTACCAGGTAATTCATTATGTTCGAACACAGTCTAACTGCAAATCGACGTTAGTGATATGGGTCTGTAATTCAGCGGATTACTCCTGTTCCCTTTCTTGAATGTTGACATGACCTGTGAAACTTCCCAATCTCTTGGTACGGGTCTTTCGTCGAGCGAGCGGCTGTATACGATTGTATGGGACTGTTGCATCAGCATACACTGAAAGAAACCTTACTGGTATGCTGTCTGGACCAGGAGACTTGGCTTTGATTAGTGCTTTAAGCTGCATCAACACACTGAGAATATCTACTTCTCAGTTACTTGTTTTGGCAGTTGTTCTCGATTCGAATACTGGAATAATGACTTATTCTTCTTTGGTGAAAGAATTTCGGAAAAATGTGTTTAATAAAAGTAATATTGTGATACGTAGTGGACTTGTAGCACGCCCTTGAGGTAAAGCCGAAGTTACTTTTACGTCTGAAGACTTCTTTCCGTTGACAGTGACACTGTGTTCTGTTTGTCAGAAACTCTTCAGTCGAATCACACAGTTGGTTTGATACTCCGTACGCTCGAATTTTGTTGAGAGGACAGTGCTGAATTCTATCGAACGCTTTGTGGAAGTCAAGGAACACGGCATCTACCTGGGCACTGATACTTACTGCTTTCTGCGTCTCGTAGACGAACAGAGCGAGAAGGGTTTCACACGATCGTTGTTTTCGGAACCAATGTTCATTCCCACAGAGGAGACTTCCGGTCTCCGGAAATCTCACTATACGCGAGCACAAAACAAGTTTCAGAATTCTAGAACAGACGTCGTCCCACTCGTCCTCGAACGAACGCTCTCAGAATTCCAACAGTAAACCTCTCCGTGATACACAACGCCTCATTGTAGCATCTACCATTCTCATGCCTATCAGAAACGCTCCGTTCTGTGTTGTCTCTTCTACGTGCGTTCTATTAAACCAATCTGACAAGGGTCTCAGACTGGACTTAATACGCCTCTAAAGAATCTCTGCCATGCATCCGCTTTTCCTACAATTAGTTCTATGCAGTCATTTAACTTTAGGTCGATCCGGACAGCTGCTCCGTGGCATGTTACGGTTGTCATTTCTCCCGAAGGTTTAATACCAATAGCGTAATTGGGTAGTAACGGTCTCTTCTCCAATTCACGCGCGAGAAGTTACGTCTGAAACTAATGTAGCCAAATTCGTTTACTTCAGATGTAATAATTATCTCTGCTTCCGTATGACAAAATTACCGAAGAAGCGACGAATCGATTGGCGCCACTAAGCAGCTGCATATCGACGTCGCTGTGCTGTTCGCTATCCAGCACTTGCGTGGTTTCTCCCGTACTCTAACAGGACTGAACTCGGCTAAATTGCGTCGAAATGCAACATTTACGAGCTTCATGTCTATCAAGTCTCCTGATATTTTAACGATACAATTTTGGGGCTGGTCTGAATCCCTTAAAGTTCCAGGCTGGTCAAAAAATATACGTGAGACACAAAAAGTACTTGGAACGACATACCGTGGTACTTTTCTTTTTCGTCGAACGGAGTGGCTCCGAGGTTACCATACGAGACTCATACGATACGCTTGATGTCCTGACATAAGTTTTCCATTGTTTGCTAGACCCCTCCCAGCTGATCCAGGGATAGTTACCTCGACAATGTCATGACCAATTCGTTCCTCATAAGTGCCTAACTAAGCCTGTGGTCCGTCTCTGATGAAATGGCCATTAAATTATAATCCTCATTTTACTCGATTACACACTTTTGTATTAGAAACGATCGAAATGAGTGAGTGCGCAATAGATGAACAAATGGTCGTATAGCACAGATAGTTGGAAGCCCGCACCCGGGGAAGTTCGGCCGGCGGGTTGCAAGTCTTTTTAGTTGGCGCGACATTGGGCGACTTGCTTGTCGATGATGAAATGATGCCGGCCGTTGTGGCCTAACGGTTCTAGGGGCTTCAGTACGGAACAGCGTTGCTGCTACGGTCGCAGGTTCGAATCCTTCCTCGGGCATGGATGTGTGTGATGTCCTTAGGATAGTTAGGTTTAAGTAGTTCTAAGTTCTAGGGGACTGATGACCTCAGATGGTAAGTCCCATAGTTCTCAGAGCCATTTGAACCATTTGATGAAATGATGATGACAAGACTGCACCCAGTCCCCGAGCGGAGGAAATCTTCGACCTTAATTTTTTTTTAATTTATCATTTAACAGTTTCACATAGTAACAGAATACAAACCCCTATTAAAATAAACATATACATTACAACACATTCACATTTCAGTCATTTGTACGGAACTCTGCAACAAATTGTCCATTGAGTTATTTCTTAGTTGACACTTTTGTGGAATTCGCATTGCATTATTATTACGTGAGGTTTCATGTTAAAATATTATCATAAGATTTACATGTTGGAATCTTGAGAAGCTTCGCTTACCTAATCGTGTATGTAGAACGAGGAGTTACTTTCTCGTGTTCATACCGTATGTTAGATACCGTAAGCTGTCGCGGTTAATTTAAGTCCAAAAATTATGTGCAGTGACCCGCGTCGGTGCGTGTGTCTTTGCTTCGGGAAACGGCTTCCGTTCGATCCGTCCGGAAATCGAACCTTTTTCTTTTTTTATAAAAAATCATAGGACTTTATTAAGTTCAGTATATACACGCAAATAGCACATATTATTAAGAAATGTTAAATTATATTTTGTTTTAGCTTTTCCTTTTAAAACTTTTCTCTTTTGTTACACTTCAATTGAATATTTTTTCGGATTTGAGATTTCGTTTTGTTTTTGGCTTTACCATATTTTTCCTTGTGTCTGCTTTTGGAATGCTTTGAGTTTTCTTGTGAAGTTTTCGTGTTCCGTGTGTTGACTTCTTTCCTCATTGTGTATGAGTTTTTGTTTGACGATTAATGTGAACAAATAAATAATTTTACGTTAATAGCGTACACATTTTTAAAGGAAACAAAGGGTATCAGAGTAGGCTGAATGTCAGAACGGCTACTAGTTTGCAGTAGAATTTAGTATATTTTGCTCTTTCGAGGACTTCACTTCATAGTTTAGCAGTCCTTATTTTATGTGGAAAAGATGACACCGACATTTACCATCTGGGCAATGCAAACAAAAAGCACTTCATGGTTATAATACGGCTACTAATTTTAACATTATTAAGAAGTTGATAGGGAGACAATGATCCATAGTAATAACTCAATAAAGGGAATATGGGGAAACACATATTGAGCGGTAAAAATGGTTCAAATGGCTCCGAACACTATGGGACCTAACATCTGAGGTCATCAGCCCCCTTGACGTAGAACTACTTAAATAACTAACCTAAGGACATCACACACATCCATTCCCGAGGAAGGATTCGAACCTGCGAGCGTAGCGGTCGCGCGATTCCAGACTGTAGCGCCTAGAACCGCTCGGCCACTACGGCCGACATATTAAGGGGTAGTTTAAATCAATCACTTTATGTTTATAGTGATTAGGTATGAGAGTTCAGTGTTAAATTTAGTTTTTTGTATGGGTGTGTTTTAGCATACTAATTTTTAACACAGGATTAATTTAAACTTGCGGCGATTAACAAAGCACTAAACTTTGTGGTGAAAATATGGCACTTTTTTGGCAGTGAGGGATTATTAATTTTTTCTTTTGCTTCCTCCTTTCCAAGCTATTCACTGTTCATTGGTACTGACGACGACATTCGATGGCACTAACACAAAAACAAATCTCGCACCACACAGAAGCACTGCGTTTTAGACGTTCTGTAAGAGAGGGAGCGGATCGTGGCTGGGGGCTAACGGGGCGCCGGCAGCGACCGCGGGGGTGCGAACTTCCTCAGCTGATCACTCACCTGAGGGGGCTGACTGTGCAATATATCACTACGGTAGACATAAATTGAAGCGTTCCAGTGTACGAAGGGTAGTCATGAAGTTTTGATTGTTACCTCGAAAAAATAAAGTTCTGTAATTAATGTTTTGTTTGAAACTTTTTGGCGGATTAAAACTGTGCGCCGTACGGAGAACCGAACTCGAAACAAAAAAATTGTTCAAATGGTTCTGAGCACTATGGGACTTAACATCTGAGGTCATCAGTCCCCTAAAACTTAGAACTACTTAAACCTAACTAACCTAAGGACATCACACACATCCATGCCCGAGGCAGGATTCGAACCTGCGACCGTAGCGGCCACGCGGTTCCAAACTGAAGCGCTTAGAACCGCACGCACACCGGCCGGCAACTCGAAATCTTTGCTTTCGCGGGCAAGTGACCATCTGAGCTACCCAAGCGGGACTCACGACCTCTCCCCACAGTTCAACTTCCGGCACTACCTCGTCTCCGCAGTGGTGGAAGTAAAGTTATGATACGGGATTAGTCGTGCTTGGGTAGCTCAGCTGGTAGAGCACTTGCCCGCAAAAGACAAAGGTCTCAAGTTAGAGTCTCTGTCGGGCACGCAGTTTTAATCTGCCAGGAAGTTACATATCGCGCATACTCCGCTGCTGAGTGACGAGGTGACTCCTTTAACCGTCTGGTCTGGTCTGGCCTGGCCTGGTACAGTTGCAACATTTCTGCTGCTCGACAAATTACTGTACTTACTCCACTTCATGAATGGGTTGCACTTTTTTTGCCTCCTCTACCGGCGAGCTACGGCACTGTGACAAGGGTATTTCAACGTGTACCAGGACTGTATAGCCAGAAGGCTTTTGATGCCATTCCTCATAAGCGTCTTCGAATCATATTGCGTCCCTATGGAGTATCACGTCAGTTTTGTGACTGGATGCGTGAGATCCTCTCAGATCGCAGTAATTGACAGAAAGTCGTCGAGTAAAACAGAATTAATATCCGGAGTACCCAAAGAAACTGTTACAGGCCCCTCTACCGTTCCAGATGTAAATAACCAACCCAGGGAGAATCTGAGCAGCCATTTCAGCTTGTTTGCTGATCATGCTGTCGTTTACCGCCTTCAGATAATCTAAAACAATTGCAAATATATTTAGGCAAGATATCCGTATGGTGCGAAAAGTGATAATTGACTCTGAAGTTACCCACATTAGAAATCCGCGAAACTTCAGTTACACGGAAAATCGCACAAATCTAAAGGCTGTAAATCTAACCAAGTACAAAGGGATTACCATCACGAATAACTTAAATTGGAAAGGTCACATAGATAATGATGTGAGTAAAGCAAACCGAAGACTGTGATTTATTGGCAGAACACTTACAAAGTGCAACAGGTCTACTGAAGAGGCTGCTTACAACACGCTTGTCCGCCCTCTTCTGGAGTGTGGGATCCTCATCATATAGGACTGATGAAGGACATCAAGAGTTCAAAGAAGGGCAGTTCGTACTGTATTATCGCGAAATAGGGGGGAAGAGTGCCACAGACCTGATACGTCAACTGCGGTGACAGTCACTAAAACGAAGGCGTTTTTCGTTGCAGCAGGATCTTCTCGTGAAATTTCAATAACTAACTTTCACCTCCGGTTGCGACATTATTCTGATGGTGCCTATTTCCATAGGGCGAAATGACCATCATGATAAAATAAAAGAAATCACAGCTCGCAGAGAAAGATTTAAGGGGACCGCGCCGTGGTTCAGGTCGAAAAAAATCGATTTTCGGCTTTCATCATATTTCGATAGATTAAGGTTTTATTTAAGTACTCTGAAAAGGATTATGCTGGAAAAAAATTTTTTTTTCGAGCATTTATAGAGCATTTTCCTACCACGTGTGTTTATGTGCCACGCCCACTTTTCTGCATATATTTTAAATCTTTATATGCCCTATATAGCACGTTAGGGATTTTTTTTTTTTTACTCCAGAGTGTGTTGGCTATGCTTGGAATGCAACGGTCGGTATTCCTTTGGTTCTGCTGTTTGTGAACAACACGCTTTCAAACACGCCGTTAGTTTTGTTCAAGTGTGATTGCGAGTAGTTGTTATAGTTACGTTTGCAGTGCTTGTTTACGTGTGTTTTGTTGTGTTTATTGAAGATGACGAAACGTAAAGGCATTTTCAAGAAACGACAATTTACAGGAAACAAGTTTAGAAAGTTTTCTGTACAAGAGGTTATGTCGCCTGGCAACGATGTTTCTATTTGTAATTCTTAAACAGGTGCATCATCAAAGAAGCTCTCACCATTTCAAGAGAGTTACAACGAATTTACTGCAAGTGACAAGGGGTGCAGAAACGTTATTATAAATTTGAGAATATTATCAGATGTAATTTCTAAACTTGTACAATGTAGACAGTCACAGTGTGTGAAATTTGTGAGAGTGCTAGTAGGAAAAAAGGCCTAGCAACTGCTTTGAAATTAATTTGCACTAAATACTCAGCTGTGATTTCATTTATGAGTTCATCAAAACCAAATGCTTGTGGCCCTTATGAAATCAATACTAGATTAGTTTATGCATTACGATCCATTGGCAAGGGCATGGCTGCAGGGAGAACATTTTGTTCAGTGATGCACTTACATCAACCACAAAATAAATTTGAAAAACTGACTGGAATATTCGAGAAAGCTGTATGTGAGGTCAGTGAGGAAAGCATGAAACTGGCTGCTAGGGAAGCAGTGGAAGAAAATAATGGATGTTCGGATATTGCAGTTGCATGTGATGGAAGTTGGCAGAAAAAGAGGACATACTTCTCTGAATGGAGTAGTGACTGCCATGAGTGTAGACACCGGTTACGTGTTAGCTGTGGAGATAATGTCTAAATGTTGCAAATGTTGTAAAGTCAATGAACATAAACAACACAACTGTGTGGCTAATTTTAGAGGAACAAATAGTGGTATGGAAGTTCATGGAGTACAAAAAGTACTTCAGCACTCCGTAGAAACAAGAGGGGTACGGTACACAAAATATTTGGGCGATGGTGACAGTAAGGCATACAACAATGTGGTGAACTCTAAGCCATCTGGAGATGCCATTATTAGCAAAATAGAATGTTCAAAGACGTTTGGGAACAAGACTGAGAAAACTGTTGATATGAGAGGAAAAAAATTAAAGATGGAAAATTGTTGACCAGGCAGTGTCGGTTAACTAAAAGTGAAATAGAAAACTTGCAAGTATACAGTGGGCAGGCAATTAGGAGAAATAAAGAAAATATGGAGGCAATAAAGAGAGATGTTTGGGCCATAGTCTTCCATAAGTCGTCTACTGATGATAAACTACGTCATGGATTATGTCCATCAGGAGAAAATTCGTGGTGCAAATACAATAGGGCTCAGGCAACTGGAGAATCTTATTCTCACCAGCATTCTCTTCCTGCTGCTGTTATTACAGCAATTAAACCTGTTTTCAGAGGCTTGGCTCACCCTGACCTTCTAAGGAAATGTCTGCATGGGCAGACACAGAACCCAAATGAATGTTTCAGCAGTAAAATTTGGAACTGCCTTCCTAAAACTGTATTTGTAGGCATGCCGATAATGAAACCAGTTCATGATGCAGTTATTACATTCAATTGTGGTAATATTGGAAAGTGTTGGGCACTGAAAAATCTGGGGATTAATCCTGGTGAAAATATGATTAGAGGGCTGCAACATGGCGATAAAATGAGGATAGCCGATGCAGACAGGTCTGCATCTAATATGGCCAAGAAAGCAAGACAAACATCCAGGAAGGTGAAAAAAAAGAAGCTGGAAGACCTGCTAGAGGCCAAAGAAGGGCCATCATATGCATCAGGACAGTTTTAATTAACTGTAGTTAACAAATTTCAAACGTTTTTTCTTTAAAGTCAATTTCCCACAAACAAAAATTTTCAGTGCATATGCCCCATTATATCAGAAACTATCATAGATAAATGAATGAAATTTTCAGAGAATCTGCATAACATAAAAACCCACCTCTGGTACTACATTCATTAATATTCCCCCATTAGGAATTTCACAAAAAATATTTTCTGCAAAAAAACTTAATATTTTTTGTTAATTTAAAAAGAATCTCTTAAAATATATAAAATGGATAAAGTAGATTTTAGTGCAGTTGACTCTATTAGCGTCATGTAAAATGCAGTAAAAATATTAAGGTTCTGCATCGAATAGTTTTTTTTTCAGAAATGGGACAAATACTTGCCTAAGTTAACATGGGTTAGATAGGCAGGTTGTGGTTCCCTCAAATGCTCGTCTTTCCCGCGCGCCAATGGAGAGTAGAACGGTACAGAAACAGTTTGAAAGTGGTTCTATGAACCCTCTGCCAGGAACTTAATGGTGAATTGCAGAGTAATCATGTAAATGTACATGTAGACGTGAACAAACAAAAACTTTATCACGTAGTATTATTTATTTATTCAAAACGATAATACAAGTCTTGACTACCCTTCTACAAAGGGAAAATGAAAATGTAGGTTGAGGAATATTAGGCTGTGTAATGAACACATACCAATGGGAAACATTGTAGGTTGCGGTGAAACGCGTCTTTTTGCAACCAAAACGTAATTGCAATGCATCGGTATTTTTCTGAAAAGTTTTCGCCATCCAGGTATTAGGTATGTAAAATAATCTGCATTTACAGTGTTGGTATAAAGTGGAGCAGCATTTACTGTCCCCATCTAATTATAGAGAGCGATTCCGTGGTGATGTTACAAGCTTTCAGGAATGAAGGAGGGTAAATATTCAATTTGAGGTAAGGGAGCCTTTTCTGGAAACGACCGAGTACAAAAGTTATAAGCGACAGTATAACACACGTACCTGCAATATTGCTGCTAAGACTGCAAGATAGGCAATATTCAGACGTGGTAGTATGATCCCAAACAAGAAAAACTGTCCGATAAACAAGGGCTCTAAAATGTATACCTGAGAGCTATGAGCACTTGTTCATCGTTGCTACTGTGAAATACAGCCCTTCTGTTGAAGAAGTAGGCATAGGTTTCACGGGTGGACGTCCGTGAATTTTGTGCCATGCTTTAAATGAAAATAATACATTTGATATCAAGTTCCTTGACTTAAATATATTTACCCTTTTTGTGGAATTTAAAAAATTTATTTTCTATTATATGTACCTTTTTCTCAGAAACTATTTAAGACATATCTACAAAATTTTCCCTGTTTAATCTCTTTGTATACAGTGAACTTCTCTCATGAATTTTTCTGGATATATCGATAGGAGAATTTTAATATTTTTAATTATAGTTCTGTAAGTAGAACATAAAATTCGTGTCAAATTCCTAGCACTTTGCCCCATATCTCAGCTTGCACGGAGGATTTCAGCATTTACTCTTCAAACAACATAGGGTTTATATAATTGAGAGGACGAAATTTCTAAGGAAAAGGTACATAAACCTTAAAAACATAATTTTCAGGAAAAGCAATTTAAAATTCAATCTAATGTTTTTACTTACGTTATCTCTCCGTAAGGCCTCAGATTTGTAGTCAGAGTTCTCTTTCCCTTCAAGACTTCTCTTCTGGTTTCTTGTTTTGTGCCTTCTTTCCATTACCAGAGCTTCAACTGACTTTTCGGCTGCAGAGAGGCGCTGTAAATCTATTTTTCTCAAGATGTCTTGAGTGAAATTTCCTATCTTAAAGCCCATTCTCTCTAATACATTCATACTCCCTAAGCTCCTATCCTTCTTACACAGAAGAATCGAACGTTTGCGTAAATCTCTGCCACTCAGACAAGACAAAGCGAGAATTGCTTCCTCATAAACAAAGCAGCTGATTTGTTATTGTTTCTAAGATATGGAACAGTCACAGATGATCTATAAAACCAAAGAGAGTATGTCACAACTTTCTAGATGCATACCGTGTTAGTTTTGCTTGTAGTCCAAGGAAACGTAATTCACTGAACTAGTATTGAAGTGTTATTTAAAAAAGTGGGCGCGGCAGGAAGGTCGCGTCACACATTAAATTATTTTTTCAGGCACTTTGGATGTAATTCCACCATTGAATGTTCTGGAACTTATTGTCGACGACTTCTACAAATAAATAAAAAATGAACAAAAAGTTCACATTTTCAGTCTATTTTATGAACCCCCCCGTAAGGTATGTATTTCAGAGCCCTTCTTTTCTAGACACTTTTTTCTTGTTTTGGTCTATACTTCCGCCTCTGAAAGGTGTCTACCCTGCTGTATTAGCAACAATAATACCTGTACATGTACTCCATGGCTAGTAGTATCAGAAAGATTTTCATTTATAATTTTCTGGTGGTTTCCGGACCAGGGTCGCTTACCTGAAATTCTTACATTTACCCTTGTCCGTCATCCCTGAAGGTTTGTAACATCATCGCGGGACCACCCTTTATAATGTATACTGATAGCACTCATCACGCAAAACTATCGACGTGTTCCTCCAGCGCAACGCACTTGCTTAACATGCTGAGCGGTGGCGTCCTCGACAATCTGATATAGGGCTGAACAGAATGAGCCGGTTAATTTCCGTTGGTCTGTTACACCGGATAGCCCGACATTATGGTATAGAGGGGGTTTCACATATTTGGCTCGGGAAATGGAGCGATGGTTTGTACAGTGCCATTTGTCCATCAAGACTTACGGTAAATTTTCTTCGATTTCTCATTTCTTTGAAAATGGTATCGTGTTACCTGGAATACATGATACCTTTATTTGCGTTTTATTCTCTGCTGTTGCTTTTGAATGATCCCGTAAGGAGTCTAGCAAACTTGTAACGTATACACAACTCGTAACGTAAACACAATCGGATGGAAGGAAACACTCATAAATGTAATTACTTCCACAATCTAGTGTCAAAGTCTTAACTATGACGCAGGTAGTACACTAGAGTGACTACGTCTACCAGCGGAGAATAAAGTCAAACGATTCCGAATGAAGTGCTTTAAACAAGTTCTGAGCCGGACGATGTGGCCGAGCGGTTCTAGGCGCTTCAGTCCGGAACCGCGCTGCTGCTACGGTCGCAGGTTCGAATCCTGCCTCGGGCATGGACGTGTGTGATGTCCTTAGGTTCGTTAGGTTTAAATAGTTCTAGGTCTAGGGGGCTGATGACCTCAGATGTTAAGTCTCATAGTGATCAGAGCCATCTGAACAATTTTTAAGCAGTTTCTGAGTTGATGCATGAACTGCGCAAGAGGATAACAGATCTGAAACAATGCATTGACCGCGAGGGTTGAGGTAACTAAGTTTTGTAAAAGAACAAGAAACCTTGCTTCTTTATAGGGACAGAACGTTCCACTCGTGGATGATGGTAATAGCTGAGAGATTATGACTGGTTAAGACGCAGGAACGCCTTGGCTCGTGATGACTCAATACTTTATTAGCACCTGCCGCGAGAATTAGCAAGATGCTGTGTGAGCACTCCTATAAAGCTACGAAGTACTTTACCGTACGAACTCTGCGAAGGCCTTGCTGCTTGCACGTGTTACCAACGAGTACGAAGATTCTTGTTTTGAAACCATTTTGAAGTGTGCGAAGAAGCTGATAAGAGGATGAATAGACCTTTGTCCTTTCCCTTCGTGTAAGTAACTATAGTATTGGCCCGAATACAAGCCTTTTCTGAGAGGGGGAAAAAAAGAGAGCTAAACTCAGTGGAAAAAATTGTCACATTACTCAGCTACAAAACTGTCCGCAATATGGTCACTACCAACCACATTTTTTATGTTGTAATGTTGATAAATTAAAAGGAACTCCAGCCTTCTAATCAGTCTTCATTAATGTGATCAATAACTTCACTCTAGGCATTTGTTTAATCACTGCCAATATTTCCTCATTCTCCTCTCAAAACACGTTGTCCTAGGGATGGCAGTTATCGCTGAAACAACCGGTTTTTCCCGCACCAGTTAAACCTGACAGTTAACAGCCGCTCAAAGTAACTGGTTTCTGGGATCACCGATTTTCGCTCTTGTATTGCTATTACTACTTTTTAATAAAAGTAGATGTCGAACAAAGACTGAATAATTTTGACCCTCTCAGTTTCAAGATACACACAATGAAAACACTAAATTAAAGAGCCAAATAAAACAGAACTTAGTCCGTCCACCATTCGCTGTTTTTCTCGAAAAGTGATAAATAGGTGACTGCTACAAAAATTCACCGGCATTCGCCAATTCGTTCTTTTTTTTAAAAAATCTGCTCAGAAATCACGCTGTAATCGGGGGCAATACCACTATTTGGACATTAAGAATACTCATTGCTAATGCGTGGAAACTAAGATTCAAGAACTCCGTTTTTCGTGTTAATTTGTCCGTTTCAAGGACCACTAGCTGATAAGAGCATATTATGTAGACACAGGCAGTAGATCAGCTACTTCCTATTTTTATTGTATACTATGAATGAATTATTGTTGAGTTTTTAATTTCGTTCTGTCACCATGATTTCCTTTCCTTTTTATTATTTCACAGAAATAGCAGACAAATCTATCTTTTACAGCAAATGAAGCATTGTGCTTCACTGTAACGTCACTTCGCAAAAATATTTGCAGATCATGGTTGATGTCATTGTGCAATGCAACTGATGTCCGGCGACAGAAGCGAGAAACTATCGCATAGAGCAGACGGGGTAGAGTTGCCACATCTAGTTGGAACCTCATCGGAACCGTCTGATTCAAAATGGTTCAAATGGCTCTGAGCACTATGGGACTTAACTTCTAAGGTCATAAGTCCCCTAGAACTTAGAACTACTTAAACCTAACTAACATAAGGACATCACACACATCCATGCCCGAGGCAGGATTCGAACCTGCGACCGTAGCGCCTAGAACCGCTCGGCCACCCCGGCCAGCGGAGTGTTCTGATATGAGGAAGTATAAATGAAGTAAAAAATTTATTCAATATAATTTTTTGTTTAGAACACAATTACATGGAACTTGTTGAGGCGAAGTAGTTGGTACACCAAATATTTTCGGGAGCTTTCACCTTTTCCAGCAAGTCTTTTTTTCCCTTTTACGTATTTATAAAACTCCATGCAAGTCAGCCGGCCGCGGTGGTCTAGCGGTTCTGGCGCTGCAGTCCGGAACCGCGGGACTGCTACGGTCGCAGGTTCGAATCCTGCCTCGGGCATGGGTGTGTGTGATGTCCTTAGGTTAGTTAGGTTTAAGTAGTTCTAAGTTCTAGGGGACTTATGACCTAAGATGTTGAGTCCCATAGTGCTCAGAGCCATTTGAACCATGCAAGTCAGCTTGTAGTTAAACTGGCACTGTTAATATATTCCACAGTCCCTGGCAGCAGTCGATTTCTTTCATCAGTCCACTGGCCGACGTCAGCGAAAATACTCTTTCCACAGAAGCGTTGTGTGCGGCGGGAACAGAAAACAAATTCTCGCATAATTTTAGTAGCTTCCATTTGCGTTCAGGATTTTCGGTTTCCTTAAGAAAGTACCCACCTTTCGTCAACGGAGAGTTTAGACATCCTTCTAAACAAGTCATGATTAATATCTAAAAAGCTCTCCGGACACACACATTCCTGAAAAAAATTGTCGCCTGAAGTCTTCACACAATTTTCAGTCAGCTATATAATTGTGTTTTCAATAATCACTCAATTTGGAGTTTCAGATAGCGCCAGCCAATTAGATGCATGATATTTGTTATAAGAAATAGCCCATTTCTCTAAGTAATCAAATGCTACAGTATCGAAAGCCATTCGCTCTTCCTCAAATTTCGAAATCAAGCTAATAATTTCTTGGTTAGTCTTCTCGATATTTAATTTGTTCGAATTTACCTTGATTTCATTGCCAATAAAACTGGCAGTCGGCCTTCAATCCAGACATATCTGTGAGTCGATTAATATACACTGAAGCGCCAAAGAAACTGGTATAGGCAAGCGAATTCAAATACAGAGATATGTAAACTGGCAGAATATGGCGCAGCTGTTGGTAACGCCTATAAAACACAACAAGTGTCTGGCGCAGTTGTTATATCGGTTACTGCTGCTACAATAGCAGGTTATCAAGATTTAAGTGAGCTGCAACGTGGTCTTCTAGTGGGCGCACGAACGATGGGTCACAGCATCTCCGAGGCAGCCATGAAGTGGGGATTTTCCAGTACGACCATTTCACGAGTGTACAGATAATATCTTCCCCCATGAACCATGAACCATGGACCTTGCCGTTGGTGGGGAGGCTTGCGTGCCTCAGCGATACAGATAGCCGTACCGTAGGTGCAACCACAACGGAGTGGTATCTGTTTAGAGGTCAGGCAAACATGTGGTTCCTGAAGAGGGGCAGCAGCCTTTTCAGTAGTTGCAGGGGCAACAGTCTGGATGATTGACTGATCTGGCCTTGTAACACTATCCAAAACTGCCTTGCTGTGCTGGTACTGCGAACGGCTGAAAGCAAGGGGAAACTACGGCCGTAATTTTTCCCGAGGACATGCAGCTTTACTGTATGATTAAATGATGGCGTCCTCTTGGGTAAAATATTCCGGAGGTAAAATAGTACCCCATTCGGATCTCCGGGCGGGGACTACTCAAGAGGACGTCGTTATCAGGAGAAAGAAAACTGGCATTCTACGGATCGGAGCGTGGAATGTCAGATCCCTTAATCGGGCAGGTAGGTTAGAAAATTTAAAATGGATAGGTTAAAGTTAGATATAGTGGGAATTAGTGAAGTTCAGTGGCAGGAGGAACAAGACTTTTGGTCAGGTGAATACAGGGTTATAAATACAAAATCAAATACGGGTAATGCAGGAGTAGGTTTAATAATGAATAAAAAAATAGGAATGCGGGTAAGCTACTACCAACAGCATAGGGAACGCATTATTGTGGCCAAGATAGGTACGAAGCCCACACCTACTACAGTAGTAAAAGTTTATATGCCAACTGGCTCTGCAGATGACGAAGAAATTGAAGAAATGTATGATGAAATAAAAGAATTTATTCAGATTGTGAAGGGAGACGAAAATTAATAGTCATGGGTGACTGTAATTCGAGAGTAGGAAAAGGGAGAGAAGGAAACATAGTAGGTGAATATGGATTGGGGCTAAGAAATGAAAGAGGAAGCCGCCCGGTAGAATTTTGCACAGAGCATAACTTAATCATAGCTAACACTTGGTTCAAGAATCATAAAAGAAAGTTGTATACCTGGAAGAATCCTAGAGATACTAAAAGGTATCAGATAGATTATATAATGGTAGGACAGAGATTTAGGAACCAGGTTTTAAATTGTAAGACATTTCCAGGGGCAGATGTGGATTCTGACCACAATCTATTGGTTATGAACTGCAGATTGAAACTGAAGAAACTGCAAAAAGGTGGGAATTTAAGGAGATGGGACCTGGATAAACTGAAAGAACCAGAGGTTGTAGAGAGTTTCAGGGAGAGCATAAGGGAACAATTGACAGGAATGAGGGAAAGAAATACAGTAGAAGAAGAATGGGTAGCTCTGAGGGATGAAGTAGTGAAGGCAGCAGAGGATCAAGTAGGTAAAAAGACGAGGGCTAATAGAAATCCTTGGGTAACAGAAGAAATATTGAATTTAATTGATGAAAGGAGAAAATATAAAAATGCAGTAAATGAAGCAGGCAAAAAGGAATACAAACGTCTCAAAAATGAGATCGACAGGAAGTGCAAAATGGCTAAGCAGGGATGGCTAGAGGACAGATGTAAGGATGTAGAGGCTTGTCTCACTAGGGGTAAGATAGAAACTGCCTACAGGAAAATTAAAGAGACCTTTGGAGAGAAGAGAACCACTTGTATGAATATCAAGAGCTCAGATGGCAACCCAGTTCTAAGCAAAGAAGGGAAAGCAGAAAGGTGGCAGGAGTATATAGAGGGTTTATACAAGGGCGATGTACTTCAGGACAATATAATGGAAATGGAAGAGGATGTAGATGAAGATGAAATGGGAGATAAGATATTGCGTGAAGAGTTTGACAGAGCACTGAAAGACCTGAGTCGAAACAAGGCCCCGGGAGTAGACAACATTCCATTAGAACTACTGATGGCCTTGGGAGAGCCAGTCATGACAAAACTCTACCATCTGGTGAGCAAGATGTATGAGACAGGCGAAATACCCACAGACTTCAAGAAGAATATAATAATTCCAATCCCAAAGAAAGCAGGTGTTGACAGATGTGAAAATTACCGAACTATCAGTTTAATAAGTCACAGCTGCAAAATACTAACGTGAATTCTTTACAGACGAATGGAAAAACTGGTAGAAGCGGACCTCGGGGTAGATCAGTTTGGATTCCGTAGAAATGTTGGAACACGTGAGGCAATACTAACCTTACGGCTAATCTTAGAAGAAAGATTAAGAAAAGGCAAACCTACGTTTCTAGCATTTGTAGACTTAGACAAAGCTTTTGACAATGTTGACTGGCATACTCTTTTTTTTTAAATTCTAAAGGTGGCAGGGGTAAAATACAGGGAGCGAAAGGCTATTTACAATTTGTACAGAAACCAGATGGCAGTTATAAGAGTCGAGGGGCATGAAAGGGAAGCAGTGGTTGGGAAAGGAGTGAGACAGGGTTGTAGCCTCTCCCCGATGTTATTCAATCTGTATATTGAGCAAGCAGTAAAGGAAACAAAAGAAAAATTTGGAGTAGGTATTAAAATTCATGGAGAAGAAGTAAAAACTTTGAGGTTCGCCGATGACATTGTAATTCTGTCAGAGACAGCAAAGGACTTGGAAGAGCAGTTGAACGGAATGGACAGTGTCTTGAAAGGAGGATATAAGATGAACATCAACAAAAGCAAAACGAGGATAATGGAATGTAGTCAAATTAAATCGGGTGATGCTGAGGGGATTAGATTAGGAAATGAGACACTTAAAGTAGTAAAGGAGTTCTGCTATTTAGGGAGTAAAATAACTGATGATGGTCGAAGTAGAGAGGATATAAAATGTAGACTGGCAATGGCAAGTAAATCGTTTCTGAAGAAGAGAAATTTGTTAACATCGAGTATAGATTTAAGTGTCAGGAAGTCGTTTCTGAAAGTATTTGTATGGAGTGTAGCCATGTATGGAAGTGAAACATGGACGATAAATAGTTTGGACAAGAAGAGAATAGAAGCTTTCGAAATGTGGTGCTACAGAAGAATGCTGAAGATAGGGTGGGTAGATCACGTAACTAATGAGGAGGTATTGAATAGGATTGGGGAGAAGAGAAGTTTGTGGCACAACTTGACTAGAAGAAGGGATCGGTTGGTAGGACAGTTTTTGAGGCATCAAGGGATCACAAATTTAGCACTGAAGGGCAGCGTGGAGGGTAAAAATCGTAGAGGGAGACCAAGAGATGAATACACTAAGCAGATTCAGAAGGATGTAGGTTGCAGTAGGTACTGGGAGATGAAGAAGCTTGCACAGGTTAGAGTAGCATGGAGAGCTGCATCAAACCAGTCTCAGGACTGAAGACCACAACAACAACAACAGAGATAATATCAGTAATCCGGTAAAACATCAAATCTCCGACATTGCTACGGCTGGAAAAAGATCCCGCAAAAACGAGACCAACGACGACAGAAGAGAATCCTTCAACATGACACAAGTGCAACCCTTTCGCAAATTGCTGCAGCTCTCAATGAGAGGCCACCAACAAGCGTCAGCGTGTGAACCGTTCAACGAAACGTCATTGATATGGGATTTTGGAGCAGAAGGCCCTCTCGTGTACGCTTGATGACTGCACGACATGAAGCTTTACGCCTCGCCTGGGCCCGTCAACACCGACATTGGACTGTTGATGACCGGAAATATGCTGCCTGAACGGACGAGTCTCGTTTCAAATTGTGTCGAGCGGATGGGAGTGTGCGGATATGGAGAGAACCTCTTGACTCCATGGACTATGCAGGTCAGCGGAGACTGTTCAGGCTGGTGGAGGCTGTGCAACGGTGTGGGGCGTGTGTAGTTGGAGGAATATCGGACCCCTGATACGTCTAGATATGACTGACATGTGACACGTACGTAAGCATCCTGTCTGATCACTTGCATCCATTCAAGTCCATTGTGCATTCCAACGGACTTCTGCAGTTCCAGCAGGAAAACGCGACACCCCACACGTCCAGAATTCCTACAGAGTGGCTCCAGGAAAACTCTTAAGAGTTTAAACACTTCCAGTGGCCACCAAGCTCCCCAGACAAGAACATTATTGAGCATATCTGGGATGCCGTGCGACATGCTGCTCAGAAGTGAGCACCCCGTCGTACTCTTAATTTATGGACAGCCCTACAGGATTCATGGTGTCAATTCCCTCCAGCACTACTTCAGACATCAGTGGAGTCCATGCAACGTGGTGTTGCGGCACTTCTGCGTGCTCGCGGGGGCCATACACGATGTTAGGCAGATGCACAAGTTTCTTTGGCTCTCCAGTGTATTTCTTATTGCTGTTATCGAGACTTTGTTTCTCCAAGATTTTTATCTTTTTCTTCAAACAGAGCCAAGCTTGACAGCAGAAACATGAGGTAAATTTCACTGATCGGACTGCCGAAAAAAATCTCAAATTATTTTAAGTGGCCTGTCTTCGGCGTCAAAAAATTGCTTTAGTGGAATCTTGTTTCTGAATGAGATAGAAGAGTCTGATGATTGACATCAACGTATAAGCAGAACTCTTCCAGCTTCTCTGTCCTTATCGTATATATTGAAAAATACAGAAATTATTTTCAGGACGATTATTGCACTGTCGACAGTTAGGACTCCCGCAGCATACTATTGTGGAGAATATGGGCACGGCATCCCATTCCTTCTGTATTTTTTCATAGTTCTTCTTTAGTTTGGTAGAACACATTCCGCTGGCCGCGTCGATGAAGCTCTCCGAAGTTGGCATTGGTATTGCCTTCACACACATCGATTAATTTAGCTAATGGTATTTGTAGTTGTTTAGACAAAAGTTTCCATTTGTCTCCGAGGTTTCGTTATTCAGCGAATCAATCTTCAACACCTTCTGCTGGATCCGTCAGTTTCAGTAACGTATTGAACAACTAAAGGAAACGGCTCTTCAGCCTTATAGATCGACGCGTCGGTGCCTATGCCGTAAAATGAAACTTCTTGAAATTGTTTTATGCGTTTGGACACGGAGAGTGGCGTGAGAATATTTTTGACAAGCGCTGAAGGTTTGGTACTGGCTGTACACTGCTTTACGGCGACATTGGAGTCAGGATACATTACGGCATTCAGTTTTGCGATACAGTCAAGAGAACTGAAGGATTGATGATGCTCGACAACTTGTAAGCTGTTGTTAGTTCTGCAGTCATGAATGTCTAAATAGCCTTTGACGTCAATGCTACCGTGAATATGTTTGTATAATTCTTCATGGAAATATGCCTCACATCTGCCTTACCTCCGTGAGCTACAGCTACAAATCTCACGCAACGCTTCTTAATCTGTATGTCCTTTCTAGACAAAAGACCACTTTCTTTTTTTTGTAATCATCCGAAAAGTAACACTTTCCATCCTTAGGCGTTTACATAAACTATGATAAGTTTACTATACGGTAAAGAGTCGGAATAACACTTTAGTCATCGAAGTACATGTCGCTATACACTATGTATCCGCAGTAAACACGTCAAACATTGCTAAAATGCACTCGCTGTTCGTATTACGTTTAGAGTGAGTCTTCCTGTCTGATCGCTATTCAAATGGGAACTGCCCGATTCTTCCGCGTGGCGCTGATTAAATAGTTCCAGCCCCTTACTACTGAAGGAGTCTGGTATTTTCTCGAATGATGGCGCTAGATCTAGAAGGTGCTTGCATCGTCTATACAAGATAAGCAACATGGAACGCCATCTGTGAGACGACCTTGTCAACAAAAGCTTGTTTACATAAATAAAACTGAGGCTGTATTTACAAGTTGCGCTAACATATGGCGTTACTTCGCTACTCGAGCCAAGCCCGTAACAGTATTTTGCAAAATCGGGACAAAACTGGGTCTTGTCGGGATGTTGGGGCAAGAAGGTCCATAATGGTGACGGTCCCCATATATCGCCGACGGATAGCAACCCTAAGATGGAGGCTAGTCTTGAACACTGCAGTACACGTGTACCTCCAATGAAGACACGCGGCAACAGGATCATTATTGTCTCAGTAACGCTGTACGAATTATAATTCCATGTGTTTGCTGCTCGTTTCTGTCACCACTGTTAGTAAAATAGCACTTTTCCCATTTTCTATAATACGCGATATTTCAAACCAACGCAAATTTTTTAATAAAAAATTACTCATTTTTTAGAAAAGATTTCTTTCAAAACCAAAATTTTAGCATTGCTGCAATGGATAATTGATTTCGTTTTTTTACTCAGTTATTAGTAAAAATTAAAATGGCATGTTACAATGGAGAACAAACAAATACCGAAAAGTACGGTTTATTCAGAAGTAAAACACCGGTATCGTTTTTAACTGGTCAGTTTTCTCATCCTTACATCGTATCCGCTTCTTTCCAGAACACTGTACACGCAGTCTTTGATGATAGAATCTGGCGCTATTGTGTGCCATGAAGGGAGAATTCACTCATACATAAAGATGACTGGTGGCTTTTCCAGATGGAGTGAGTGCATGATCCCCATCTAAAACCCAAACCATTGGAGCAACGTTTTCGGAGACAGTCTGTAAATGTCTTGTTTATGAAGACATCAAGCACCTGTAGTTTTCAATCATACCTCCGGACAAAAGGTCTAGGTCTTTAATATAAGAACTTTATTCTTTATTGCAGGTGTGAGACGAGTTTTAAAATTAAAGGCATCCAACCCTAGCATCTCTCTTACTGAGCAGCGCATCAGGTCTGGGATTCCAGCCAGTAGCTGGCCACTACGTAATTGATTCTGTTGTCATCCAGCCTACAGCGACGAATCAGTAATCTTTTACAGAAATTTTCTCTGGCTTCACAATAAAGTAGGCAACTTTCCTCCCTCTGCAATAACTGCTAATATCATGATAATTCTTTTTTTTTCCTGTTGTTGTGTGCGTTCACCGTACGCCGCTGTGTAAGGCGTGTGACCTTGAGTGGGACTTAGCCGCAGAACGAGGCTGTGGCGCGCGATTCAAATGGGCTGGCGAGCAGACAGCCATGCCGTACCGACGCAGAAGATACATGAGGAGGAGCAGACTTCCAGTTTACAAGACAGTGGACACGTTTTCAATTACACCAAATGTTCTTATAGATTAAATGGTTCAAATGGCTCTGAGCACTATGGGACTTAACATCTATGGTCATCAGTCCCATAGAGCTTAGAGCTACTAAACCTAACTAACCTAAGGACATCACACAACACCCAGTCATCACGAGGCAGAGAAAATCCCTGACCCCGCCGGGAATCGAACCCGGGAACCCGGGAGCGGGAGCGGGAAGCGAGAACGCTACCGCACGACCACGAGCTGCGGACGCTTGTTCTTAAGAAGGTACTTTCCCTCTTTGTAGTACACTGTTGTATTTGTTGAGATAACTTACAGGAATGCAACTGGGTCATATCCTCGTAAACTGCTGATATTTCGACAGATTCACACCCTGTCGTTTTCAAGACACAAATGCTTAGAGAGAATTCTAACATTGCTTTGTTTGTCCCAAAAGATATGTGATTCGCCACCTTTTTCGATCCGGTGCAGGAGTGCTATTGCCACATATGAATTATGTGCATATCATAGTTGCCGATTTTTTCCGTAAAATCTTCTGGCAATCTCTGTGCTAGCAAGGTATTTTGTTGGATAGAGGGGTCACGTATATGAATAAACCCATGGTTCTAATCGACCACACCACATAGAGTCCATTCGAAATAAAGTGTCAGGTAGATGTGCAGTAGGCAGGGCACGCATGAAAAGTGGTGTGGGTTACAGGCAGGTGCTGTAGGGGAAATGCCGAGCGCTGGAGGAGAAGTGGCGTTGTAAACTGAAGCTCACGTTCCTTGTAAACATTAAGTGGCGCCCTTCTATGCCCACACTTGCATGGTGACCATTCAAAATGATCTGTCACCTCTGCTTTGGTTAGTATCTAAAAAAAATTCTGCTGAAAATGCAGTGATCTATATTTGCTTGGCTTGTTAACCATTTGTATGGTAACTTTCAGAGAAGCGTCATGAGTGGCGAATTTTGAGTAAATCCTACACATTTCTCTTGTTGCCATGTTAAAATTTGCTTCTTTTTCCAAAACACAGCGGAGTTTACAAAATACACCTCATTAACATCTTGTACAGATACAACTGAGAGAGAATTTTGAAACAATTGCTCATCAAGTTTATTAAATGTGGAACTGAGTACCTCTTACCTCTTACAAATTATTCTTTCATTAAAAAAGTCTGTAGATAGTGGAATAACATGGCGCATAATGAAGTTTTGCATAATAAACAAATGGTAGAATACTCTCATCTTTGCATGTTATCATTTTCCAGAATCAGTTCTAGATATTTCAAATCGTTTGAGATATGAGGAATGTTGCTATTGCACACTGGTTTCATTGCTGGCGCTGTGCGATCGCAAATGAGTGTGCTGCATCAGATTAATTTTCTTGAGACTGGTGACAGATTGAGACCTCCACCCTAGTCTAATGAAAAATTCGATTTGTTAGCTAAATTTCATATGCAGCAACATATTATGTAATATGCATCAAATGCAAAATCATGGCCATCCCTGTTTTTCATTGCTTACTTTCTCCAATTTCTCGCAGTCTTCCTTCCGTGACCATTAACGAAATGGTCACATCATCATGAACATGACATATAAAGATGTAAGTAACACAAAAAATGGTGCAAATGGCTCTGAGCACTATGGGACTCAACTGCTGAGGTCATTAGTCCCCTAGAACTTAGAATTAGTTAAACCTAACTAACCTAAGGACATCACAAACATCCATGCCCGAGGCAGGATTCGAACCTGCGACCGTAGCGGTCTTGCGGTTCCAGACTGCAGCGCCTTTAACCGCACGGCCACTTCGGCCGGCAAGTAACACAAAAATGGACCTTTTTTTACCTAATAGTTTCCGCACAATCGTTTGTGGAAGATTGCAGGATGTGCCCCTCGATTCTGTCATCGCCGCCCGGCCAA
Source organism: Schistocerca serialis cubense (assembly GCF_023864345.2). NCBI lineage: Eukaryota > Metazoa > Arthropoda > Insecta > Orthoptera > Acrididae > Schistocerca > Schistocerca serialis. The sequence goes on from NC_064641.1 coordinate 218,504,057, forward strand.
AAGGTGGCAAACACTATCCGTCTCCCGTTTCATACAAGCGAATGAACTCGCCTAGCTCTTTGGACGAAAGTTGGTTCTTGCTCGTCGGCCATCGTATCCTGCGCGGACTCTAATTCTGCCTCTGGTATGTTTTAAGAAATTCGCAATTTCCAAACCTTTTAACTGCGCTATTTGTCAAGAGCTATATATTCCATCTTTCCTTTTATCTTATACAAAGAAAACGACACTGGCTTCAAGTTCAGGATATCTCTCAGATTTTGACCCTCTCTAGAATTTTCTTAATGAAACGACAGTTTGCAGCTTACTGCATTCCAACACTGCCCATTAGATTCCTTCAGACTAAATTTTTGCCAAATGGATGCACCCTTCGCGCAATGAATAACTGCGAGTTTCAATTTGCTAAATAACTGCGCCGACTTCTTAAGTTTTATGATTTTCTTTCGACGTCACCTCCATCTGAAAATTAAATTTTACTCCTTACTTGACGGATAACGGTCCTGTGACCTTTTGATAAATTACTATGGTAGTCCTAACAACATGAAACGTCAACAGGTGTGGCGCAGGGACTTCATTATTTGAAACGCGCGCCACACAGCGGCCGTTACTAACTGCTGCGTGGGGCTGAACGCATTCGAAATGGCAGAACCTAAACTTCTTTTAAAGGGCAGTTTCGTAGTGATCAGGCGGGCAATGAGAGGAGCGCGCGTTCGCAGTGGCGACTTCTTTTCCAATGGTCGTTCGCTCATCGAACCCAGCGTGTATTCGGGGAACAGTTTAATATCGTGCCTGCAGGTTGTGTCTCCGATCAAAAATAGATTATTGTTTGAGTGGAGACGTTAATGGATACTGGCAGTGTACAGAAAAAGAAAACAAGACCTTCAGGAACAACAGAACACGAGAAAACGTCGAATAGTAAGGTTGGCGGTTTTGAATACCCCAGGCTGTGTGCACGCAAACATGCGGCTGCCCTTGCAATTTCTGATCGCGCAGTGAGAGAAATTTTTCATGAAACCCCTAAATTTCATCCCTACAAACTGGCAATGGTACAAACACTTAACACACGCGGCATTTTTTAAAAAAATGCATGTGAAGCTTTGACTAAAAACCTGCCCCATGACGCCCTAGTGTTCTGGATACGCGAATAAACAAAATATGCGATACCGGAGTGGCACGAACCCCCGGGAACTTCATGAGCAGCCTCTGAAGACGTGTAGCTATTTGGTGTTTATGAACCAAAATTGGTATTATTGGCCCCTGGTTTTCCGAAGAGAACGATAGGGCAGTTACGGTCACTTCTGAGCGTTATGTCTACATGATTTAGGCGTTTTTTGTTCCCACACTTGAAGAAATGGATGTGCGATATGTTAAGATCCAACATCATGACGCTATGGCTTACACGACATGAATCTGAATGATCCTCTTGTTCGGACACTTCCCCGAACGTCTCATCTTTCTGCGCGGTGATCTTCAGTGGCCAGCAGGCTCGCCAGATTTAGCCCCATGCGACTTTTTCTTATGGGGACGTCTTAAATTCTTGGTGCAAGTACCAATTGTCCACGAACCCTGCTTGTGCTGCAAAACAGTATTTTTTTTTCTGCTACTACTAACATAGACAGAGGAATGCCGAACAAAGTGAACCGAAACTTCTGATTTCAACTTTCCAGATGCCTTGAGCAGAACGAAGTTCACTTCAAGATATCGTTTTCAAAACCTAATTAAATAAAAGTTTAAATGTACCTCCATGTACGGAAAAGAGAATTAAACTGATATCTCCAATACTTTCCGTTTTATGATCTTTTAAAATAATTATATTCCCGTGCCGCACCCTGTATAGCTATTACGAGGGGGGGGGGGGGGGGGGGGGGAGGGTTTGAAAAGTCCATGCATAAATAAAAACTACTTACATGTTTGGGGTAAACCTTTTTTATTTTTCGACATAGTCTCATTTTAGACTTATCCACTCCGTCCAACACTTCTAATTTGTTGATCCCTTCCGAATAATAGGAATTGTCCAAGTCTACAAAATAGCTATTATTTGCTGCAATCACCTCCTTCTTTGAATAAAATCTTTGTCCCGCCTGCCATTTCTTCAAATCGGGGAACAAATAGTAGTCAGAGGGAGCCAAGTCTGGAGAACAGGGGGGATGTGAAACGAGTTGGAATCTTATTTCCATTAATTTTGCGACCATAACTGCTGAGGTGTGTGCTGGTGCATGTGATGGAAAACGACTTTTTTTTGCGGTCCAATTAGCGGAGTTTTTCTTGCTGCTCGGTTTCCAAACAGTCAAATAACTATGAATAATATTCAACTGTAATAGTTTTACCTTTTTCCAGATAGTCGATGAGGATTATCCCTTGCGAATCACAAAAGACAGTTGCCAAACCTTTCCAGCCGAAGGAATAGTCTTCGCCTTTTTTGGTGCATATTCTGCCGGCCGGAGTGGCCGTGCGGTTCTAGGCGCTACAGTCTGGAACCCAGCGACCGCTACGTCGCAGGTTCGAATCCTGCCTCGGGCATGGATGTGTGTGATGTCCCTTAGGTTAGTTAGGTTTAATTAGTTCTAAGTTCTAGGCGACTGATGACCTCAGAAGTTCAGTCGCATAGTGCTCAGAGCCATTTGAAACATTTTTTTGGTGCATATTCTCCCTTGGTAACCCATTGTTTAGATTGTTGTTTGGTCTCAGGAATATAGTAATGTATCCATGTTTCATCCACAGTGACGAAACGACGCTTAAAGTACTGCGGATTCTTCCTGAACAGCTGCAAACATCCTTGCAACACTTCACATGATTCCGTTTTTGGTCAAGCGTGAGCAATCACGGAACCCATCTTGCGGATAGCTTTCTCATGTCCAAATGTTTATGCAAAATATTATGTATCCGTTCGTTCGAGATGCCCACAGCTCTATCAGTCACATGCACCTTAACTCTCCTGTCATTCATCACCATACCATGGATTTTATCAATGATTTCTGGAGTCGCAACCTCCACAGGGCGTCCAGGACGTTCAGCATCACTTGTACCCATGAGGCCACTCCGAAAGTTTTGAAACCACTTATAAACTGTTCTAATCGAAGGTGCAGAGTCACCGTAGTGTTTATTAAGCTTCTCTTTAGTCTCCTGAGGCATTTTGCCCTTCAAAAAGTAATCACTACAAGAAATTCTTTTTCTTTTATTTTTTGACAATCACTCTACTTCATTCACACGAATGCCAAACACAAAGAAATAGACCAATATGGCTGAAACTTGGTTTGCGTTCTTTCCAAAGTTGCTACTAACTAAACATGAGCCCGATACGAGCCGGTGGTGCCATCTCTCGGACTTTGCACGGACTTTTCAAACGCATCTCGTAATTTCCAAACACTAGCGCCACTTTTGCTCCATTTCCAAGTAAAGAACGAGCATTTCCGTTGAAGTTTATATGATGTCAAAATATACCGGTATTTGTAGGATCGCCGAATTTTGGGGATAAAGTACGGCTACCATTCGGTAACCCAACGTATCTGCGTAGTTACAGTGTAGATACAAACGAAATTTGTAATAATCTAAAGTCGACAAAATTACGTCTGTGCGCCAGCCCATGTGCTCCCGATGTCCGCGACACACGTGATTCCTCTGCGTGACGGTTCAGCTCTGCGAACAGCCGTATAAGTGACAAAATTTTTGACAAGGTCGCAAATCCCGCTTTGATGCTCAAGACAAGTTTAAAAATCACGAATTAGACACAATTGATCGCTACGCTCTAGTAGAAATTTCAAATAGTACACAATAGTGCCTAAAATTTAGAAAAAAATATTTCCATTCAAAATAAACTAGTATATTCGTAAATTTCGCCATATCTTTATTACTGTGTAGTAGTTCAAACGGCAAAGTGAAACTCCAAGCAATAGCTGGCCATGAATGCCCGTTAAAGTACGTCCGTAACATTCGGTTGTTTCATCACGTCAATCCTTCTCACGGTCAGTTACGGTGGATGCGACATTATATGCAGGCGACGTGAACTTCACACGCCGTATTTCATAGTTACTGCTGTCCTTCATACCTCTTCTCATATATCTATCATCATTCCATAGTCGCAATTGGAGGTCTAATACATTCAGCATATTGCTTAACGCTAAACCATCTCGCTGTCTTAACCCTGTTTTAATCGTAAATATATCAGATATTTCCGATCTTTACCTTGGATTTGGTGTTTGTTAGAGTTAAGTTTATCATTTTTGTTAATTTAGGATGGAGTCCGAAATTGCTTAGTATCTTCATCATTGAAGGTCTGTGGATGCAATCACAAGCTCTTTTAAAGTCAATAAAGGTCATGACTTGTTGTTTTTGTCTTCTTTTACAGTAATCCATTAGCAATTCCAAAGTGATTACCTGTTCTGGGCAGCTTCTCCAAGGTCCAGATCCACCTTGGTATTCTCACAGTTGCAGTTTTAGTTGATCTTTACAATGGTTGTATAACATTCTTAATATGACTTCATACAGGGTGGGGAAAATAAAAGTAACCTGGAGAACAGAGTTTCAGGGTACAAAGAAACACAGCGGAGGAAAGGAAATACAGTACTAACCTGACTGTAGCGGGTGTTGAACGTGGCAGCCACTCATCTCTCGGCGCTTTTTGATCCTGCTCAGCAAATTGTTGATGACAGATCGGAGCTGGACTGCTGGAATTTCGGCAGTCTCATCCGAAATGTTCTGTTCCAGTTCTTGAAAACTATGAGGATTGTTGCGATACATCTTAGACTTGAGGGCTCCCAACACAAAGTAATCACACACTGGCAGATCAGGTGAATCAGAAGGCCAGCTAGAGCTGTGACCAGACCGACCTCTGCTAACAACTCCGTCAGGTGTGAAGATTATGTAAATGTGCACCAATGTTCGGCCGGCTGTAAGGCCAGTTGCTCCATTCTGTTGGCATTAACTGTCTCTTCCTCCTCCAGTAAAGCTGCCAAATGTGGCTCAAAAATATTCGCAACGTAACGCACTGAAGTAAGCGTCTGATGAAACTAGATGGCACCAATAATGCGGCGTGCAGACATTGCATTCAAAACCCCAACCTTCCGATTATGCAATAATGTTTCGTGTAAGTTATGCGGATTCTCTGCTGCCCAGAACGTGTGATCCTGTGAGTTTACATAACCACTCACGTGAACCAGGGTTCCTCATACATAAAGAACAGATCCATGTACAAGCCATTCATTTTTATCTCAGAGAACAGCCACTCACAAAACCGAAGGCGCTGAGGAGCACCAGCTGGTTTTACTGTGTGAACAACAGACACTCGGTAGCGAAGTATATGCAGATCCAGGTGAAGTATTCGTCCGCATGATCGACGTGATATGCAGTTCTCTTGCGACAGGCGAAAGGTTGATTTGTTAGGACTCTGAAGTATTTTCTGGTGAACTACAGCCACATTTTCTGGAGTACAGGCACGTTTCAGAATGTCTTTTGACTTCTTCAAAACAGATCCTGTCTGATACCATTTTCGGGCTAAGCGTGACATGACACTCCTTGCTAGCACTTTGACACCATTAAATTTCTCCGCAAACAACCGACCACACCTTTTCTACAACTTGGTTGTTGAGACGGTCAGTGACAGATGGTAGCGATAATTTCTTTACGCGCGAGGTTTGCCCCACCGTCAGGGGGCGGGGTGGGGCCGCAGTGGTTTAAGGAGCGTTCACAGACCGTCTCGACACAGTGTGTCCGGAGCATCAAGCAAGTCTGAAGGTGGTTTTCCTGGCAGATACATGCTGTGGACTACGCTATGTGGAACGGGATATATGATTAGCAATGCTAGTGAAATTATGTAAACCTGTTGCATTGTACATTGTCTAAAGACAAGCGATCACGGCTGTTGGTTCGGCCCCGTCTGGATTCGGTACATTTGTACGGAAGTAAACATCGCAATACGCTTAATTGGGGCAGGCTTGCCGCTGTGCTGCAGAAAAGGTGCTATTTTGCGGAGGTTACCTTGGCTTCTGGATGGGTGGAGTGCGAGACTGATGGAGTCATTTGAGTTGTACTTCACAGCACCATTGGCCATGGTAGGCACCTATCTTACATACTAATAGAACGCAAGTATCAGGCTTGCTGGCGCCGGCAACGGTTTGGTAGCTCCTGTTTCAGTAGTCATATTAAGTAAGCGCTAATGGTATTAAATTTTATGTTTTAAAGCTTTTAAGTGTTTTTAAAATTTAAGCTCCGAGTTTTTAAACTTGGTGGGTCAAGCAGTTGTTAAGTCAATTACTGTTACCTAAATCTAATCTGAAATTTGTGGTACTGTGTAAATTTGATTTCTAAAAAAAATGGCTCTGAGCACTACGGGACTCAACATCTTAGGTCATAAGTCCCCTAGAACTTAGAACTACTTAAACCTAACTAACCTAAGGACATCACACACACCCATGCCCGAGGCAGGATTCGAACCTGCGACCGTAGCAGTCCCGCGGTTCCGGACTGCAGCGCCAGAACCGCTAGACCACCGCGGCCGGCAAATTTGATTTCTGTTGCACGATCATAAACAGGAAACATTCGTTGATGTAACTGATACCCCAGCTGCCTTGCTGGTGTTATTTAAAATTGCCACTGAGGAGCCAAAGAAACTGGTACACCTGCCTAATATCGTATAGGGCCCCCGCGAGCACGCATAAATACAGCAACACGACGTGGCATGGACTCGACTAATGTCTGACGTAGTGGTGGAGAAAACTGACACCATGAGTCCTGAAGGGATGTCCATAAATCCGTAAGAGTCCGATGGGTGGAGATCTCTTCTGAACAGCACGTTGTAAGGCATCACAGATATTGGTGGCCAATTCTGGACGTGTGAGGTGTTGCATTGTCCTGCTGGAATTGTCCAAGTCCATGTATCTCACTGGTAGCGGCGTAAATACGAATCCCAGAGGCCATAAGAGATTTAGATGTGCAAGAAGTGGTACTGTGTAAAGCGGCTGATTGTTATATAGATGGAGACTGCACCCAGACCTGTCATGGGAATCAGCTACTCATAGAGAGCGTGCTTAATATACTAGGTACAAATTCGCGGAGCCCCACTTGAAGGGAGTGCCGCTGACCTCGCGCAACTGTTGAGGGGTCATTATATCGGCCGCTACAGTTGTCGACGGATACGTTGAGCGAGGTAAGTGCTCCTTGCGCTTCTCGAACTGAAATGCTTTCCGAGTTTTAGAACAGCTGGGAGTGTCGCGCTCGCAAATTGTCCTTTTGCACGCACATTTCCAGCATTTGTGTGGTAGAATTATGGATCTCTTCTCAGTATTTACAGAAGCTGCCAATCGTTTACAGATTTTGCAAATTCAAACAAACTTATGCGCATTACAACAATGTATCGGTCTTTTAAGTTGCCGGGATGATGGCGAGTCTGAGACTTTACAAGGGAATCAGGGGATGAGTGTGATAACAAAACTGATTTTTGGTAGCGGTTTGCTAGCTATTTTAGCTATTTTAAATAATTATAAGTTCTTGTTAGTAGAGAGTAGTCTGGCTACGATGACTTTTTGCAGTTAACTGTGACATTAGAAGAGCAGACTCTTCTCATGCACCTGCCACGAGCATTTATGTTGCAAATTATTTTCCCTCTGGCAAGAGGTCTGTTGCACAGAGTATTAGCAGAGGCTTTTCAGAAACAAAATTCATTTTCTGATATTTGTAAATTAGTTATCAAAGATAGCATAGTGTTTCACATAAGAGAGAATTTATTGTTTTAGGGTTCAAGGGGTGCGTGAAGATTTGTTATACTGAAAGCGTGCGCATTTATTGTTCCACCCTAGAACTGGATTTACCTGAAAGTGATGTGATTCGCGTAATTTTAGAAGGAATGCGACCGCAGTTGTCTAGTGTTCTGAGAAATACCAAAGTTATTTGTTGGTTTGTTTTCTGGTTTCAGCAGCAGAATAGTAAACTTGTGGATAATACTAGTGACAGTTTTGTGTTACCTGAGAAACAGGCCTCGAACGCAGTGTGGCCGCCGCCTGAAACTGATCGGCAGGAGAGGGCAGGTTTTCAGGGCATTTTGTTAGGGATCGTATGCAGTCACGGGGGGACCAGTGATGCCAGGGTATGTGGGCGCGTGGGAAGCGTAAGCGCGTGCCGCCGCATCGCTTGTATAACATACATGGCATTCACTTGTGTAAGTCTGAATTCCGAACCAGTGTGTACAGTACTGGATTCTGGCTGTTCGATATCATTGGTGGATAGCAAATTTTATCATTGCTATCGTAGCGTGGGAGGGTTTGGCCCGGTGACCCTAAGATTCCACTTTGGCACCATAAATTGCAGCCTGGTGCTCATGAGAAGAGGGGCTCTTCGATTTTAGCCATATAAGTCCACTTCAGGGAGAGCGTGTTTTGGACGTTTTACAACAGTTTCCTTGAAATTCTTACTGACTGGCTAGGGGTTACCAGCCGCATTAATATCAGATTCAGTTGACTAATTCCGTCCCTGTGTGGCAGACCTTGTGTAGGTTGTCACCTCCAAAATGAGAAAGCTTCGTCGAATTGTTGATCAAATGTTGGAGGATGATGTCATTAAACCATTAGTCTCAACTTGTGCTTCCGATTTTTCTGGTGCTTAAGGCTGGCGGAGCAGGGTACACGCCGGTTGTTGATTAGAACTCCTAATCAGAAAGTTGTCTTTGAATCGGTCTCCATGCCTGATTTGATTAGCGGTTTTCGCGTGCTACGTTTCTCAATGTCTTTGATCTCAATGACGTATACTACCAGATACCGTTAGCTGAGGAATCGAAAAATATCAACGCGTTTTGCAAACGATTTAATCTTGCATGAGTTTCATCGTGCCCCTTTTGGCCTCGCTACCGGGCCAGCAGTATTTTCGCGACTACTTGATTCAGTGCTCGGAAACCTCAAGTTTTGCTGCGTTTATAATTACTTCGACGACGTGGTCATATAGCCAGAGCTTTGAGGAACACCTGCATCGCTTTTAAGTAGGCTTAAGAAGGCTGGACTTACGCCGTCCAAGGTGAACTTGTCAGATTTCATTCTTGGAACGTGGTGTCTAGAATGCGGGCGTGGCGATTAATCAGTCTCGAACCAAACCATTTATGACTTCAAACGTCCCAGAGATAAGAAATTTTATTGGGACGGTAAATTTTTTTAAAAAAACTATATTCCTAACGTTACTCTAATAGCTGCCCCACTTAATCAGCTTTTGAAGAAGAATGAGCGATTCTGTTGGTCATCGGCCCAGGAGGAGGCCTTCAGTGCCTTGACAAAAGCTCTCGCGAGTGCACTGGTATTGGCGATTCCTGACTTTAATCGAGAATTTATTGTGCAGACCGAGAGCAGTTGCGGTGCTTCTTCAGGGGGAACAGGGCGGGTGGAGACCTCGCGTATGCGTCAACAGTTTGCCCAAGGCAGACTGTAAATACTCTGTTTATGAATTGGAAGCGCTGGCTGTTTTGTTTGCGCTTGAGAAGTTCCGCTTTCATCTGGATCATAAGTCTTTCTTCCCTGAGAAAATCAAGCGCCGACTTCGGTGCTGGCTAGACCATGAAAGTCCGGGTGGATCACACGCTGGGCCACCCAGATTTCTGTTTCTAAGTTTGTGATCAAACATATGCGTGGTACAAAAATCAGATGGCGGACGCACTGAGTAGGAATTTCCAGGAGGACGAAGGTGGGGAATATCATGAAGCTGTAGAATGTGGGATGATCAAAGAGGGGGTTTGTGCAGTTTTAACTGAGGTGTCCTTGCTGTTTGGCAATTTGAAGGAACAGCAGTGTCAGGACACTGATTTGGCCCAGGTCTGCGAATGGATCGATAAGGGCGAAGCCGTGGAACCGTACTTGCTGTCCCGAGGCATTCTTTGCTACCGCACCCACTATGATCAGAAACTGAAGATTGCCTTCCTAAGAGTCTGGTCCCAAACGTTTTTAATTATTTTCATGCTTCCCTGTATTGTGTACATTTGGATTTAGCTAAAACACTTAATAGGATTAAACAGCATGTTCCGTGGAATTGTTTGGTAAAGGAAATTACGAAGTTGATGGTGCAATGCGAGTTTGTAAGATGGCTAAGATGAACTGGAACACCAGCAGGGACTGTTGTGTTCCTCACGGGAGGACAGCCCCATGGATAAGCTATTTATTATGCTAGTCCTTCACCTCGTACTAAAGACAGTTATCAACACGTTTTTGTGACCGTTGATGCAGTTAGTCGCTTTATATGGCTTACCTCAGTAGATTAGTAATGGCTTGCGCCACCATTACCCACCTCACCCATATTTTCTCCAGTTTTAGTCTGCGTAAGATCCTAGTTTCTGATAACGTGGCCACGTTCCTGTCAGCGCGCTTCAATAAGTTTTTTCTATTATGCTATCAAGCATGTTACCATCAAACGTACTATCTCCAGCCGTCCTTCACTCAGCACTTTAACCACAATTTAAGTGACTTTAATCATATATCACGCCAAGAGTCAATCATGCTGGGATAGGTTGGTAAGGTCGTTGGGATTAGCCTTTGACAACCACTCTTCATGAAGCACATAAATTTACACCTGCATAGTTGATGCTCGGCTATCCTGTTAACTCCCCACTTTCCAACCTGTGGACAATTGGTGATCTCCTATCAGAGAAGATTGACTGTTTTGATATTAAGGTCAAGTGGAGCATGGCCCAGCGGAACACTGCTTCAGCAAATGGTTCAAATGGCTCTGAACACTATGGGACTTAACATCTATGGTCATCAGTCCCCTAGAACTTAGAACTACTTAAACCTAACTAACCTAAGCACATCACACAACACCCAGCCATCACGAGGCAGAGAAAATCCTTGACCCCGCCGGGAATCGAACCCGGGAACCCGGGCGTGGGAAGCGAGAACGCTACCGCACGACCACGAGATGCGGGCGCTGCTTGAGCACATCAGACAGGCATATGAGTGCTGCCTCCAGGTGGGAGATTTAGTTTACGTCTATAACTTCTGGGCTCAAAGCAAAGACAGTGATGGGATTACACAGAAGTTTTGTGGATCGGTTTATGGTCATGGAAAAGATTTCACCTGTCAGTTTCTGAGTGCACCATATTAAAACCAAGAAACACATGTGGGTCCCTATTAATCAAATAAAGCCTGATAGTTAAGACAATGTTAATGTTAGGATGTAGTGACTCACTGCTACTTCCACCGCCCCGCTCCCCCCCCCCCCCCCCCCCCTCCTGGTTGTTCTGGTTCTAGGGGGAAGGTTGAGAAGGTCTGTGGTAGATGGCACCATTAACTTCCTTATGCTGAAGTTTGCCTCACCAATAAGGGTGGGGCGGGCGAGGCGGAGCCGCAGAGGTGTGAGGAGCGCTCACAGACCGTCTCGACGCAGTGAGTACGTCTGGACCATCAAGCGAACCTGAATGTAGTTTTTCTAGCACAGTACTTGTGCGTAGTGATACATGTTGTGGGCAATGCTGCGTGGAACGGGATACATGATTAGCAGTGCTAGTGAAGTTATGTCAACCTTTTTCAGTGTACCTTTTGTAACGATAAGCGATCATGGCTGTTGGTTCGGCCCTGCCTGGAGTCCGTGCATTTGCATGGAAGTTACATCGCAGTATGCTTAATTGGGTGGCCTTGCGGCTGGGCTGCAGAAGAGGTGCTATTCTGCGTAGGTTATGGCACTGTGTTGATTTCACCTTGGCTTCATGATGGATGGAAAGCAAGACTGGTAGAGTCATTTTAGTTGAGTATCAGGCTGTTTGAGCAAGTTACCCTAAATCAGTTAATGCTAATGGTGGTGTTTATAAAAATGGAGGGAGGGAGGGTGGGGGAGAGGGTGGGAGAGACGGGGAGTTAGGATTGAGGGGGAGGGAGATGGGGAAGAGGGGGGGAGGGAAGAGAGAGAGAGAGAGAGAGAGAGAGAGAGAGAGAGAGAGAGAGAGAGAGAGAGAGAGAGGGGGGGGGGGAGGGGAGGAGGAGGAGGAGGAGGAGGGATTGTACAATCCAAGTTTGTACCGTGCCTCAAGACACTGCAAATGGAATGTTAATACATGCAAGGGGCTGTGAAACGAAAATGATACTGATTGAGAAAAGGTAGGTAAACCGCTTATTATAAAAAATTATATCTTACTGGCTGGTGTGTGAGCTAACTCCACATCTTCCAAATACATCATCCTGTGTTGACCATTGCTTTGCCTCTCTCTTATTTGTTTGCTTTTCCTTTGGGCGCTTACTTTGCTGCATAAATGAACATCTCCGACCACACACAACAGCATTGTTGCTCACATATTCCTCATAACTGTCCACTGTGACAGTTTCACAAGATCATATCATATCTCGATTTTACAGAATTGCTGCCAGCTGAGCGTGCACCTCAGATGGACCACAAATGGCTGGATCTTTTGTTGGAGTACTTCTGTGCCCTGCAGCATCAAAAGAGGAACAATTCGAATACGAGAGGACATAACAACAAGTGAAGCGAACTAAGCAAATATCCAGAAGATCGCAGAAACAGCCTACATCACAACCAAGACCATGAGGTCTTATGAAGTCGAGACATTGAGTTTGTGAGGCAACATCAGTCAGCTTACTTTAAGTCCGGGAAAAGTGTGGTCACAGCGAACTAAGTGTATGCACCTACCTCATGGAGTGGCCCCTTGCTGGCTAAAAGGTAGCAGTTCACGTTTGCTCTTGTCAGAGCCATCCCCATGCACAATGTCTGCCATTTCAGTGGCCAAATATTTCAAAAAAGTGGTTAAAACTTCCACTGCCAATACTACCTTAGTTTACACCACAGTGGCGTACACAGAGGATCCCGACATTCTTTTTGGGTAGCGATGTGATTAACCAGATGCTATAGAAAATGTCTTTGCTGGCACGTTTGTGGAAAATTTCTTTCCAGTCGATCACTGATAAATTCCCCGTATGGATGAATGTGTTCCATTATTTCTGGTTGCTCATGACAAGATAGTGACGTTTGATCATGGCTGACAAAGTAACACATTTGGTCAGGCTAGAAGAATGAAAGCATGTAGCCATAACCTTCTAAAAAAAATTTGATGCTACGACAAATTTCGGCTCTTGCAGCTGAGAATCTGGTATGTGCTATCAACAGCAACACACAAATCTTTCCAGGAAGCTGATAGCTCTTTGACGTAGTACTCATATCAGACTGGTAAATATTTTCACTTGTCGAAGAATTAGCAGCCTATCAGCCAGCTTCCTACTATGTTGAAGTCACCTGATTGGGTACTCGACTGGTGCCTAGTGGAAGCCAAGCATTTGCTTCTGATCGAGCGTTTTGGTTTCACTGAAGGGCAGGTCACAGCCTTTCAACTCCTGAGGTTTGTTGACGAGGTGCTGGAGGCAACTGAGCTTAAGGATAATGTCGCCACTGCCGCTTAACGTCTCACGAGTTATCGACTTGTTGTAGCTGTGTGCTGCGTTGCCCCTTATGAACACACTGTTCCTCTGACTACAGACTCCAAGCATTGTGCTAGAAATCGCTAGCTACCCACTTAATGCAATTACTGGATTTCATCCGATGCTAGGAGATTTGGCTCTTCATGCCTTATTGCTATTAGTTATTGATAAGGGGGACGGTTATGAAGGGCAGTCAAAGTAACAACAACCATAAATAAATTATAGAATACTGTTTAGATTCAACAGGAATGTATATTTTCAGCATACAGATACACAGGGTGCTACTGTGATGACGTCACAAACTTTCAGAGATGATGGAAAAAGGTAAATTTATCATCTTGAGGTAAGGGCCCTGGCCTGGAAGTGACAGTCGAAAGATACAAGCAAAAATCTACTGAGGTGCCGCCTTAGCTTCTTTCACGCAGTGCTCGAACTGAGGACTCCAATTTCCGAATCCAGATCATAACTTACAGAATTTCCACTTAATACTCCCTAATATCTTCAGACAATTTCCCCTGTTATGGACTAGTAACAGCATATGTAACTTGATGTCAGTGAGACCGAAAATCCTAAGTCTATGGTACAATAATAATGAGTTACATTTACCTGCACAAGTTTCACAAGCTGCTAGCTTTACAGCAGTTGTTCAAAATGGCGTTCGCCAGTGCCAATGCAGACATGTCATTGTCGTACAGGACTCTGTCGCACCCATTCTAGTACCCCGGTGTCACCTGAACAGTGTTGCAGGCAGCGTGAATTCCTGCCAGGAGACACTCTTCGGTCTAGATAAGCATCTCATACACAACACTTTTCTTATGGCCCCACCCACGCACAAATCAAGTGGGGTGAGAACAGAACCCTCTCTGTCTATCTGCTTTCCAGGGAATGCATGATTTTCTTTAAATGAAGTGGGTTAAAAACAAATATTAAATGTACAGAGTGCGTTCCATAAGTAATGCGACCATTTTTTTTCTGACGCAACGGTACACCACAGAGTGTTGTAACTGGCTGGGCTAAGGTGTTAGCTTCAAAACGCTCTTCGTCTCATTCAGCTGTGACCTGCCGGGGAGTCAGGACGTGCGTTTCCCTCAACCCCGTATTGAATTTATGTAACACGGCACAATGGAGCATTCTGTAGAGCAACGGTACGCTGTCAAATTTTGCGCTAAACTTGAGAAGTCCGCCACCGAAACGTTTCCATTACTTCAGCATGCCTTTTGGACTGATTACTTGTTCAAATTACAAGTTTTCCGATGGCACACGTCTTTCATGGAGGACCGAGAGGAGATCACCGACGAACTTCGCCGTGGACGGCCATCAACCACACGGGTCAACGAAAATGTGACGCGTGAGCGTGATTGTTTGAACTCTGACAGACGGCTGAGCCTTCAATTGATAGCACATAACTCTAAACATGTCAAACACAACCGTTTTCCGCATTGTGACCGAAGATTTGAACATGAGAAAGGTGTGTGCCAAACTCGTCCCAAAATTTTTGACCGACGAACACAAGCACATGCGAGTGCTTCGGTGCCGAAAAATGTTGGAAATGTGTGAAAATGATCCTCCTTTTGTAAACTCAGTAATCACTGGTGATGAGTCGTAGATTTTTAATTACGACCCTGAGACAAAAAGGCGGAGTTCAGAGTGGCACACCCATCGTAGCCCCATCCAAAGAAGGCACGCATGAGCAAGTCCAGGATCAAAACCATGCTCATTGTCTTCTTTGACGTCAGAGGCATTGTCCACCACGAATTCGTACCTACCGGGACTATAGTGGACTCAGCTTTCTACTTGGAAGTGCTCAAAAGACTGAAAAGGAGGGTCTCGCGCTGCCGAAGCGACATCAAGGACACGTGGAAAGTTCACCACGATAACTTGCCGACTCACAGCGCCTTCATTGTCAAAGACTTCCTGGCCAGGACCAAGACCCCATTGGTTCCCCAGCCTCTCTACAGTCCTGACCTGGCTCCCGCTGACTTTTTTTTTTCCTCGGTTAAAAGGAGTCATGAAAGGAAAACATTGGGTCACGATTGAAAGCATCCAGGCGCATGTTACATCAGCTCTAAAGGACATTTCGGAAAAGGCATTCCAGGATGCCTTCCAGGCATGGACACAGCGCCTCCAGAAGTGTATCGACGCAAGAGGGTGCTATTTTGAAAATATTTGATTATTTGTACGAACATATTCAATAAATGATTTTTTATGAATTTGGTCACATTACTTATGGTGCGCACCATGTATATACCACATCTAGAGGAGTGTAACAGGATGGAGGGGGAGATTTGTGAGGTAGAAGTGCAGGGAAAGATAAGGTAGGTAGTCGGATTGTGTTCATACATTTCCCTCCTTCACAGGGCTACAAACTGAAGGTCAAGCAGGTGACTTCTCACTCTACCTATCCCACTATATTGCAGGAACCAACTACAGGGTGTTTCTCGAAGTTGAACGGACCCTCCGCAGCGTGCCTTACGAATTACTAGTGACACAGTGCACAAACATGCCTGGGGGAGGGAGCGGGGGTGGGGGGCGTTTACTATGCACAAAGTGCGTTAACGCTAAATGGAAAGCAGATATTACTAACTAACGCAAGTAACATATATATAGACAGCATCTACGTAAATATTTGCACACTGTTCTATGCTGCCAGAGGGGGAAAAAGAATCCTTAATCATTTTTTTCGGCAGCTGTAGCGTTCTTCCAGGAAAGGCAACTTCCTCCACCACGAGAACTGCTCACTTTTCAGTTTACAGACAGTCTATAGCTCCCCTGCAGTTCCTGTCCAACTGTCTTATGTGAACAGACAAAATAACTTCAATGAGCTTGCATTTATACAATGGAGTTACTTTCAGTTCATTGAATACTTAGTTGTGGTTGTTACGTGATCTGCTATGCAAAACGGCTGGAGCCGTCGTCATAATTTCGCCATACTGAAGAGCCTTTTTCAAGTGTAACATGCTCACAATATGTATTCAAAAAATGTCTATTTCAGTGTCTCCACTATTGCTGTCTGGAACCCTTTACAGCATGAGGTATCAAATACATAATCTCAGCCTCTGCTCTCCCAAAATCTAAAGAAGCCCAGAGGGTTCGATTCCTCCCTTTGCAATAGGAATAAATCGCCCAGGGGTTAGAAAACTTCAGATACTCCAACGTAAGTCTAGTAATGCATTACAGAAAATTACTGTTCTAGCCATGGAAGATATACTGTGGATGTGTGATAACTGGATCCTGTCAGTGCTGCCAACTCTACAAGGGCCAGCAATTCCGGAATGGAAAAGATTTATGCTGTCTACCACAAGTACAATTACAGGTGAGAGAAGAGCGGTGTTAGTCATTCGTGGATTCACCAGCAAGTGACTAAAACACAATTACATGCGTTTACAACATTTCAACGGGGACAGCAGCAAGGTGCCACTTTTACCAATCCAATGCCTTTCTCATCAGTACTAAATAGGTCACAGAAAACATCACACTTACAATTTAACCACACAGGCACGTCTATTACATAAAAGCTCGCTTAACAATTGCAAAAAAGAAATCATTTAATAAACTGAAAATAGCTTCTCTTTATACTGTAAACACGTTCTCAGTGGGCTTATTTTGTCTATTCACATGAGCGAACTGCACAGGAAATTCCTGGGGGTTATAGTCAATCTGTAAACTAAAAATCGGTGTTCATAGCGAAGGAAGTCACTACAGCTGCTATACAGGGCGACTAAAAATCAACTTCCCCTCTACCATTCTACATCTACATCTACATCCATATCCGCAAGTCACCTGACGGTGTGTGGCGGAGGGTACCTTGAGTACCTCTATCTGTTCTCCCTTCTATTCCAGTCTCGTATTGTTCGTGGAAAGAAAGATTGTCGGTATGCCTCTGTGTGGGCTCTAATCTCTCTGATTTTATCCTCATGGTCTCTTCGTGAGATATACGTAGGAGGGAGCAATATTACTGCTTGACTCCTCGGTGAAGGTAAGTTCTCGAAACTTTAACCAAGACCCGTACCGAGCTACTGAGCGTCTCTCTTGCAGTCTTTTCCACTGGAGTTTATCTATCATCTCCGTAACGCTTCCGCGATTACTAAAAGATCCTCTAACGAAGCGGGCAGCGATTTACGCAAGTTCTGTCTTAATGCCTTACTTGCATTAGTAACTAATATCTGCTTCCCAAGTAGCTTTAACGTGCTTTGAGGAAAATAAACATTGCCCCCCCCCCCCCCCCCCCCCGCCCGGGCATATCTGCGCACTGCGTCGCCCGTGATTCACAAGGCACGCTGTGGAGCGTCTGTATAACTTTGTGAAACACCCTACAGTCGCTTCTTGTGACGTAGATAGGATGGAGAGTCACCTGCTTGACCTTCAGTTTCAGTCTTATGAAGGAAGGATTTGCATGAACACAATTCGGTGACCTGCATTCCCTCGTGCTTCTGTCCCACACATCTCCTCCCTCCAGCCTGTTACTCTCCGGAATACAATTTATCCTTTAATACGGCTCCACTGCACATAAATGTGCTAAACACAACTAATATTTGATTTTAACCCACTTTATTTAAAAATGAATATCAATTTTATACCGCTTGAACAATATTTTTAGTTCAGAAATGGTTCGCAGACTGCGGTTATGGTTCCGCATCAGCTGTAAAATATTTCAGAACACGCATCAGCTGTAAAATATTTCAGAACAAATGAAAATTTGTGCCGGAGCGGGACTCAAAGCCGGATTTCCCAACTGTCGCGAGTGGTCGCGTAACTACTTTGGGTCGCTCCCAGAACACGTTCGAATAACCAAACTTCCACTTGTCCTGGTGTCTACATCCTTCAGTGCACGCATTATACAACCGTGACACTATTTTTCGATCGTCACATTGTCCTGCTACGGTACGAAATACTGTACTTTAATGCAGTGTCTGGGTAGCACTAAATAGCCCGCAGCAATGTTCCTTCGGAGATGCAGGCACCAGTAACCTCTGTGTGTATTTTAGCGGCACTATGTGAAATCCCGGTATTCTATAGAATGCCTAGCTAATGTTTAGATTGAATGCCTTATAGATTTAGGCAAACTGTGAAATAAAAGTTTTTTGTGGAGATGTAACATACTTTTCCTAGGCATTCTATACAATTCCTATGCATTATACTGAATGACCAGTACCATTTACTCAAAGCATTAAAAGATCACAAGATCTTAAACTAAAATAACGCATTTGAAACTAAAAGAGCTATGAAATAAATCACAGGATATATTTACTGGGAAACAATGAAAGCAGAACTGAGATTGAAATAGTTGTTACAGTAGGTACGATACTCATTCTTCTCCACAAAAAACTCTTTACATTTTGGCAATTTGATCATTTATATACAATTCATGATTTAAAGGAAAATACGAACAGAATATTGATACCGGTAAAACACACAGCAGAACTGGCATGATATACTTGATGCAGCAAGGAAGGCTAGAGTGATCTTGTAATGCACTTAATTTTCTTTTTCACACAAAGGCACCTTATATTTTGGTATTTCGTGTTGCAGATACACCTGACGAATCCTGGGCCACTTCATGTGGACTGAGAAGTAGCTGCAGAGCGGAGAAGTATTTCGTGGTCAGGAACGTCAATTCTCATTAAGAGCTTTGGACATAAAGTGAATTCTGATCTTGCATAGGGCTGCTTCAAGGTTCCTTCTGCAGCTACAAGTCGGTAAAAGCCATCTTCTGTAGCGTTCATAACAAATTCCAACTAACTGCATGAGTCACCCTGCCCTTTGACGACGTCGGGAATCTGATTTCGCTGTGGCACTGAAAGGCACAAAAGGAATTTTTGATGTATGAGCATCGCTCGTGTCTTTTAAGCATAACAAAAGATATCAGAGAGAGACTGATTTCTGGTAACCACAGAATGGAATACTCTTCGATAATCATGGCTTCATCACTGTTTTCATTTCCTTGCGTTCTCATCTACGAGGTGCAACAATAAAGTAATGAGACTTATTTTCTTTGCAGGCTTGTGTAGGCACACTATCTTTGATCTTGGTCTATAAGCTGCTTCTAGTCCAAGTGGCACGTCGATGCAACTGCTCAGTCGTGAGTTGTGCTGTAATAAGTTAACACGCGTTTGTCTCTCTCATCACAGAAATGGAACCGCATAATATTGCGCAACGGTATGCCATTTCTTTTTGCTTTAAATTGGGTGAAAACGCGAAGAGAACTTACGGTAAGCTTCAGAAGGCTTTTGGAAAGGAGATTATGTCAAGAGCTCAAGTTTTTCGTTGGCATCAAAGGCTTAGTGAAGGCAGAACGAATGTTGAAGATGAAGACCGCAATGGACGGCCATCAAGCTGACAGACGGATGTCGACTTGGCCAGGGTGCGTGAACTCGTACAATCTGATTGAAGATTATCTGTGAAAATGATTGCAGAAGAACTGAACATCAATCGAGAAACGGTTCGTCTAATAATAACATTGCTGATAATTGGATTCTGCATCACGATAATGGACCATCCCATACTGCTCTGTCAGTACATCAATTTTTACCTCAAAACAAATTTCTGTACCACCACAACCACCTTACTCACCAGATATCGCTCCGTGCGACTTTTTTCTATTTCCAAGAGTCAAAACGGCGGTGAAGGGACACCATTTTCAAACAACACAAGATGTCCAAAAAGCTGTTACGAGGGTCTTGGAGGATATTACAGAAGGTGAGTTCCAGAAATGTTACCATCAACGGCAGAAGCGCTGGAAAAAGTTTGTGCAATCAGAAGGGAACTACTTTGAAGAAGACAACACTAAACTTGACTAAAACGATAAGAATTTTTTTTCACATCAGTCTCATTACTTTATTGTCGCACCACGTATGTCTTCTGCAGGGAGCTGTGCTTTTTCCATCGATTCATCTCGTCTTTTTTCTGCTGTTGTTTTGGATGTATGCTCTCTATTTTTTCCAGCTCTCCCTCTTGTATAACGTCGTCAGGTAGGGACGATACCGAAAGACCTACAGCTTTGCAACTGAACAGAGCTTCGTATGGTGACCTGTTAATTCTAGAAAGATAGGCTCTGTTTTTCATAAGTTGGCTGAACCGCAGTCCATCACACCAGCACCCAGTCTTTTTTTCCAGCTTGCATCCAAGCACACAACATATTTTCAAAGTCCTAGTTTGCTCTTTCGATTCTCCGTTGACTTGATGAGGCGCGGCTTACCACGGACGACCTTCAAGGTGGGCCAATAGTCCTTTAGGTTGCTTACCACATTGTTTGCAAATTCCCTACAGTTATCGGGCTGTAGAACCGTTGGAGCACCAAGCAAGATAAATATGTCGATGAGTTTGTAGAAGAC
Source organism: Schistocerca serialis cubense (assembly GCF_023864345.2). Classification (NCBI taxonomy): domain Eukaryota; kingdom Metazoa; phylum Arthropoda; class Insecta; order Orthoptera; family Acrididae; genus Schistocerca; species Schistocerca serialis. Next base: position 218,524,767 of record NC_064641.1, read on the forward strand.
TACTTCCGCCCTTTTTGATTTCAGAGCCCTGAGAATTACAAACTTACTGAGATGATCTTGATCGACCACTGTAAACTTGTGCTCTCTATCAGGATGGGACTGAAAATCAATTAGATCTACCTGAAAACGTGAATTGAATTCCGAAAAAACCATTGGCTAGACCACAAAACCTTTTTGCTTCTTTTGGCAAGGCTCATACAAGGTGAATATACAGCTCGATATCATGACGTGTAATGTTCTTATACTTGCGTGAAAGTTCTTTCAACATCCTGTTCCACCCTCCATAACCAATAGCCAGATGGGCCTTATAGTGTATATCAAATGACACGGGAGTCCGCCACGTAAAATTGAATAGCACTCGTACCTTCTTTAAAAAGATAGGTCAACCCAGTTCTATCCTCGACCATCATTACGTCATAGTCTTTCATCAGCCAACAATCCCGTGGTTTCTTCTTCATGGTCGTCTTAGCCTTTTTCATATCGTTGACCAACTTTTGGTAACTGGTTTCGGTTAGAGAAACTCAGTTATTAGCAACATTGGCTATTACTTGAGATGATTCGTCGCAGAGCTGTCGTTGCATGTCATCAGGGCGTGCTTCCTGTCTTGGTACTACATTCCCTTCCGACATGGTGATACAAGAACCACGGGAAAGGATGACAGGAGAGAGTCAGTGGAAATTAGCTGGATGTTATACGAGTACATTGGAAAACAGTTATGGCGATCTCCGTTGCGTGATAGTTGAGTGTGGTACAAAAATACGCGGTCTTTGCAACCATTTGGCGTACTACACTACTGGCCATTAAAATTGCAACACTACGAAGATGACGTGCTACAAACGCGAAATTTAACCGACAGGAAGAATATGCTGTGATATGCAAATGATTGGCTTTTCAGAGCATTCACACAAGTTTGGCGCCGGTTGCGACACCTACAACGTGCTGACATGAGGAAAGTTTCCAACCGATTCCTCATACACAAACAGCAGTTCACCAACGTTGTTGTGATGCCTCGTGTAAGGAGGAGAAATGCGTACCATCATGTTTCCGACTTTGATAAAGGTGGGATTGTGGTTAATCGTATCACGACATTACTGCTCGCGTTGGTCGAGATTCAATGCCTGTTGGCAGAATATGGAATCAGTGGGTTCAGGAGGGTAATAGGGAACGCCGTGCTGGATCCCAACGGCCTCGTATCACTAGCAGTCGAGATGACAGGCATCTTATTCGCATGGCTGTAACGGATCGTGCAGCCACACGTCTCGATCCCAGAGTCAACAGATGGGGACGTTTGAAAGACAACAACCATCTGCACGAACAGTTCGACGATGTTTGCAGCAGCTTGGACTATCAGCTCGGAGACCACGGCTGCGATTACCCTTGACGCTGCATCACAGACAGGAGTGCCTGCGATTGTGTACTCAACGACGAACCTGGGTGCACGAATGGCAAAACGTCATTTTTTTCGGATGAATCCAGGTTCTGTTTACAGCATCATGATCGTCGCATCAGTGTTTGGCGACATCGCGGTGAGCGCACATTGGAAGCGTGTATTCGTCATCGCCATACTGGCGTATCAGCCGGCGTGATGGTATGGGGTGTCATTGGTTACACGTCTAGGTCACCTCTTGTTCCCATTGACGGCACTTTGAACAGTGGACGTTACATTTCAGATGTGTTACGACCCGTGGTTCTACCCTTCAGCCGACCCCTGCGAAACCCTACATTTCAGGAGGATAATGCAGGACCGCATGTTGCAGGTCCTGTATGGGCCTTTCTGGATACAGAAAATGTTGGACTGCTGCCCTAGCCAGCACATTCTCCAGATCTCTCACCAACTGAAAACGTCTGGTCAATGGTGGCCGAGCAACTGGCTCGTCACAATACGCCAGTCACTACTTTTGATGAACTGTGGTATCGTGTTGAAGCTACATGGGCAGCTGTACCTGTATACGCCATGCAAACTCTGTTTGACTCAATGCCCAGGTGTATCAAGGCCGTTATTACGGCCAGAGGTGGTTGTTCTCGGTACTGATTTCTCAGTATCTATGCACCTAAATTGCGTGAAAATGTAATCACATGCCAGTTATAGTATATTTGTCCAATGAATACCCGTTTATCATCTGCCTTTCTTCTTGGTGTAGCAATTTTAATGGCCAGTAGTGTACATACTTCGGCAGCAGACAATCCGGCAAAGTATACAATGCCTATGCAATGTGTAAAATATTAATATTTTGATATTCTGACGTTCGATTTTAGGCATTCTATACCTTTACCTGGGCATTCTACAGAATGCCGGATTTCACACAATGCCAGTAACTGCGCGAGTGCGGCTCGGACCTCGGCACTTAGTTCAGGGGCGTGCTCACAGTTTGAGTGTGGTCTTATTCTGTGCTGCTATGAATAACACGAGATAACCTGATGATGACTTACCCAGATCCCTTACGTCACGTTGATGCATTTATCCTTCTCCATTTTCGCGGAAGAGTTCGCAACGTCATCACAAAATCACCCTGTATTTATGTTCACGGCTCCAAACAAGACACCGACCGAGTTGGCGTAGTGGTTACCACACTGAACTCGCTTTTCGGAGCATGATTTCCCTAAATCGCTTCAGGCAAATGCCGAGAGGGTTCCTTTGAATGGGCACGACCTACTTTTCTCCCCGTCTTTCCTTAATCCGATGACTTGGTTTGGTCACCTCCCCCAAATCAACCAAATCAAGAGAGGAATGAAATGACGACTAAGAGAGCTTTTGAAACAGTAAGGTGGGTAAAGTATCAGGGTTCAGGAAATTTTCTAGCTTGACACAGACAAAATCAGGATTTGAAGGGACACCTCAGAAATGTGTTCATTATATAGATTATCAAGTATTGATGTGGACTGAAAAACCAAACATAAGATCAGCTAGTTACGAATCACCTTAAATAAACTTACATATACTTACTTAATTGGAGATCGGGGGCCTTACAGATCATGCACTGACCTTAGGAACAGCCTCCAGCAGAGCCTGCCCTCTGCAGCTTCCGTCTACTCTTTCCCGTGAATCTTCGTCATTGCTGGTCATTGCTGGTCTTTCCATACTCTATCTTGTACCTGACTTTCCCTGGGGGCACTTCCCTATAGCCTTCCTACCAACAGTATATCTAGAATAGCATCACCTGTCATTCTCACAACATGTCCAGCCCATTGCAGTCCCTTAGGTTGGTTGGTTGGTTGGTTGGTTGGTTGGTTTGGGGGATTAAAGGGGACCAGACTGCTATGGTCATCGGTCCCTTTTTCCAAATACTAAATGCACCCATAGAGAATAAAAACGAGTAACAGAATAAATCACAGACGACACAGAACAAGAGAAACTTAGACAAAGACCAGACAAAACGAACTAAAATCACAGTGTGACGGTGGTTGGCCGACCATAGAAATAAAAAAGGAAAAGCCAGCCACTTAGAAACACATTAAAAAATCAGACTAAAATCGTAGGCCAGAGTCAACACAAAAGGACATAACAAACGCTTAGATTAAACGATAAAAAACCCCTGCCCGAATAAAACGTAAAACTAAGCCAGCCATAGCAGGGTCATCAGTTAAAAGGGCAGGGAGCGTATCAGGCAGCGCAAATGTCTTCCTGGCCACAGCTAAAAGGGGGCAGGCCAACAAAATGTGGGCCACTGTCAAAGCCGCTCCGCAGCGACATAGAGGAGGGTCCTCCCGGCGCAGTAAATAACTGTGTGTCAGCCGGAAGTGGCCAATGCGGAACCGACAAAGGACTACTGAGTCCCAGCGGGTGGCTCGCAGGGATGACCGCCACGCAGCTGTCGTCTCCTTGACGGCACGGAGTTTATTACGCGTGGTCAGTTCGCGCCATTCATCGTCCCATAGCGCCAATACTTTGCGGCATAAGGCTGCCCTCAAATCAGTCCCTGGGAGGCCAACATCCAGAGATGGTTTACTGGTGGCCTCTTTCGGCAGGCGGTCAACATTTTCATTGCTGGTTATCCCAACATGGCCCGGGGTCCAAACAAAGACCACAGAGCGGCTGCAACAGGCAAGAGTATGCAGGGACTCCTGGATAGCCATCACCAGACGAGAACGAGGGAGACACTGGTCGAGAGCTCGTAAACCGCTCAGGGAATCGTTACAGATCACGAAGGACTCACCTGAGCAGGAGCGGATATACTTGAGGGTACGAAAGATGGCGACCAGCTCAGCAGTGTAAGCGCTGCAGCCAGCCGGCAACGAACGTTGTTCGGAACGGTCCCCTAGAGTTAGCGCATAACCGACACTACCAGCAACCATCGAACCGTCAGTGTAAACAATGCCAGAGCCCTGATACGTGGCCAGGATGGAATAAAAGCGGCGGCGGAAGGCCTCTGGAGGGACGGAGTCCTTCGGCCCCTGTGCCAATGCCAGCTGAAGGCGAGGGCGAGGCACACACCACGAGGGTGTATGCAGAGGTGCCCGGAAAGGAGGCGGAAGAGGTAAAGCCCCAAGCCCGGAGAGAAGCTCTCAGACGCGGACCGCGATCGTACATTCAGCCCTGGGCCTGCGTTCTGGGAGATGGACGTACGACTGTGGGAATAGTAGCCGATAGTTAGGATGCCCGGGCAAGCTGAAAACATGGGCAGCATAAGAAGCCAGCAAACGTTGGCGGCGTAATCGCAGTGGAGGGACACCCGCCTCCACAAGTATGCTGTCCACTGGGCTGGTCCAGAAGGCACCAGTGGCAATGCATATTCCGCTGTGTAAGATTGAGTCCAGCACCCGCAACGCAGACGGGGATGCTGAGCCATAAGCCAGGCTCCCATAATCCAGACGAGACTGGATTAATGCCTGGTAGAGCCGCAACAGGGCAGATCGGTTGGCACCCCAGCTGGTGTGGCTCAAGCATTGCAGAGCATTTAGATGCCGCCAACATGCCTGTTTAAGCTGCCGAATATGTGGCAGCCAAGTCAACCGGGCATCATAAAGTACACCCAAAAACCTGTGGGTCTCCACCACAGCAAGAAGTTCGCCGTCAAGATAAAGCCGCGGCTCAGGATGGACCGTTCGGCGCCGGCAGAAATGCATAATGCAGGTCTTGGCAGCCGAAAACTGAAAACCATGCACTACAGCCCAAGACTGCGCCTTGTGGATTGCGCCCTATAGCTGACGTTCAGCAGCCGCAATGCTAATAGAGCTGTAGTAAAGGAAGAAGTCGTCAGCATACAGGGAAGCAGAGACAGAAGTTCCCACCGCTGCAGCGAGACCGTTTATTGCAATTAAAAACAGACAGACACTGAGGACAGATCCCTGTGGCACCCCGTTCTCCTGGACTCTCGAGGAACTATGGGAGGCTGCGACTTGCACGTGGAAGGTACGATACAACAGAAAATTGCGGATAAAGATCGGCAAAGGGCCCCGAAGACCCCATCCATGAAGCGTAGAAAGGATGTGATGACGCCATGTAGTATCGTACGCCTCCCGAATGTCGAAAAAGACAGCGACCAGGTGCTGACGGCGGGCAAAGGCAGTACGGATAGCCGACTCCAGGCTCACCAGATTGTCGGTGGCGGAGCGGCCTTTATGGAACCCACCCTGAGACGGAGCCAGAAGGCCCCGTGACTCCAGTACCCATTTCAACCGCCGGCTCACCATCCGTTCAAGCAACTTGCAAAGAACGTTGGTGAGGCTAATGGGACGGTAGCTGTCCACCTCCAAAGGGCTCTTGTCCAGTTTCAAAACGGGGATGGCAATGCTTTCCCGCCATTGCGACGGAAACACACCCTCGACCCAGAGACGGTTGTAAACATTGAGACGGCGTCGCTTGCAGTCAACTGAAAGGTGTTTCAGAATCTGACAGTGAATGCGATCTGCCCCAGGAGCGGTATCAGGGCAAGCGGCAAGGGCACTGTGAAATTCCCACTCACTGAATGGAGCGTTGTAAGATTCAGAATGGTGGGTGCGAAAAGAAAGGCTCAGACATTCCATCCGCTCTTTAATGGAGCGGAAGGCCAGGGGGTAATTGGAAGAAGCGGAACTAAGAGCAAAATGCTATGCCAAGCTGTTGGCAATTTCGTTGGAGTCAGTACAAACTGCTCCATTCAGTGAGAGCGCAGGGACGCTGACAGGGGTCCGATAGCCATAGAGGCGTTGGACCTTGGCCCAGACCTGCGATGGAGAGACATGGAGGCCAATGGTGGACACATACCGCTCCCAGCACTCCTGCTTGCGTTGGCGGATAAGGCGGCGGGCCCGCGCACGCAGCCATTTGAGGGCGATGAGGTGTTAAATGCAGGGATGTCACTTGTGACGCTGTAGCGCCCGCCAGCGATCTTTAATCGCCTCAGCGATCTCAGGCGACCACCAAGGCACAGTCCGCCGCCGAGGGGACCCAGAAGAACTGGGAATGGCAGATTCTGCGGCAGTAACGATGGTGGTGGTGACTGAGTGAACCACCGCATCAATGTCGTCATTAGAGTGAGGCTCAATAGCGGCAATGGAGGAGAATAAGTCCCAGTCAGCCTTATTCATAGCCCATCTGCTGGGGCGCCCAGAAGAGTGACGTTGTGGCAGTGACAGAAGGATCGGAAAGTGGTCACTGCCACACAAGTCGTCATGCACACTCCATTGGATAGACGGTAAGAGACGAGGGCTACAGATTGAAAGGTCAATGGCCGAGTATGTGCCATGCGCCACGCTGAAGTGTGTGAAGGAACCATCATTTAAAAGTGAAAGATCGAGCTGTGCCAATAAATGCTCAATGGTGGCGCCTCGACCTGTTGCCACTGACCCACCCCACAGAGGGTTATGGGTGTTGAAGTCGCCCAGTAACAAGAAAGGTGACGACAATTGGGCTAGCAGCGCAGCCAGCTCATGCTGCGTGACATCACCATCCGGTGGAAGGTAAAGACTGCAGACGGTAATAGCCTGTGGCGTCCACACCCTAACAGCGACAGCCTCTAAAGCTGTTTGTAGAGGGACAGACTCACTGTGAAGAGAGTTAAGGACATAGATGCAGACGCCACCAGACACCCTTTCATAAGCTGCTCGGTTCTTGTAATAACCACGATAGCCACGGAGGGCGGGGGTTCGCATTGCTGGAAACCAAGTTTCCTGAAGAGCAGTGCAGAAGAAAGGGTGAAGGCTGATAAGCTGTCGGAGCTCAGCTAGATGGTGGAAGAAACCGCTGCAGTTCCACTGGAGGAGGATATTGTCCATGTCTGTGAAAGGCGTGACGTGACTTGGAATGCAGATTACACCGCTGGGTCACCTGCTGCCTCCAATTGAGCACCGGTGCTAGCGCTATCCATGGCGTCTGAGGGACCGGCGAGATCGAGGTCCTCGGCGGACGCCAGAATCTCCACCTCATCCTCAGACGCAGAGCTTGTAGGAAGTGGTGGGATGGGTGCCACCGCTATGTCGTTAGCCTTGGGGACTTTCTTCTTCTTCTGTTTCTCTCGCTGTGCCTTCGGTGGTTCAGGCTGGGAGGGCTTCACTGGGTCTGTCTTAGGGACAGACGACGACCGTGAGGCCCTACGACCAGGGACCGGTGGTTGTTTGAGCCACTTGCGGCTGTCTGCTTTTGTACTGGTCAGAACTTGCGAAGGGAGGTCCCCAAGGGACTCCTTCCTGGCGAGAGGAGCCGAAGAAGTCTTACGCTTCTCCGGCTGGGAAGGGGGAACTGATGTCCCCGGTGGTTGGGGAGGTGTTGCTCCTGAAGTAGATGGAGCAGGAGCAACAGGGAGTTTAGTGCCCCCCACCATCAAGGGGGCAGGTGTGGTCCTGCGACTCTGAGAGCTGACTGGAGCTGATGGAACTGTAGCAGGAGTGACAGTTGCGGCATAAGATGATGTCATACGCACTGGATGAAGCCGATCATATTTCCGCTTCGCCTCAGTGTACGTCAGTCGGTCCAGGGTCTTGATTTCCATGATTTTCCGCTCCTTCTGCAGAATTGGACAGTCCGGTGAGCAAGGCGAATGGTGCTCTCCACAATTCACACAGATGGGAGGCGGGGCACAGGGATTATCAGGATGGGACGGTCGACCACAATCGCGACATACGAGGCCGGAAGCACAGCGTGAAGACATATGGCCGAACTTCCAACACTTGAAGCACCGCATCGGGGGAGGGATATATGGCTTTACATCACAACGGTACACCATCACCTTGACCTTCGCAGGTAACGTGTCACCCTCGAAGGCCAAGATGAAGGCACCGGTGGCAACTTGATGATCCCTCGGACCCCGGTGGACGCGCCGGACAAAATGGACACCTCGTCGCTCCAAGTTGGCGCGCAGCTCATCGGACTGTAAAAGGAGATCCCTGTGGAAGATAATGCCCTGGACCATATTCAAACTTTTATGGGGCGTGATAGTAACGGAGACATCCCCCAGCTTATTACAAGCGAGCAAGGCTCGAGATTGGGCGGAGGATGCCGTTTTTATCAGCACTGATCCAGACCACATTTTGGACAAGCCCTCCACCTCCCCAAACTTGTCCTCTAAATGCTCTACGAAGAACTGAGGTTTCATGGATATAAAGGATTCCCCATCAGCTCTGGTACAGACAAGATACCTGGGCGAATACGTCTCGCTTTCATTCAATGCCTTTCGATCCTCCCATGGTGTGGCGAGGGAGGGGAACGATTTGGGGTCACAAACGTTACCTTTAAAGTGGGCCCTCATACGCTTAGAGACTGCTGGTGGCTGGCCACCAGCAAGAGAAGATGTGCCACGCTTCATTGCGTGTCATCCACCCTGATGCCACCTACTCCGACAAAGGGCCCTCTCCACGGGCGCCATCCAGCCACAGCAAAGGCCACCTGGCAGGATGGCCATTGCCGGGAGTCCCGATGCCCCAGGGAGATGGGCATCTACTCCTTAGCATACGTGGGGAGTTAACGGCGCAGGTATCAGTAGAGCGATCCCTGTGTTGTCAGGGGGCTACAACCAACAGGGTACATGGCGGCCCCACCACAACAGACTGGCTACCATGCTGGATGTTAGGTGACATGTGGTCCATGGTCGCTGTCAGTGCAGAAAGTGGCCCTGCACATTGCTTGGCAGAAAGTACACGCAGGAGTGTATCCATGCCCAAGAGATGTAGAGCGGGCAGGACTGCAACGCAACGACGAATAAGCTGGTGAAAGTTCTCAATGCAAGATGGACACAATGCACCAAGTAGGGCGCCCTTCCCCAGTCGGCTCGCTCTTCGGAAAAATTTTGAGGTATGGAGGTCAAACCCGACAAGGGACCATCACATAAGGCCGAAACGTTGGCGACTCCTTTTAGTCGCCTCTTAAGACAGGCAGGAATACCGCGGGCCTATTCTTACCCCTGAACCCGCAGGGGGAGCAGTCCCTTAACTTTTGCTTTTGTACAATACTGAACTGGTTCACAATATCATACAGTTCTTCATTTTCCAGTCTCTGCCACGCTGTTTCTCTCTTCACTGGCATAAAAATCTATCTCGTGAGCTTTCTCTCGAAAACCATCAGTTTTTCTCTATCGCTCTTGCTGGAACTCAATGTTTCTATGCCATGTAAGAGCACAGGGGCAATTGTTATCACATGCCTTCATTTTAACTTTCTTTGAGATTAACTTTGATTTCATGGTTGGTTTTAGGTTGTTACATGATCTGTTAGAATTAACGATTTGTTGGTTTACTTCTGGCTGGACCCTATTCCTCCAGTTGAAGCATGTTTTTGTGTGCCAACCTTTGTCTTTCTTTAGTCAACACAAATTTGAAATGAATCAACAATGAAGGATAATAGGGCCCAGTTATGGTTCTGCCTTTTTCAAAGTAATCTATGAAGACTAGTCTATGTGAACCTCAGAAGACAGTGGCCAATTTTCAGTCATGTATAACATACTGACCAATTCAAATGGCTATCAACAATGAACTGTGTTGTGTACATTGTTGAAATTCTTAGTACAATCCTTGAAATAATCAAGCTTACCAACCATGAAGGTGTAGCAAGAATGCTCCATTCTTTCACGAAATTTTACCAGAATTATTACACCACACTTGTACAGTAATGTTAGATCTCATCATTTGCATACCCTGGTATATTCTTATACTACAGACAACATCAATACAGCACCAGCTATAACAATGAGATAAAAAAGTGTGATTCTAAGCGATACTTGTAAAACTGATCTTGAGCAAAATATTTTACACTTCAGCATTACAAAACTTAACTTCTCAAAACCAAGAACAAAAATACACAGGTATACGCAAAGTAGAACAAACTTGTTTGTGACCTATTTGAATCAGTAATCATGATATGCTGTAATTATTAAATATTTTTAATACTGTGGACTGTGGGCACTAGAACAAGAGTCAATTATGTCAAAAATGGTTCAAATGGCTCTGAGCACTATGGGACTCAACTTCTGAGGTCATCAGTCCCCTAGAACTTAGATCTATTTAAACCTAACTAACCTAAGGACATCACATGCACCCATGCCCGAGGCAGGATTCGAACTCGCGACCGTAGTGATCGCGCGGTTCCAGACTGTAGCACCTAGAACCGCTCTCAATTATGTCAGATGGAGGGCAAAGCAGATAAGCAAACTTCTGTTTTATTTCTTGTATTCAGTTCCTAAATGATAATTTATTCCATTGCAGAAATATAATTATGAGACCTAGTAAATCTTTAAAGAAAAATTTTTCTTTTTTGTCACCTGCACGTCTTTGCACACAACTTGCCCAACAAATGTTGATGCTTTTGCCAAGCTACTTCTCATAGATGTTTAAATAACTGGAAGTCCAGGACGGAACAACAATAATACAGAAAGGATAGACTGCTATTCGCCATACAGTGGAGGTGTAGAGTTTCTGACTTCTAGAATGAAAAAGGCAAAGTCCTTCTTGTCCAGTAGAAAACAAACACACACACACACACACACACACACACACACACACACACAGAGAGAGAGAGAGAGAGAGAGAGAGAGAGAGAGAGAGAGAGAGAGAGACACTCACTCTGTCTCGGGGGGCGAGAGCCAGTACTGTCTTTTACGTTCTTCATCTTTTTGATTTCTATACTTGCATCAAGTGGGTGACAGTGAGATCAAAAGTAACCGCAATTCATTCCAGTTGTTTCGTCCTAAGTCTTCTCAGAAAAATGTGCTCTGTGATGGTTATCTACATCACATACCTGACAACCTTCTGCTAATGGCATCTCAGAAACTGGAGACAGAGAGTCACATGATTGTGAAGTCATGTCTTTGAATAAATTTTCTGAATACATCTCCATGATAAAAATGTACTTTAGAAACATCAACATAAAAATGTTCTTTATAAACATCAACAAACTAAAATAGGGTCATGTTGATATGGTGACACCTCAGTAATAGTTCCAGATGTGAAAATGGAATTTTTCCATTTTCTGCAAACTACCTTTAAGTTTTCCTACTTCTACTTCTTTCTTAGCATAGTCTCAGATTTTCTCCACATTACAAAATTCTATCTTAATGGAAAATTTTAATGGTAGATTAAAGAATATTAAAAGTAGAACTTTTATTACTTTCAGCATTTTATATATCTCACCATTAGATAGTCTTTTTACACTCCAGCATACTCCAATAAAAGCTCCTGCAAAGAACATTTTCTTATACAATAAACTAGCATAACACTGACTTAAAACCTCCACCAATGCAGTTGAAGGAAATGTCCGATTCATTCCACGTGTTATAAGACAGCAGATAGAGGTTTCACTTAAGCTGAACCCTTCGCTGTTCTGTCCTACCCCACAGGCACATTCACAACAATGGTCTAGTGTGATAGGCACCAACAACCTGTAGCCAGGTAACTTGCTTCCAGTTTTTGTCCATTGTTGCTTTGGAGCAAAGATGGAACTAAATAGAGAGTAATTTATGAGTTCTATATAAAGAGTGTTAAAAGATTTACTTATTTTGAGAGGTAGTAATATGGACCGTAACAAGGAAAAAATGACTAGTAAATATGGACACTAAAACAGTAACTTAAGAGCTGTGAGCACTTGTTCATCTCCACTACTGTGAAACACATCTCTTCTACTGCACAATCTTTGCTATTATGAATGACCCACATAATGCAATATGCAAATGAGATCACATTCCCCTGCTGTTGTCCATGGATGCAGCGTTCGCTAAATATCTGTTAGTGTTGGTACTGCTTATCACACTCACAGTTCTGGGTAAATTAAAAGCATAAATTACTTTTAATGGAACCAGTCTGTGTTCTGAGCAGTTTGTAAAACATTTTTACACTGCACTTTTATCTTTGCAATTACCAACATAATGGAAGCCTATTACTCCATACAAGAGATTGCAGACTTGTTCTTCTTCTATGGTCTAACAAACTGAAGCAACTGCTGAGTCCATGTCATGTATTCTGAAAAATATCCAAAACACAAGGTACCATCTGCACAATTATTCAGCTTCATTTTCAGCAACTAGCAGACTATGGCTCCAGAGCTCCAACAACAGTGAATCATGGCAGGACTCTCACCCTTCATACTCCTGTTGTAGAGCATTGGAACAAGTCGAGTCGAAGAAGATCCTAGGACTAGTGTACCTAGAATTTCACCATCTCTCATGGCAGTCATCTTCTAATCTGAGTGAACCTGCATGAACAGTTGCTATGCACCTAACTTGTACAGAATCTCCAAGCCCTGTGGCCACAATGTCAGTCTGACAGAATGCTGTTCTGCCAATGGCTGTTGCATAGGTGTGCACAAGATCCACTTTTCACAATAAAGATACTTCTCTCAGACGAGGCTGGTTTCACGCGACATGGGCTTGTCAATTTTCATAACCAACATACATGGGCTGATGCAAATCACAGCCAGTTGAAGAAGCAAGGCATCAGAGCCAATTTTTAACTGATGTATTTATTGTTGTCAGACAAAAAGGACCTTACATACTATCAAACAGGTTGGCTGGAGCAAGATATTGCCAGTTTCTATCAAATTTTTTACCCTTCCTGCCATAGAAAGTACCATTTCAACAACAGCTGGAGATGTGGTTCATGTATGGTGGAGCACCAGCCCATTTTCTCCAAAATGTCCAAGAAGACCTTCTATGGGCAATGGATTGGTCAGAGAGGCTTAATATGTTGGCAGGCTCATACCACCAATCTTAATTCCTTGGGTTTTTGATTGTGAGGATATTTGAACACTCTGGTAGGTTAGTGCTATACTAACACCACAGGAACACACAAGCACATCCGTGACCAACCTGCATTTTTTAAGAGATGTTACATAAAGCATGCCTTACTATGGATAGACACCATATCAATCCTCAATCATCCTTTAGCGATGGTGTACAAGTGCAGGTCATATGTAATACCAAGCAGATTACATTGCTGTTTCACAGTAACAAAATAATGAGTTGTCACTGATTTACTGCATTCTGCAGGCTGTCCATAATAGCAGAGAGTCTGCAATAGAAGAGATGTTTCACACTAGTGAAGGTGAACAAGCCCTCACACCTCACAGGGTATGCATGCTAGAGTCTATGATTACTAGACATTTCTTCTTGTTTTGGTCTCTACTGTCACCTCCTAAAATGTGGAATCATACTTTTTTAATATTGGTCACCAAAAATGAAAATCATAAGCTGCCTAAATATTCAAAATGGTTGGTTCTGTCTGGCCTTTAAAAGAATAGACACTCTATAACACAAATTATAATATTGAAGTCATGCCTCTCATTTGATATACAGCATGTACTTAAATGAAGTTTCAGTCATTTGTTTACTTCAGTTTCAGCTAAAATGAGCTATTTTTGGTAAAGAAGAAGATACTGGAGATTAACTGATAAAAACAAAAATCTATCTACTAACTGAGGAAAGCTTGGGATATAAACTCTAGTGACAGTCTGCTTCTTCCAATGTAACAAAATAAACAGGGTGATTCAGAATTCCTACAGCATGGTTATATGTGTTGTGGAGGGGAAGTGGCCACCACGAGTTTTGTTGCACAAAGTGTACCTGTGAACTGTGTTCACATACACACAGTTGAGAAGTCTTGGAGTGTCCTGAATGGCCTCCACTGCAGCCATTACACAGGCACGGAGAGTGTCCTGTGACGCCACAGAAGTCTCGTAAACACAGGAAAAAGTCGAGGGGCAATCGTAGTGGCCAATGAATTGGTACAACGCAAGCTATCCACTTATGCCTGAATGTTTAGTGAAGGTGCTGACAAATGTCTTGTAAAAAGTGGGCTGGCACATAACCATGGTGGAACATCATCATGCAATTTATATGCAATGGCACATCATCCATAAATACACGGACCTATCAGATGGACATGGATAATACCAGCCCACACATTAATACAAAAAAAAGTAGAAATTCATGGGGATGTATGGCATAACGGTTTTCCTCATCCCAAATGTGGCTGTTACAATGGTTGGGGCCTTCATTTGAGAAATGTGCTTCATCTGTGAAAATAATGAGCCGAGGAAAGTCTGGAATGTTGACACAATGGTGCAGGAACCATGCACGGTATGGTTAAATTTGCTGTTCATGGATAACCTGCCAGACACTGCTCTGGGATACATCCACAGAACCTGCAATATTGAGGATATTCACCGATCGGTCAGTTGGAAGACTTCCTCTTCCATATCAGTTGCGCACCGTGCCTGGCCACAACCACAAATGACCCTATTAGTATTAAAGGTAATTGTTTCCCAAACCCACTGTTCCAATCTTGCAAAGAAGGCATGTGATGGACAGCATGACCCAGAAATTGTTCATGATACAAGCAATTAGCTAATCAAAGTTTCATCTACTTTAACCGTGGATGAGTAAGATGTTAGTGTACTTAGGAAATGTGTACTCTGCATTGCACCGTATTTCTTGACCACATAGTGGCAACTGATGGACATGTGCTCCAGTTCACTGGTTTGTTCTTTGGTTTGTTCTTTGATGATACATGTCATGACGTTCTTTGATGATACATGTCATAACGTCATACACAACATCGTGTGACACAAGACACTAACCTCTGTCAATGAATATTACCTTCCATCATTCAAAGTCGTTTATCTGTCAAACAGTGTGTTTATGGACGTGGGTTTATTACCAAATATTGTCACCCTGAGTCTCCTCTAAAGCACCTATAACTGTGTGATAAGAATTCTGAATGATCCTGAAAAAGTCAGTTGAACATTATAGTGGAAGTTAATGGCACATCATGCAGAATAGTCTGTTCATATGAAATCACTTTAATCTGACAAATCTGCTGTCACAACCAATGGACTATTGCAGGGTTGGGCTTTTTTGGATCAGCAATAATGCAACAACCTGTGAAGATCCAAACTAGAATATATGGCTGTGGACAAGCTACTTAAAACAATCTTCAGGAAAATCCATGCCTACCTCTCATACTGCACAACTGGTGTCAAATACTGTGCCAACATGTGGTACCAGAGAATGCGTTGCTGTAATCAATCTTGGTTTGGGGAACTGCTTACGCACCACACTTGGACACACTTGTGTCCGTCTTGAATGTGTAACAATTTACAAAATACTCAACTGGTCGGTATCTAGTTACTATCACAGCAGTCAATAAATAAGCACCATCTGCACTTTTATTGCCTCCCTGTGTGTACATGTCCAGTCATTTCTCTAAAGTAATTGTTTTGTCATTTGCCTTCTTACATTTATTATTTCAATTTTAACTAATTATCATTAACATACATGAAGATAATCTATATTTTCATAAAAGAGAAAGATCAGCCCTTAGTTTTAAAGAACATAACACCGGACCTGATTCTGTACTTAGTTTTAAGTATGTAATTGATTTTCTAATTTATTTCGACTATTCCTAGTTAATATTGTTTGTTATAGGTTGAAATCGGTGATTGTTTCGTAACCTAAATTCTACTGTTGACATATTAACAAGTATAAATTCTGTAATAATTGGAAGCATTTGGAAGACGAAATGCTAGTATTCTTAAACTATTTATTTGGCTCTAGTCGGAAACATGTTAGCAAAACCAGTCCTTCATTAATTCCAAAGTAGTTAACTGTTCTGTCAAAAGTATTGTTTGCATAACCATATATATTAATTTCGTCATTTAAACAAATAATTCGTCTTAACCCTTGTAGTAGAAGAAACTGTTCAAAAGAACCAATGTTTTGATGTATTCAGTTAATGTAATGAGTTAAGTTTTAATTGTAATTTCTGTAAATTTAACTTTGAACAATGAGTAGTTTCAGCACCTATTATTGTGATGATATATAAGGGCCCGATTTTTGGTCACGAGACAGTCAGTCCACGGACGATTTTCAAATGAGGAACCTGTGTTGGTTAGAACGACAACAATGATCAGCTTAACAGTGAAGTACGTATTACACCAATAGGCCGTACATAAAAACAATGACAGTGACATTGTCTGCTCCATAAATACCTGTTTATTCTTCCAGAACTGTGAACTTTGTGGATAGGTTTTACTACTCGTAGATGTTAAATAGCAAACTATTGTAGCAGTATGTGGAGTTTCGCCTGCAAACTATTAATGAGGCTGAAAGTTTAAACAATAGTGCACTGGCCATATAACTGTGTATTATTGGGGAGTTGTGAAGAGTGAAATTAAAGTACTGTGAAACACAAATGTGCACCTGTCAGCTACATAATTTACAGTAGTCATTGTCTGAATCCACAACCCTTTTTCAGCAAGTGGAGCAACGTAGTATGATGACACCGAGGACAACAAACAAGCAGGTGGAACTGCCACAGGCACTCCACATGTTGAATAAGCGAAACAAACTCATACCTGCAAGTAAGACTTGTGAAACCTGGGGAGTGTGTTTAAATACTGATAGTAACTGTACTCCACACAAGAGTATGTCTGCAGCTCACTTATATTGTGGTTGCAGCAATCTTAAAAAGCTGCTACTCAGCAAGGTGAGTCTGATAAAGGAAGACTAGCACATTTCTAGCCAATGTGGGGTTGGGGGACAGTTGTACATATAAATATAAGAAAGAAAAATTTTACAATGTAAATATGAGTTTAATTTGTTTATGCTGTAAATTACTTAGTCATTAGGTGCAGGTATGATAAACATGCTTGCTACCACATGGGAAAAACAATGGAAAAGGCAGCACAGCATTAAGGACTCACATTCAAAGGGAGCGTGTTTCAAATCACTATAGGATCATTCAGATGCGCAATTAAATCACCTAAGATAAAGCCAAGGATAGTTCCATTGGAAAGGTCACAGCTAGTTGCTGCCCCATCACTGGGCAATGTGAGGTTATGATCAGTTCTTTTCATTTAGGATTTCTCAAACTTTTAAAGACAAACTTATGAAGATGGCAAGAAGACCCTGAACAGTGTATTTTTGTGATAAGGAACTACTGGTCAGAAATAATTATTCAGCTTTTTATTGACACTATTTATGACGTGTGTGACCGCTGCTCTAGAAGTACTCTCCCCTGTATTCTTCAAAGTGTGCGTTTCACATGCAAGTTCATGGGTGATTATTGATGAATTTTCTCCCATTTAAACCCATTTTGGCATAGTCTCTTGTGCAAAGATATTTTGTAAATAATCTTGGCCAGCTCTGTCACTTGATGAATTCAGTTTCTCAAAAATTTCTGCTCTTAATGATAATTTAGGCTGTTGCTTGTTGCTAAACTTTTTCTCTGTACATTCTTTCAGTGTTCTGCACACATTATTCTGCTACACCATACATTCAATGTATGTCTGCAAGTTCCTGCAACAAATAATACTCCATCTTCAACAACCAATCATGTATCTTGATCTGCAGGCCTATACCCAGGGCACATCATAATTAATTGTGTACTGGTCTTAAAAGTACCACCACCACTAATGCAGCAGTGAATTATTTGTAATGAAAGATGAAAGACAACCAGTTCATAAATATGTGCCTCAACACATTACTCATTCAAAACCTTGTACCACTTCAAATATTTACTTCTCACTGTTGGTTCCTTACGTCAAAATTCTCAACTGAGGACCATGGACTCTGGATAATTTTGGCCCTAAAGGAATGTGAGTGATAACCTTGTGCTGAATAAGCAATCAACAAAATAATTTTTTTATATGAATGCATGATGTCTGTTCCTATGAAAGGGAAGACACCACACAGGTCCTGCAGTAGTGACCCCCCACTCCCTTCCACCATTTACATATAGAAATAACTTTTTCTTACTCCTCACAACATTGGAAGTTTTGGAGCGAGTTTCAGTTCTGTGTTCCAACAAAGCTTAAAAAAAAAAAAAAAAAAAAAAAAAAAAATTAAGGTTAACTTCTTTCAACTGTGGCAGTTTTTGTTAATGTAAACTATGTGATGGTTTGGAGTCCATATTTAACTGCGGGTCGACCTGTGACTGAGTGAGTAAATCTGTTCAAAGATTGGAGGAAGGCAATGGCAAACCACTTCCAATAGGATAGTAAAGCAATGTGGTGTCAAGTCAACCTTTGGGGTAATGACAGCTTTACCCTTTTATGTGTACAATATGGCTTGAACATAATAGACTGATGGTGTAAGAATGGTTCATAAAAAATAATTATGAATAAAGATAACTGACACTGTTAAATTAATAGACCCGATACTTTTTCAAGCTGAGGAACTAGGTCAATATTGAAAAATTAACTACAGCTGATTTCCACTATGTAGGTCTAACTATATTTTAAATGAAATGATTACTTATTTGCTAAACATTTTATGTTGGGATTAATTACCCATGCAACACCATGCCAATAGACTTATAACATCATTAACATAGCAGAGACACAAAACTTAAGAAACAAGCAACAGCTGACATCATTCACAACATGTAATATCAAAATAAAATCAGAAAACTCGTGAAACCTCCATGGAAATAAGGGTCTTTTGGCCAGGAATGTTCTTGTTACAGATGACATGAAACACATTAAAAATGTCTATGTATCAGATTACAATGAGAAAATAAGGGTTTTTATCAGAGATATAACTGTAACCATTGAATGCACAATGTAGGCCTGTACAGCAACAGGATTTATGACATATTTGTTGGCTTTGCCTCCTCACAGCCAAAGAATAATCTTCCAACTTAACCTACACCAGAGGCTACATTACCCTATAGTTCAGTTTGTCACTGCAATTCCATAAAAACATAAATACAACCTGTGTAGGCATAATATACAACACAATTTTGAGATACTGTTTCCTCAATGGATCATCTGTCCACTAAATCTATGATATTAACACATTACACATGAAACATACAATCAACATCAGCAATACAAACAAAAACATTCCAGATGCTATCTGTATAACATACATCACACTTAAAAGAAAATACAAATGGCTCATATCTTAGATCCTTCATGTTAATAGGTTCTAACTGCAAGTGACCTTGCTTGCTCTACGTTCACCACAAAACAATGGAAATACATATATAGGCCTAATACTTTCCCATGTAACTGAATCATCATGACTGAAAGTGCATTATGTTAATTATGGTGTTTGGAATAACCAATGTTTAATATCAGGTATTATGCTGAACACAAATAATGTGCGATCTTCATGTAATACAACTATTTCTGTCCAACAGCATTTCATTTAAGGCACTTATTCTTCAAAGGAATAACCACTGTTTAATATCAGATATTATGTTGAACATGCCTATCTCAAAGGACTAAATGTGTTTCTATCAGAATCTTTGTACGTCTAGAGTACTGCCTCACGACTTAAAGGTGACAAAAATATACCCACTTATTGTACCTTCAACACCACAGTCTCTTTTAACTCAATCACATCATTAAGGTATGTAAAAAAAAAAGTTCTTTATATCTTCACTGCACAGCTTAATATCTTTCCCCACTACTTGAAATTAGCAAATAAATCTCTCATAGACAAGAGCTACACACACTAGATTAGAGATTAGATTAGATTAGATTAGATTAATACTTGTTCCATAGATCATGAATACGACACTTCGTAATGATGTGGAACGTGTCAGGTTAATAAAAGATGTCTGTACAAGATATTACATTACACAAAATATTGCATGACACTAATGTTTAAGTTGTTGTTGTTTTTTTCCCTTAATTTATATCTAAAAATTCAGCCAATGAGTAGGAGTAGTTGTCATCTAGAAATTCTTTTAATTTATTTTTAAATGTTAGTTGGCTATCTGTCAGGCTTTTGATGCTGTTTGGTAGGTGACCAAAGACTTTTGTGGCAGCATAATTTACCCCTTTCTGTGCCAAAGTCAGATTTAACCCTGCATAGTGAAGATCATCCTTTCTCCTCGTGTTATAGCTATGCACACTGCTATTACTTTTGAACTGGGTTGGATTATTAGCAACAAATTGCATAAGTGAATATACAGGGTGTTACAAAAAGGTACGGCCAAACTTTCAGGAAACATTCCTCACACACAAAGAAAGAAAATATGTTATGTGGACATGTGTCCGGAAACGCTTACTTTCCATGTTGGAGCTCATTTTATTACTTCTCTTCAAATCACATTAATCATGGAATGGAAACACACAGCAACAGAACGCACCAGCGTGACGTCAAACACTTTGTTACACGAAATGTTCAAAATGTCCTCCATTAGCGAGGATACATGCATCCACCCTCCGTCGCATGGAATCCCTGATGCAGCCCTGGAGAATGGCGTATTGTATCACAGCTGTCCACAATATGAGGACAAAGAGTTTCTACATTTGGTACTGAGGTTGCATAGACAAGAGCTTTCAAATACCCCCATAAATGGAAGTCAAGAGGGTTGAGGTCAGGAGAGCGTGGAGGCCATGGAATTGGTCCGCCTCTACCAATCCATGTCACCGAATTTGTTGTTGAGAAGCGTACGAACACTTCGACTGAAATGTGCAGGAGCTCCATTGCGCATGAACCACATGTTGTGTCGTACTTCTAAAGGCAGATGTTCTAGCAGCACAGGTAGGGTATCCCATATGAAATCATGATAACGTGCTCCATTGAGCGTAGGTGGACGAAACTAAAATGAGCTCTAACATGGAAATTAAGCATTTCCAGACACATGTCCACATAACATCTTTTCTTTATTTGTGTGAGGAATGTTTCCTGAAAGTTTGGCCGTACCTTTTTGTAACAGCCTATATATACCGTGTGGATCCCTAGATCCTTAAATAGATGTCTGCAGGATGACCCTGGGTGGGCTCCAGCAATTATTCTGATTACACGTTTTTGAGCAATGAATACTTTTCTACTCAACGATGAATTACCCCAGAATATGATGCCATATGAAAGCAGTGAATGAAAGTAGGCATAGTAAGCTAATTTACTGAGATTCTTATCATCAAAATTTGCAATAACCCTAATAGCATACGTAGCTGAACTCAGACATTTCAGCAGGCTATCAATGTGTTGCTTCCAGTTTAACCTCTCATCAATGGACACACCTAAAAATTTTGGAAATTCTACCTTAGCTACAGACTTCTGTTCAAAGTCTATATTTGTTACTGGAGTTGTGCCATTTACTGTACAGAACTGTATATACTGTGTTTTATCAAAATTTAAAGAGTCCGTTTGCTGAGAACCACTTAATAGTTTTGTGAAAAACATCATTTACAATTACATCACTTAGTTCTTGGTTTTTGGATGTTATTAGTATACTTGTATCATCAGTGAAAAGAACTAACTTTGCATCTTCATCAATGTGGAATGGTAAATCATTAATGTATATCAAGAACAGTAAAGGACCTAAGACCGAACCCTGTGGGATCCCGTACTTGATAGCCCCCCCCAGTTTGAGGAATCAGCTGTTGTTTTAACATTACATGAACCACTAGTTAATAAAGCAGTAGGCCTATATTCAACTGCTCTTTTCCATGTTTGAAGACACAGACTAATTGCTTAGAGTATGATGTGTGCTTCAATGTGAAATACAACAAAATTACTGCAACATTAAATGGTCCAGATTTGTCTGCACACTTCACTGTCAATGGCAATAAATGTATTTTCACTTTTAATGATGGCAAACTATGATGCACGAACATTTCTGCTGATTGCGAGAAACTGGAATAAATAAAGCCCACAAACAAAAGGCAGAATGAAATTATAACGAGCAGAAATGAAATTATAATGAGCAGATTACATGGTAATGGTAGTAGCAATTCTGACAGTAATGATATGGCAGGAGGCTTTAAGCCAAGCGCACTAATCCAGTACAAGTAACATATTGGACTCCACTTGCCCTTTTCAATATGCTGCTGATCAATCTATTACCACAACCTGACCTAGACTTCCGCCTGTTACAGGTCAATCTGTTAAAACAACCAAGATTTCAAGCCTACTAAGCCACACTTACCGAGGAATAAGAAAATGGGTGGCACATAGGAAAGGGAGTGGGAGTCAGATATGATGAAGAGAAATCATTTCAACAGTACTGAAATAATTGTGTGCATCAAAATATATGTATTTCAAGTTATGAAAACAAATAGTAACATTGATACATCGACTAGAAACATGGTTTGCCTCATTTATGCATGTTATAATGAACAAAAAGATAATGACATTCAGAAATCTGTCACTTTTCATTTTGAGATACAGAGTATTACTTTTGCAAGTATATGAACTAGACATGTGAACAGAACCACCAAATGAACAAAGGAAGAAGTCTGATGAGTACAGCCACGGAGGGATCACCTTTGTGACGAAATTCCAAAAGCATTTTAACATCATGCTGCATACTCTCATTTCAGGATTCCTTCATGTATGAAGCACCTAAAATTTGCAGGTTAAATGTCAATAAAACATGTATTCTAAGAAGCACAAGTAAGTTTATAACTGCAATACTCAGCTAATACAATTTCTTCGTAAGCACTGCACTTGTCTAATGTTGCTACAAGCTACGGAAGCATTACATCTGTGAAGGGCTACATCTATGCTTGCCCCTGTCATGCTGGGAGAGAACTTGGCTAAATTCAGATGGCACCTTGAAGGTTTACCTGAAATATGAGCTGCTTACAGCAATTATTCCCTGGAACCTGAAAAGTAGCAAAATGATGCGAACTGTCATATCTGTTTTGCGTTCATTGTTGTGGTATTGCTAATAGCTTTATTCTGTAATAGTGATTATTTCCTACTGATATTCTGGAATGTAAAGCAAATGGTAAATATTTACCTGAGAGCAGTATTGTATCCAACCCATCATCGAAGTTAAAACAGACGGCTGTTAATTGTAACAACGGAGCACTAATTATACGACATCTCATCAGGAAAACACTTCACAATCACACAAATTTCATAGACAACACCTATGAAGTATTTTTGCAAATATTTATGGACTTCTTTACTTGGAGTTTTCTGAAAACTTAGCACTTAGTGTTGTAAAACATTTATTGAGTTAACATTAAGTCACTGGCAGCAAGTTCTGTACGGGTACCAGCCACAAGAAAGATTTTAAAACATCGTCCACATTTGCAAACGACTATCAAATACCTCCTGTCAGTCGCTATGACATATCGCAACACACACGGCCTACGCAACAAACTGAGGTGAAAACGCGATAGGCCGCGTTCGTAAAGTGCATGTGCAACCCTGGCAATGCCGGTTGATCAACAGAAGTTAAACAAATGACTGTCCCCGTAGAGAGAGATTAGTAAACTGACAACACTAAAAAAAATGCTAAGCGCATGGCGAGCATAACACTGTATCTGAGTAGGAATTCAGCTATAATATAGAGTCAATATGGAATTTGATCAGTTGTGAAGCAACAAACCGCGCTAATGCTACAAATCGAGGCTACTTGTTAGACACTGGCACGTTTACTGAGTTAACAGATAATGCGTGTTATTTGTGTGGAGGTTATGTGATTAGGAATTACAGTAGTTTGAATAGCACATGCTTCCATTTGAAATGAGTTACCGAGCTAGCGCGTTTCTTATGTGTGATTACTAAAGTAATATGTTATACAAGGTTAACAGTTGCAAAGAGACGGCTGAGATACCCAGCTCTTGGCTCGTTGTAAATGACAGCCGGTATTGCTTTTCAGCATTACATTTCTATTTTGAAATTATGCGAACTTATCTTCTATAAAGTAATTATTACACATTTGCAATCGGCAAATTATCTCGAAGGTGAATTATAAACTGGACTTCATATGTCGGTATTAACCGGTGGAAGTTCTGCAAGTAAATAAACAGCTGCTTAATATTCCAGCGGGATGATGCTACGTCTGAGAAATATGATTCGAGACGAGCAAGTGGAGATAGCAATATGCATAATACTACGTTTGCCAGGATTGTTTCTATTGGACTCATATTACCAGATGACGCAGGATACTGAAGATGCAGAGCAGACTTTCATCGTGGCAATCCCAAGGGCCGCTCATATTTTGAGTAAGCATTCCTTATTTTTGAGAATATACAGCTATTCCAGATGAATATAAGCATGCCTAAAACTGTTGATGTGGACACCAGTGTTACCATATGTAACCCTATAATTGACTACAATGTTTCCATTGACGTCTTGAACATGTCTTGGGCAACATAAAAACCATGAACCTACAGTGTTGACACTGCAAATTTGCGTCATTTACGTCTCGCACATTTTTAAGACTGAAAAATGTGTATAAAGCCCTTTTGAGGTGGGCAGTGCAAGTAATCTGTTAGGGAAATGCTGTGTGGATCAAAATAATTGAAACTGCACAAGCTACAAACATTGCTGCTATCCATCAATACCCAGGACCCACAGGGGTATAAAGCGAGTCAAGGACTAGTGAAAAATCCATGAGTTGCTGTTCATTAGCATTACAATTTTGCCACTGTACAAGTGCTGACCATTACGGTACACAGTTTGTATCAGAAATTCAAGCTTTCATAATTAGTAATAAACCTCATTTTCTATTATATGATCTGTTGCCTAAAATAAATATTACTGAGTTGTCATGGTCACCAGCCATTTTCCGTGTCTGATAAAGGCTTCCTCTAGATGCTTATGTGCATTATAGGCTAGTGTTTAGTGACATGTATCCATTTTGAGTCTGAATGTTTTCTGTAGTCACCTACCCACCATCCACTAGTCCTCTTCAGTTATTCCTTTCCTCTTAGTTTTCAGCAAAAGCTTCCTTGCTGATGTGCATGGCTATATTTGCCACCTACTCCCGTCTATTGCTTATTTATTTTTATTCATTGATCCATAGACAAATTTCTTTGTATGGACGTCATAATTTTACAAATGCATTATTTATACAGAGGTACATAAGAGTAAGGGGTAAAAAAAGCATTCATATAGGAAACTCAGAATATAGGTACATACATATGCTATATATTGCTGAATTACACAAGGCAAGATTAAAGAATCAGAAAGAACTTCATTCAAACGAGAAATTATACAGCTTGGTTTTCATATTACATGGAATAATTTTTCAAGCTAGATGTGTTGTGTGTTATTTATCAACATCAAGTAAACTAGCTTTGGCTACTTTGTTATTGGTCAGCTGAGTATTTATTTGTAATCATTTTTGTTACATGAATTCTTGAGCAGTGCAAAAACTATTTTTTGTAACTATACTTTCAGACATATTTTAGATTTATACAGGTCCATTAAGCTATGTTTTGAACTCTTTTGGTGTTGTTAAATAGCTTTACTCCTTGGTAAAACATAGTGGTTTTAGTCTTTACTGTATTCCTTTTAACCAGGCACAACCAACCACTGTCTCTGGTTTGGCTATTGTGTATGGAGCTGTTTGTTGCCTATTAATCAATGTTTTTCCTATGCATACTGCAATTTGAAAACTTTGAACTGTCAGAATGTCCATTTGTTTGTTTTCTTTCACTTAGCAATTTCGAACATGTACCTCTTTATTGCTCAGTGTACTACTATCAGTTTTCATATGGGTTTCATACTCTCAAAACTGGTAATACATACAGATTGTAAACTTTCTATTTCAGAGATAATTGAATCTTACAAGGGAACCTCCCCATCGCACCCCCGTCAGATTTAGTTATAAGTTGGCACAGTGGATAGGCCTTGACAAACTGAACATAGATCAATCGAGAAAACAGGAAGAAGTTGTGTGGAACTATGAAAAAATAAGCAAAATATACAAACTGAGTACTCCATGGGCAACATAGGCAACATCAAGGAGATTGTAAGCTCAGTAGCGCCGTGGTCCCATGGTTAGCGTGAGCAGCTGTGAAACGAGAGGTCCTTGGTTCAAATCTTCCCTCGAGTGGAAATTTTAATTTTTTATTTTCAGACAATTATCAGAGTTCAGGCACTCACACATAATCAACATCGCTCTTCAAAATTCCAGGACATGTTCAGATTTGCTTGGACATATGCGGGATTTGACGGTCTACACACGGAAAAATTTGAAAACCTTAAAAACATATGTTTTGGCAGAGCACAGAGAAAACTGTGCGACTGTGAAACTGTTGCATTCATTTGTTGCAGTTTATGTGACACACTCTTATGTTTTCATCACTTTTTTGGAAGTGATTATCACATCCACAAGAAAACCTAAACCGGGCA
Organism: Schistocerca serialis cubense; assembly: GCF_023864345.2. Taxonomy (NCBI): domain Eukaryota; kingdom Metazoa; phylum Arthropoda; class Insecta; order Orthoptera; family Acrididae; genus Schistocerca; species Schistocerca serialis. The sequence continues at coordinate 218,551,217 of NC_064641.1, forward strand.
AGGTAGAAGAATCTTTTTACCCATTCGCCAAGTGTGCAAGTTAGGTGGGTCGACAACATATTCCTGTCATGTGACGCACATGCCGTCACCAGTGTTGTGTAGAATATATCAGACGTGTTTTCCTGTGGAGGAATCGGTTGACCTATGACCTTCCGATCAAATGTTTTAGGTTCCCATGGGAGAGGCACGTCCTTTCGTCTACTAATCACACGGTTTTGCGGTGCGGTCGCAACACACAGACACTAAACTTATTACAGTGAACAGAGACGTCAATGAACGAATGGACAGATCATAACTTTGCAAAAATAGTAATTAAACTTTTCGCTCGGGGGAAGGCTTGAACCAAGGACCTTTCGCTCAGCAGCTGTTCACGCTAACCACAAGACCACGGCCTACTTATCCTCATTTCCTCCATGATATTGCCTATGTTGCCTATGGACTACTCAGTTTGTATATTTTGCTTATTTTTTCATAGTTCCACACAACTTCTTCCTGTTTTCTCGATTGATCTGTGTTCAGTTTTACAAGGCCAATCCACTGTGACAAATTATAACTAAATCTGAGGGGGGTACGATGGGGAGGTTCCCTTGTTAGTATCAAAAACTAAAGGCTCTCCAGGTCACGATTTCTTTTGTTAGTCATACCAACTTTTTCTTCCACCACTGTAAATATAAAACATTAGCTGCTTGTGTGAATTAAGTGTTAATATTTACCCTTGTCTTTCCACATTTTAGTTATAATACAATTATAAATTGCTTTTCAGGCACACTTTCAAACTTCCTATGTTAAGTTCCACCATTAATTTTTGCATTTTATGGGCTAGTACAGCCTCACAAGCAAAAATGATGATGGGCAACACAAAGTACTTCTTCTAATCCCCAGTTCAGGTCTCTGAAGAGTTCTTCTAAGACTGCTAAGAATAGTTTTTTGAAAAAAAAAATAGTCATACCTCATTCAGTTTTCAATTATAAATTTCCAAATATGCTGAAACTCGCCACATTTACATTTTTATATGTATATGTAGAACCAGTGGTTTATTGCATAGTTTCATTCATGACATGCAAGTGGCCCATTGTGATGTGTCCGCTACATAGCTCCATGTGTGTGTGTAAATATTTGCATTGTCCTAAGTAAGCCTTGCAAGACATCAAATTGCTAGATAAAAGAGAAACCACAGAGCTCACCTGCACTGTGAGAGTCATGCGTCAATCCCTTTTTATAACGTGCTTCTCATGTATATACTTAGGTTTGGAACACCCAATCCTAAACAATGTTGTTGATGTATTTACCTTTTTTACTGACAACTGCACATGGTCAGACACTTTTTGAGCAGATGTACTTATTGTATTGTGAGTACAATATATTCTTAAAAACTGGCAACACATATCAACACAAAACTTACCGTACTCATCGACAGTATTATGAAAAGGATAGATTGCTACTTATCTTGTAGAGGAGACACTGAGTTGCAGACAGGCGCTACAAAAATGCTTTCGCCCAAAAGGCCTTTTTCTGTGGTGCCTGCCTGCAACTCAACTCGGCATCTCCTCCACGCGGTGAGTAGCAATCGGTCCTTTTCAGAAAATTGTTGTTATTCCATCCTGTATATTCCATTGTTTGAATTTATCTTATTCATCTATATAAATGACATAAACACAGAATAATTCATAAAGCATTTTCTGTAATTGGGAGTACCTTTGCAGTGAAAGCCAGAAGGAATGCAATATCCTAAACAGAAAATCTGGTTCACAGGTATGGCTGCTCTATGTATTGCAAACAAAGCTGATATACGTTATGAAAGAAAACGCACACAATGCTGGTGTAATTTTCTACAGTATTCATAATTTTATTTTACAAACCAGTTTTTGTCTGTTCCACCATTCTCAGGTATAAAGAGAAATATGTGTGGCTGTGAATTTTTTGGAGTATCATGACAGTTGTCATCTTTGGAAGCCGAATGAAATAGTTTAAAATCTTTGATCCTACAAAATTTTCACACCCACGCACTTTTATCTTTGTGCCTGATGTTAGCATAATAGCTATTCCGTATTCACTGCCAAATTAATAGATTAAACAAACAATGGAAAATCCATGATGGAATAATGGCAATATTTTGAAAAGGACAGATTGCTTCTCACCACATAGTGTAAATGTAGAGTCGCAGTTAGGTGCAATGAAAGACTCTCAACAAGTTTTGGCCAATAGTACACACACACACACACACACACACACACACACACACACACACACACACACACACACACAAAACAAATACATGCAGGAGTTGCATTTGCTTGAGTGTGTGTGTGTGTGTGTGTTGTTAAATTCTGATGAAGGCCTTTATGGCCGAAAGCTTACTTGTTTGACAGTCTTTTGTTATGCCTATTTCCAGCTCAACATTTATGCTGTATGGTGAGTACCAGTCTGTCATTTTTATCTTCTTGAAATTGATGGCTTAAATTATTCATGTGATGAAATCCCTTTTTGCTGTTAACCCATTAGCAGTGAATATTTTTTTTTTTTAGTTCGATTCTTTAAAAAAAATTTAAGGAAGTGTTTGAAAGGATGTTGGGCACATGCAGTGTCCAATAAAGAAAACGATCTTTCTTCAGCTTTTCTTTCCTGTTTTACAATTTGTGTACACTTAATTTTTTTAAGGCGATAGATTAGAAACAAAACACTGAATTTCGAAGTGGGAAAGATTTGTTTAAATGCTCAAATTAAACATAAATTCAGTACTCTTGAAAGATTGTGAGAAATAATTTATGATTTTCTGTAGTTAGACTCTAAATGTAGACATGCCACTCATAACTTGCTGTACAAGGGTAATTGTGATTATCTATGAAGGTTAGTCAGTAGAACCTACCAGGCCTAGTGAGTTACACTTACTAAAAATGTTGAATCTCGTTATTATTGATCTAAGTGTTGTAAAAACAAGTATTCATAGAAATTAGTAATGAGTTAGATGGTACAGTTACAACCAGGCAACTGTGTGGGAAGTCTGGTTAGTTATGAAATTTTGGAAAACAAGGAGTACATAAAGTTAACTTACATTTAGTACGTACCCCCAGGAGGCTCGCCACTCTTTGGCGGATTTGTGCTTGGCTACCACGGGCTCCCAGTCTTTACATCATTTTTCCCTTCCATGTTGCATGTCTGTCCTCTTGCTACTCCTTTTCCCCTCTTGGGAAACATGTCTGCGATGTTTTTTTGGAATGTGTTCCACATTTTCATTAGCTGTTATCTGAACAGACTCACCATTGTTTTTCGTTCCCCTTTTTTTTTCCCACCTTCTCCTATCCTTCCTCCTCTTTGGTGGCATTTGAGTTCCTCTTTTTCTTGTTACTCCTTGTGCGCTCCTGAAGGCCGGCCCACACGTCTGATGCATAACAGGTGACTGTGTAATATGGAATTCCCGGGCTTGGGTCAACATTTAGGGTTCGCATGCACCCCCTGATACAGGCCAGGCCCTGGGGGGAAGGGGGGTGATTGCCTGAGCTACTACCTTCCCAGATTGCCAATTGGCCCCTGTGGCCCCTGTTCGGCAGGTATCACCTGAGGTGTGAACAATAACATAAGGCAGGTGGGGCCCCCAGTTGGAAGGAGCGCACCATTGGAGATGCTGGCAGTCATGGTGATTTTTCTCACAATGAGCCAGTCTTCATTTTCACAGTCAGTGTCTACTAAACATAAACAGAATGCAGCCCCCAATTGGAAGACCCTTCCAGCTGCACCATGGTTTCACGTACTGAAGACAGTCAGTTCTTTGCATTGATAAATCCGTTACTTATTCAGAAAGGTGTTGGTGCAGTTAGTGCCCCTGTGAAATCCTGCTCTCATTTACACAATGGCACTTTGCTTTTGGAGACTACTTATGATTCTCTAACACAACTACTGCTTGCTGCTTTGCTTCTACGCAGCTATCCTGTTCGTGTCAAGGCCTATAGAACTGAGAACTCTTCCTGCAGTGTTATTTACAATAGGCTGCTCAGTGGTGTGACTGAGGCAGAAATCCAAATGTATCTCTTTGATCAGGGTGTCATTGCAGTCCATCAGGTGATGAAAAAGGTAGATGCATCCTTAATACCCACATGTGCTCTTTTGATAGTGGTGGTTCCATCCGAGATCAAAGCAGGCTATGAAGTTATCACAGTCTGACCGTACATTCTGAACCCGATGCAGTGCTAAGAGTGTCATTGTTTCAATCACACTTGAAAGTCCTGTTGACACCGGCCAAATGTGTAATCTGTGATAGGGACGCTCACGAGGGTGATTGTCTGTCTTCTTCTCCCTGCTGTATCAACCCCAATGGCGACCATGCTGCCTCCTCTCGAGATTGTCCAATGTATCTCAATGAGCAGGATGTCCATGAGATGTGGGTAAAGGAAAAAGTGCTACGGTTCTTGCTACATCTCGCTCCACGAAGGACATGGCCACACAGACATGTGACCTGAAATTCAGCACTGCATTTGTGAAATCGCCCAGTGTCATGGTAGCATTGCTGTCTCCTCATCCAGCTGTGCAACAAGCCACCAAACTTTCACCTCACAGGCTGAAGTCACCTGCTACGCAACCAGCAATGCAGAATGGACAGAAGGAATACTCCTGCGAAGACTTCCTATTCCCCTCCAGCCAACAAACATCTGAGTCTTTCTCTGCTAACAGAAAAGGCTCCAAGAAGTCAACTAAAGGCAAATAGCCTTGTCCTTCGCCAACTCAGAGATCCACTTTGATGGTGTCACCATGTGATACCCTCACCCGGCCAACCTCCGTGTTGTTGGTGCACATTGCCAGATGTTTTTCTGCCCTGGGCTCCGCAGATCGACAGAGGGAGAATGCTGAGACCTCTGTAGATCTCGTGGAGTAGGATCCTGCAGCCTCTGCACCCTGTAGCATTGAGTCTTCGAAGGCTGGCACTCGGAAGCTGCCAAGGTGACACCCCTTCATTTTTTCCCTCCTCCCCTTTCCTCATTATGACTCTCCTTCAATGGAACGTTTGTGGGCTTCAATCAAACAGAGGATTTATGGCTGCTATTTGAACTCTCACATTTCTTCCCAGTCTGTTTTGACCTCCCCAGACAGGTTCTCCCAGAACCTGTCCAAGAGGAGCCCTCTTGACTGACCTTCTCAATGAACTTAACCTCCTCCTGCCTTAACACGGAAGCACCCATGTTCCTTTTAGACTGCACACACACCTATTCCAATTTGGACCTGTCCTTTTGCACAGCCCAGCTTGCCCATCGTCTTGAGTGGTTCATTTTCTCTGACATATGATCAAGTGACCATTTCCTGTGTGCTCCCCATTTGTTGACACATACCCCACCTACGTGCACACTCAAATGGCAGCTTACTGGCGACCTTCAATGAACAACATTTTCCCAGTTGTGACGATCAGGTAGAATACCTTACAAATGTTATCCTTACTGCTGCAGAATGTTCCATTCCTCACACTTCCTCTTTACCACACCATGTCCCATGGTGGACTGAGACGTGGCACGATGCATTTTGCATGTGGAGACATGCTCTCTGCGTTTTTATCATCATCCTACAATGACAAACTACATTCATTATAAATGGTTGCATGCACAGTCTCTTTGTGTCCTTCGGGATAGCAAAAAAGGTAGCTGGATTTCATTCACTAGTTCTTTCAATAGTTCAGCTCCCTCTTCCGTCGTGTGGTCCAACCTCTAATGGCTCTCTGGACCAAGATCCATTCCCCAATCTCCAGCTTGGCCGTAGCAGATGGTCTCATAGTGGATGCTATTGCTATTTCCAACAACTTAGCCACAATTATGTGGAGATTTTGAGCTCCTCTCACTATCACCCTGCCTTCCTCCATCGGAAACGAGCAGAGGGGGCTCAGGTGATACCGTTTTCTTCTCAGAATTGAGAGTGCTACAATGTCGCCTTTACTATGAGGGAGCTAGATCATGCTCCCACATCATCCCAATCTTCTGCCCCATGGCCAGATGATACTCACATTCAGATGTAGCAGCACCTTTCTCTTCCATGCAAGCACTTTCTGCTTCATACGTACAACCACATCTGGGCACATTTCCCAGACACTGGTGTGAGGCCACTATCATACCCATACCTAAGCTCAGAGCCTAAGCTTCCTTTGAGCTACCACCCCATTTCTCTCACCAGCTGATGGAACGTATGATTCATGCCTGGCTGGTATGGTGGCTCAAGTCTCGCAGTTTACTAACCACTCCACAATGTGGATTTCAAGTGTGCCGTTCTGTAGTTGACCATCATGTCACTTTGTCCACACATGTCATGAATGATTTTCTGTGGAAATTCCAGATGGTGGCCATGTTTCTTTGATTTAGAGAAAGCCTGCAACACCTGTTGGAGGACTCGTATCCTCTGTACTTTCTACACGTGGGGCTTCCATGGCTGCATGCTCCATTTCCTTCAGGAATTTTTAAAAGACTGAGGTTTCGAGGCACATGTGGGTTCTGCCTTGCCAGCCACCTTTATCCAGGAGAATGGTATCCCTCAGGGTTCCGTCCTAAACGTCCCTCTCTTTGCTATCGTCATTTACCCTATAATGGCCTGGCTCCCACTGGGCGTCTCAGGCTCCCTTTTCATTAGTGATTTTTGCCATCCATCACAGTCCTCCAAAGACTTCTCATTGAGCAGCATCTTCAGTGATGTCTCGATTGTCTTTACTCATGGAGCATAGACAGTGGCTTTCATTTTTCCACTGACAGAACAATTTGTATGAATTTCAGGAGGCAAAATTGGTTTCTTCCACCATCTTTACATCTTGGGCCTGTTGCTCTTCTGTTTGTTGAAACTGTGAAATTCCTGGGGCTCCTGCTCTATAGGAAATTTTCTTGGTTCTCCCATGTGTCTTAACTGACAGCCTGCTGTACGTGGTCCCTCTATGTCCTATCTGTCCTCAGTGGTACTTCCTGGGGAGCAGATCAAACCATCATCCTCCATTTGTACCAGCCTCTTGTCCGTTTGAAACTAGACTATGGATGTTTCGTTTATGCATTTGCACATCCGTCCCTCTTACGCCATCTCAAAACTACCCATCATTGAGGCATCCATTTGGCCACTGGCACCTTGTACACTAGCCCCATTGAGAGTGTATGCAGATGCTGCCAAACTACCACTGCCCTACCACTGTGACTTTCTCCTCAGCAGATATGCATGCATTTGTCTGCCATGTGTGGCAACCCATCCAAGCCTCATTCTTCTATGACTCCTTTGATCACCAGTAGAGGGCCCACCCCTCTTCTCTGTTACTTCCTGGAGTTAACTTTCGGCTCTTGCTCCAGCTTCTTAACTTCACACTCTGATGGATGTGAACCATTCACCGCCTTGTTCTTCATTTGCTTCCTAAGGACACTGCTCCAGCCTCACTGCCGCCTTCAGTTTCATGACATTTGTATGGAGCTTCGTGATAGTACCTTTGTGTACATTGATGGCTCTCAGACTGACCGTCTTATCAGATGTGCCTTCTTCATTGGCACCAACGTTTTTCAGTATTGGCTTCCAGAATACTGCTCAGTATTTACTATAGAGCTCTTCGCCCTGTATCAGCCCATGGAGGACATCCGATGACACAGGCTTTTCAATTGCGTAATCTGCTCTGACTCACTCAGTGCCCTTTGAAGCCTCTATGTACTGTACACTGTCCATCCCTTAGTGAAAGGGTCCAGTTCAGCTGCCACTTGCTCACTCATAATGGAGCCACTGTGATATTTATGTGGGCACCTGGTTACATCAGTCTGACAGGAAATGAGGCCACTGATGCTGCTGCCAAGGCTGCAGTCCTCGTACCTCAGCCTGCTAGTTCTTAATTCCTTCCGATGATCTCTTTGTTGCCATCTGTCAGCAGGTGGTTTCACTTTGGCATCACCACAGGTCTTTCCTTCATGGGAACAGGCTCCGGGATTTTAAGCCTTTCCCAGCGGCTTGGACAGCCTCCTCTCAGCCTTCTCGTCATGAGGAAATCATATTAGCTAGGTTGTGTATCGGGCACTGTATTTTTAGCCATCACCATTTTTTAAATGGTGCTCCCCCACAACTTTGTGCTCATTGCCATCTGTGATGGTTCACCATTTCTGACAGAATGGCCTTTCCGTAAGCACTTGCGTTCTCGTTTGTATTTGCTGTCTGAGTTATCGGCGAATGGTGCACGGACTGTCAACCACATTTTACTTTTTACCCATTGTAGAAACATGACGAAGGTTATTTAATTAGTTCAGGACCTTGGTTTATTTATGACATATCTTATAGACATTTCTCCACATTCCTGTTTTTAGCTGCCTTCTCTTCTGTCGATTGGGATTAATGTGTAATCACTTTTAACTCCTCTCTTTGTCTTCGTGTTGTACAGTTCTGACATGGGTGCGTATGACCCTAGAAGTTTTTGTGCCCTAAAAACAAAACAAAACAAAACAAAACAAACATTTAGTGCAGAATGTTAGAGCCTTCCTTGAAAAATTTTGGAGTGGACATCTTCTGAGCTTTTCTCTTTATCCAATAATGTGGCCTCTCCCATCTAGTTGCACAGAATCCAAAACTTTCTTCCTGGAGGTCTGCAGTGATATTCATCTGTCACTGCTTCTTCCTGCATTCTGCCTGATTTTCGGATATGAGGTTGCAATATATCTTCAGATATCCTTGATGCTCCCCTGCAGATCCGGGGGTTAGAATAGGCCTGAGTTATTCCTGCCTGTTGTGAGAGGCAACTAAAAGGAGTTTCACACATTGTGGCCTTTATGTGATGGTCCCCTGTAGGGTTTGACCTCCATTCTTCAAAATTTTCCCAAAGAGCGAGCCAGTTGGGGAAGGGCGCCTTACATGGTGCATTGTGTATTGAGATCCTTAGCCCAATTTCTCGCTGTCGCATTGCAGTCCATTCTCCATCTCTTGGGCAAGGACACCTTTCTGGGTCCGTTTTCCACCATGCACTATGCAGTGTCGCTTTCTGCACCGACAGTGACCATGGACTTCTTTGCACCTGATATCCAGCATGGTAGCCAGTCCATTGTGGTGGGGCCGCCATGTAACCTGTTGGTTGTAGCCTCCTGACCACACATGGATAGCTCAGCTGATGCCTGCACCGTTAACTCACCATGTATGCCAAGGGGTAGATGCCCATCCCCCTGGGGCATCGGGACTCCCGGCAATGGCCATCCTGCAAGGTGGCCTTTGCTGCGGCTGGGTGGTGCCCGTGGGGAGGGCCCCTGGTCGTAGTGGGTGGCATCAGGGCAGATGACGCGCAATGAAGTGTAGTCCATCATCTCTTGCTGGTGGTGAAACACCAGCAATCTCTAAGCATTCACAAGCTCAATTCAATGCACAGAAGTACTACCCCTAATCATCCCCCTCCCTCAAGACACCATGGGAGGAAGGTCAGGCTAAGGATGGCAGCAGATCTTATTCGCCCCGGTACCTTGTATCTTCGAGAGCTGATGGGGAATCTTTCATGACGATGAAGCCTCAGTTTTTTGTTGAGCATTTAGAGGACAAGTTTGGGGAGGTGGAGGGTTTGTCTAAAATGAGATCTGGGTCAGTCTTGATCAAAACAGCATCCACAGCCCATCACGGGCATTACTCGCTTGGGACAAGCTGGGGGACGTTTCTGTAACCATTACGCCCCATAAGAACTGGGATATGGTCCATGGTATTATATTTCACAGGGACCTTTATTTGCAGTCTAATGATGAGCTGCGTGCCATTTAGAGCGACAAGGTGCACATTTTGTCCGGTGTGTCCACCAGGGTCCGAAGGATAATCAGGTTGCCACCAGTTTCTTCATCTTGGCGTTTGAGGGTGGTACATTGCCCGACAAGGTCAAGGTGATTGTATACGGCTGTGATGTAAAGCCCTATATACCTCCCCCAATGCAGTGCTTTAAGTGCTGGAAGTTCGGCCATATATCTTCCTGTTGTACTTCCAGCATCACATGTCGGGATTGCGGACATCCATCACATCCCAATACTCCATGTGCCCCGTCTCCCATCTGTGTCAACCGTGGAGAGCACCATTTGCCTTGCTCGCCAGACTGCAGGATTCTCCAGAAAGAAAGGAAAATCATGGAGTACAAGACCCTGGACTGACTGACCTACACTGAGGCTAAAAGAAAATTTGAATGCCTGCATCCTGTGCATCATCGTCGTATGCTGCCATTACAGCAGTTCTGGCATCATCAGCTCCGCCAATCCCAGTCACCTCTCAGAGCCAGAATACCACACTTGCCCCCTTGATGGTGGGAGGGCATTTCCCTCACTGTTGCTCCTGCACTCCTTCCTCAGGAGCAACACCCCCTCCCCCCCCCCTCCCCAACCATCAGAGATGCCCATCCCCACTTCTAAGCCAGAGAAGCATAAGTCTTCTTCAGCTTCTCTCGCTAGGAAGGGGTCCCTTGGGTCACTCCCTTCCCAGGGTTCTGCTAGTGGGAAAAATGACACCCGCCAGCGGCAGAATAGCCCGAAAGCAGATGGTCGTAGGGCTTCACGCTCATCCTCAGTCCCGGAGACCAAGCCAGTGAAGTCCTCCCAGCTAGGGAAACCCAAGGAGCACTGAGAGACATCCAAAAAGAAAACTCCTAAGACCAAGGAAATTGCAGTGGCACCCACACCACCGCTACCTACAAGCTCTGTGCCTGAGGATGGGGTGGAGATTTTAGCGTCTGCTGAGGACCTAGATCTCGCCAGACCCTCAGACACAATGGTTATAGACTGCTCAGGCAATAAATCAGTGGCAGCAGGTGACTCTGGTTTTTTCCACCGCCTGCCCTGAGCTACGGCAACTGTTAAGCTTTACACCTGCTATCTGTATTTCCCTCCAGGAAACCTGGTTTCTGGCAATGTGGACCCTGGCCCCTCCGCAGCTGTAAGGTATGTTACAGGAACCGTAGCGACTATAATTGAGTGTCAGGTGGAGTTTGCGTTTATGTCCTAAACTCAGTCTGTAATGAACCTGTGCCCCTTCAAACCCCTCTTGAACCTGTGGCTGTCAGAATAAGGATGACACAGGAAATAACTGCAATGTATATCTTCCTCCAGATCGTGCAATACCCCTGAATGTATTAGCTGCTCTGATTGATAAACTCCCTACACCTTTCCTACTTTTGGGAGAAATTTAACACCCATAACCCCTTGTGGGGTGACACTGTGCTTACTGGCCGAGGCAGAGATGTCGAAACTTTACTGTCTCAGTTTGACCTCTGCATTACAGATCAGACATGTGCAACTGCTCACCAGTTACGTAGCACACGTCCGTAGTTCTCCTGAGCATCACTTCTGTGTGAACTAGAGTCCTTGCCTGTACCACCTCTCCTCGAGGTCCATTCACGTACACCTCTAAGGTGTACGTCTCGACCACAGCTTCGTCTGGACCTCTCACATGGCGCTAAGGACTCCATTCACCCTGGGGCTCTCCACTGTCACTTACTCTCGACATGTTCGTGGGCTCTAAAGTGTTTTACACCGACAGCTCGATGGCTGACGGTCGCGTTGGCTTTGCCTATGTTCACGGTGGCCATATTGAACAGCATTCCTTACCCGATGGCTGCAGTTTATTCACTGCAGAGCTGGTGGCCATTTATCGTGCACTTCAGTATCTCTGTTCATGCCCTGGGGAGTCTTTTCTTTTATGTGCTGACTCCTTGAGCAGCCTGAAAACTATCGACCAGTGCTACCCTCATCATCCATTGGTAGTATCCATCCAGGAGTCCATCTATGCCCTGGAACGGTCCAGTGGTTCAGTGGTGTTCGTCTGCACCCCTGGTCACGTCGGAATCCCAGGAAATGAACTTGCTGACAGGCTTGCCAAACAGGCTACACAGTAACCAGTTCTGGAGATGGACATCGCCACTACTGACCTGCATTCATTATTACGCCGCAAGGTTTTTCAGCTTTGGGAGACGGAATGGCAAAATCTCAGTATGCACAACAAATTGCTAGCCATTAAGGGGTCCATGAATGTGTGGAAGTCCTCGATGAGGGCCTCTCGCAGGGACGCCATGGTTCTCTGCCAGCTCCGCATTGGCCATGCCTGGGTGACCCACAGCTACCTCCTGCACCGTAAAGACCCACCTCAGTGTCGGTGCTGTGCCCGGTTGACAGTGACCCATATTCTTCTGCTCTCTCCTTCTTTGGCTGCCCTGCGACTTCATCTTTGGTTGCCGGACTCGTTATCATTGATTTTAGCAGACAGCACCTCATCGGCTGATTTGGTTTTATGTTTCATCTGTGAGGGTGGGTTTTATCATTCAATCTGAGTTTTAGCGCATGCCCTTTGTCCCTCTATGTCCTTCACCATAGTGCTTTTAGGGTGGAGGTTTTAATGTGTTGCAGAGTGGCTGGCTTTTCCTTTTTATTTCTATGGTTGGCCAGCCACTGTAATCTGCTTCCTTGTTTTACTCTCTTCTAACTGTTTCTTGCATCTCTCAGTTGTTTTCTTGTCCTCTTTTGTTCCTTTTAGTGTTCATTGCCTTTCCCGTTCTTTGTGTTTTGTTTATAAGTCTTGGATGTTTTATTCTCACAGTTTTGGCATTGTTATATTAGGAACAAGGGACTGATGACTTTGTAGTTTGGTCCCTTCCCCCTCTTTTAAACCAGCCAACCATATCCTTGATGATGCTTTGGATGCCTGAGATACATTGTTGTAGAGTACATATGTGTTTACAATAGCCATGTTAACAATTATAATGAAAAGTAGCCAATACCATCTTTTTTCCCAGGAACTGCCATTGTATGTTTCTCCAGAAGCCAGTCGTGGTGGTCTATGCTGTAGCCCCTATATTTGTTATACTGACTCACAAAATAAGGCTATTTGATGAGCTGCTTTTCATTTTGTCCTTTTTGTTATCTAGAAACTGAAACCAGAAGCTTGATTAGATCAAAATTTGTTGCCAGTTAGACACAGGTGTTGTCATTCCACTTCACCATGGTGATTTGGCTGGTTGTGTTGACATGGGAATTATAACTTCTTCAATCTTTCTATGTTAAGATTTTATCTGATTTGAAAGGGCAACGAGCAGTCCTGTTTTGTCTTACTACTCCTGTGGCATGGAACTCTGTTTTAGTTCTACAAACAGATAATATAAACCAAAAAAGTTATCAAAATTCGTATTACATCTGTTTGGATCAGCGACACATTATAGCATTTTTTTCACGACTTGATTTCCCAAAGGTTAAGAATCTTCAGAGACATCTTCCCACAATACAGACCAAATTTATATCAACAGCCACCACTTCCACACAAAGCCCAAAATTTATGCTGAGACCTAATGGGTTTCCCTTTTAGAAATTGAGAGATTTTCACCAAAAATTCCCCACTTCTAGAAGTTTTCATTCATAATGACAATCAAATTTCTGACCTTGAACCCTTAACCATTTTTGTTATCATTCACTTAATTATTATATACAAAATGATACATTACTTTTAGTTAAAGTTATTTTTTATGTGGTATGCCACTTTTTACATGGGCACCATGAGATCATCATCTTCAGACCAATAATTAATCTCTCTGGCTGCACAATGTGTGGTATCCAGATAAAATTAAGAAATCAGTAAAAACTTTCAGTTCGTCAACTAAGGTAGAATACTGTGGCTTGTTTTTCTTTCATAATGCTATTTCACAACTCAGAAGTAATCAATTCCTCAGAAATGGCCTGTGGCATATAACCTTGTAGAGCTTTGACAATATTTTCATGGATAGTTTGTGCCAGGCTACCTACATTGCCAAAACTGTAATTATGGTATGTCCTAGACCGCATTGCTGTTGGTTCACTCTTCTTCTTTTTAGAGAAATGAATCTGCAGTTGGCACTGAACTTTAGTTTCCATGGTGGCACTAGATGAAGATGATGTAGAATAGATGGGAATGTTGTTGTCCTCCAGCACATTGATTTCTACTGTCCCTGGAATATCTTGCACTGTAGGACATCCTGTTTCATCATCATCAAAACTACCCTCATTTGTTAGTTCATTGACATCAAGTGGTAATGCAACCACATCTGCCTCTATCTTCTCAGAAAACAAGTATTCCACAACCTCTTCAGCTGATTTGAATGTTTTTTGCCAGAACATTTTAGAATTCCTGAAAGAAAAGGAAACTGGTCATGGGTATTATAACAGCCCAGCATGCTAGTTGTAGGACATCATTTTCAACTCAAAGTTTTTAGTACAAGATTACAGGTTTTCATCTGGTATTGTATACAAATAGCATTAATAGACTTTCAACATTAAACTACTATGTAAGCTAATTTACTTACCCTTCTTGTAAGACTGTTTTTCAAGAACTGGTATTTTGTAGAGAGCATTTCAGACCCATGAATTTGCTGGTATAATAAGAGCATTGTCTAAATAGATTTTATAAGGCTTTATGTAACTGATTTTATACCGCAAAGTAGTTGTTAAAAACTCTCGTGAAATATGAGTTATGTATAATACCCAGAGTGTAATTTAATGACATAGTTGGAAATTTTAAAAGTTTGTGATGAGACACTCAGGTGATTGATGACACCTTTGTGATCTGGATTATGGGTGAGGACACCCTATCCATGTTTCTCCAGAACCTCAACACCTTCTCCCCCATTCACTTCACCTGGTCCTACTCAATCCAAAAAGCCATCTTCCTCAATATTGACTTCCACCTCAAAGATGGCTACATCAGTACCTCTGTCCATATCGAACCCACCCACCACCAGCAGTACCTCTACTTCGACAACTGCCACGTACTCCATACCAAGAAGTTCCTTCTATACGGCCTAACCACCATGGCCATCGTATCTGCAGTGATGAGCAGTCCCACTCAAAATATACTGAACGTCTCACTGAGGTCTTCACAGATCGTAATTACCCTCCCAGCCTTGTACAAAAACAGATCTCCCATGCCTTATCTTTCTTGTCACTGTCCACCTCCCAAAGTTCTGCCATCCAGCCACAGAGGAGCATTCGACTGGTGACTCAGTACCACCCAGGGCTGGAGCAACTGAATTGCATTTTCTGCTAGGATTTTGACTACCTCTCATTGTGTCTTGAAATGAGAAATGTTCTATCCGCTATCCTTCCTACCACTCCAACAATGGCATTCCATTGCCCGCCGGACCAACACAATGTCCTCATCCATCCCTGCACAACCCCTGCTCCCAAACCCTTGACTCATGGCTCATATCCCTTTAATAGACCTGTCTCATACATCCTCTCACCACCACCACCACCACCACCACCACCACCACCTACACTAGTCCGGTCACAAACATTACCTATCCCATCAAAGGCAGGGCTACCTGTGAAACAAGTCATGTGATCTTCAAGGGTGCAACCACTGTGCTGCATTGTATGGCTGGCTTCCAACAAACTGTGGCCAAGAAACAACTGGACCACCTTGTGCTGAGTATGCTGCCCAACACAACATTCTTCATTTCAGTGACCACTTCACAGCCTGTGCCATCTGAATTCTTCCCACCAACAGCAGCTTTTCTAAATTACACAGGTGTGATCTCTCCCTGCAATATATCCTACATTCCCGTAACTCTCCTGGCCTCAGTCTTCATCCATCATTGTCCTCACCAATCTACCCTGTTCCCTGTTCCCATTCCAGCACTAAATAGCCCTCTAATAAATGATGACTAACTGAAAACCCTCAGCTGCCGACAGGTGTTATTGGTATACCTCGATGTGGACAGCTGAAAATGTGTGCCCCGACCGGGACTCGAACCCGGGATCTCTTGCTTACATGGCAGACGCTCTATCCATCTGAGCCACCGAGGACACAGATGAATAGCACGGTCATCAACAGTATTCTGTTCTTTCGAGAACAGTTACTGTCTTCATATATATATAGTTAAAGGCTACCCAGCCATTGACTTTCATCTGTGCGAATGCGCACAGGTTGCCCAAACTCTTACAGGAATCGCCAAAGCGTGCGCGAGTAATGAATGAATGGGCAAGTGTCTATAAGGTACATTACATATGTAGAATTGTGGACAGTTGGGAATGTGAGTCTCACGGGAAGCGTGCAAGGGATAAGTCCCTCCAGTCGCACTATTCATCTGTGTCCTCGGTGGCTCAGATGGATAGAGCATCTGCCATGTAAGCAGGAGATCCTGGGTTCGAGTCCCGGTCGGGGCACACATTTTCAGCTGTCCACATTGAGGTATAGCAACAACACCTGTCAGCAGCTGAGGGTTTTCAGTTAGTCATCATTTATTCCAGGGAAAAGCTGCATGGTCATCAATAGCATTCTGTTCTTTTGAGAACAGTTACTGTCTTCTTTCTTTTTCCACTTCCCCCCCCCCCCCCCTCCCCCCTCACCCTCTCCGCCACCCACCATCCAACCTCCCTACCCTCTCTCCACCTCGTCCCAGCACGCCCCCCACTAACAGCAGTTTACTGGCCCCTGATCCTTACCCTGCTATCCCTCCCCCTCCCCACCCCAGCTTTCTCCTTACCCCCACCTGGTTGCCTCTCCCATCATGCATTGCTGCTCATAGTCTGGCTTCAGCTGCAGGTATCCTTTTCGAGACTGTTTCATCAATTGAAACTTCTGTTTCATCAATTGTTTGAATGTTTTCGCTCAGTCTTTGGGTAGGAGTGTTTCCACTGACATGCTGTTCAACCTTTTCGGTTATACGTGAGTCGTGGCTAGCGTTGCCAGATTTTATACAGACAAATAACATTTCTTGTTTCAAGAAAAGGTAAATAAATGGTTTATTTCTAGCAAATGAAGTATTTTCAAAATGTGTGTGTTTATTTATTTAAATACAAATTTTTCATACCTCTGACAAAAAATATCAATTTTAAGTTGGTTCGAAAAGTTTATAACTGATGCTACATAGTAAATTTATGTTAAATAATGAACTTCCTGTATTTAAATTTATTGAAGCTCTCTCCTTCCTCAGCTCTTTACACTTCACCAACAATCCTCTTTCGATAAACACTGAGGTGATTTGAAAAGATAGTATATAGGATACCATTTTTAATTGTTTGGGCACTTAATCACTGATTTTGCAATCATATACTACCACTTGTTGGAAGTATTTTTTCATCATTGTTTATTAATTTTCCTTGGATTTCTTAAATTAATATAGCTTTGGAATATGAATCATCCTTGCAGATTTTGTGTGTCAATTGAGTTTACCTTGAGGATAATTTTTTATCCAGTTATATTTTTCCTTTCATTCATGTTTACATTTATATGCAATTTTCTTTTCATCAGACTTACTGGGTAAATCAGAATCACTTGCCTTATTATTTGCTGTCTTTTAAGTTGCATTAAAGAACATACATACATTTATAAATTCCAAACTTTTTATGAGGGTTATTCAGTAAGTAATGCCCCACTTTTTTTTCTCAGAACATATTTATTGTTAAGAGTCAGAATTTGGTGACAATATACATCAATATGTCTCTTCCATGTCCTGTTTTTCTATGTAGTCTCCATCACATTGTATGGCCGTATGCCAACATTGTGGAAGAACATGTATTCTGTGCTGGTAAAAGCTCTTGTCCTTTAGGTGTAGCCATGTTTTCATTGCATGATTGACACTCCTACAATCTTCAAAGTGTGTTCCCCGTAGAGAATCTTTAAGCACCCCAAAGAGATGCAAGTCCAAGGGTGCCAGGTCTGGACTGTAGGGTGAATGAGGCACCGATGTCCAACCCAATTTGGTGATGTGTTCCCGGATTCTCAGACTTTTGTGTGGGGACACATTATCATGTTGGAGCAAGATCTCTGCTGAACTCTTGTCCGATCGAACATGTCGTAAATTTTTCTCGAGTTTATTCAGAGTCTTCACATATGACTCTAATTGATGGTTGACCCTCTTGGCATCACATCCATAAGAATCATGCCATCACAGTCCCAGATGGCTGTCACCATGACTTTTCTGGCAGAAGAGGTTGTCTTGAATTTCTTCTTTTGTAGTTAATGAGAATGATGCCACTCCATGGACTTGTTTCCGGCACAAAGTGGTGCAAGCGGCTTTCATCCCCCGTAACGATCTGTGATAGAAAAGCCTCTCCGTCGGTCACAACACTCTCCAACAAATCAGATGAAATGGCCTTTCTTTTAATCTTGTGGTCTGCTGTGAGCATTCGTGGAACCCATTGTGAGCACCTCTTTGAATATCCGAGAGCCTCGATCATTGCGGATGCACTTCCAATGCTGACCAACAACTGTAGAGCCAATTGCCAAGCTGTGATGTGCCGGTCGGCACAAATAATAGTATACTCATAATTCAGCATGTCTGGAACAGTGGCTGTGACAGGACATCCTGAGTGTGGCTGATCGTGGAGCTCTGTTTCTGCATTTCCTGAGGCTGTAACTTTCTTTACCCATCACCCAAATGTAATCTTATCAACTGCAGCATCACCATACACTGCACACAAACATTTATTAATGTCCATCATGGTTTCTTTTTCTGCGCACAAGAATTCAATAATGGCACACTCCTTGTAATGTGAGTTCTATGTAGAAGCCATTTTGATGTTGTACTACAGCTCTACCATCTGCCAGAATGGATTGGAACTTCACTGGTCCCACAGAAAAAACATCAGTTGTGAAGCACCAACAAGGATGTTTCTGTGTATATTAATGGATTAAAAAAAAAAAAAATGGGCATTACTTATTGAACGACACACATACAACAATTGAAACATAAAAATCTGGGTGGTGCAACATAGGGTTACATGTGTTGAGCTGTCACTGCATATTAGTGTTGTCATTTAGATGTGTTTACATTTTGTGCCCTGTAACTGAGAAGGAAGTGGTTAACCATCTCAGTATAAGCCTAGATGAGTGTGCGGAAACCACTTAAAAAGCACACTCAGGTTGACCGGCAGAACTGACTCAAAACAAAGGGGGAATGAAACTGAGACAGTCCTCAGCATACCAAGTTTGGCACACAGCATGCAGACACAATACGCAGCTACCACGACACCCTCTTAAAATAACATATCAAAATTATTCAGCTGAATTGTGTTACAACATAATGTATCCTTTTTCTAATAAGCTGTGAGTGAACTTGTTCAATACATGTCAGTTACCTGGGTTAGGGGTACCTTAGAAATTGGTGTCATTAGGTTTTTAAGCAGTTTTGATTTATTTCATACAGCACAAAATGTTTGTATAGATATTGAGTTTTTTATGAAAGTGCAAAATATTATTTAACCTTAGAATCACTGATATTTGGATATACCTAGAACTGTGGCTGGGTTGATGGGTTATTGCTATTAATAACGAATCTGTTCTTTGAACTGCTGGAAATTTTATTATGCAATCAGCAAAAATAAAATAGCTCTTCACAAATTATCATTTATTATTTTAAAAAACTTACGCATATTTGCTAGGTGCCTTTATTAGCTACCATCGCATAATGAGCACAAATAATCATCTTTTGATGCACATTTATTGCAGACAGTTTTCTTGCACATATGACACTTTACAAATGATTTGTTTCCTTAACAGTTAGACTTTACATGGCAACATGTTTGCTTCTTGTATGTCTCAGGAATGTCTTCAGGTGTGAGGGAGGTACTAGTCTTCCTGATTGTTGCATACTTCTCAGCAGGCTCCTCCCCTAGCCGTGGTATGAAGACTCTGTGTTCCTTGTTTAGAGCATTGTACAATACCCAGGCATTTATCACAGCCAAATCCAGCAAGTTATAAAATGTGTGACCAGGCCAACATCTCAATGGTACTTTGACAGAGTATTTGAGAGCCATTTGGTCGACCATGTATACTTCATATTTAGAGCCTTTATAAAATGTAACTGTAACTGGCTTCTTTTTCAAACCATCTTCAAGTTGAATGTAAGGATATATAGTGCTGAGAATCAGGACATTCTTGTTGCCTTTTCCCTGGTAAACTGTCATTGTGGTATCGTTCTTCTTCAACAATACTATGCTGCTTAACACTTCTTTCGCCTTCTTCATACAGACTGGACATTCCCTGTGAGATTGAGGTATAGTACCCAGTAGACTTATAGCATTTGCTTTCAAGGTTTCAGACGGAGCCAGGGAGGTGGAAAAATTGTCGCATGTCACATTTCTTCCTTTACTGAGGTAAGGTTACATAAATCTTTCACAACAAAATCACCAATACGCTCACCACTCAGCCTTGTGTCACCCTCTCCTAGATAAGGAAAAGCATTTGCAATATATTTGGTGTCTTTAGCTACTGCCATCCAATACTTTTGCCCATATTTGTCCAGTTTTGAGGTCATGAACTGTGTGAATCTGCAACGGCACTTTGAAGGAAAAAGCTGTTCATCAATTGTTATATATGGACCCTGTATGTTGCTACATTGTGCATTCATAATGAACTCATACCAGACTTCTGATAGCAAAGTAAACTTGTCTTTTCAGTTTTTCTGATCTTGTGGATCTAATGTCAAATCTGACGTAACACATTATCTCTCTGAATCTGTCACAAGCCATTGCTGACGTCACAAAATTATTTGCCCACTTCAATGACCACAAGATCTTTGCTTGTATAGCACCATGGACCTACAGTAAAGCTGTAAAAGCTTCCAGTTCTTAAACATAGTTCAATCATCTGAACCCAATTTTCGACGTGCTTCGGTCTCGGTGCATTGTACAAAGTGTCTCAAAACTTTTTCCACTGTAATAAGATGCCAAGCATTGTAGGAGGTCTCATTCACGTTTTGTTTTGCGTGGGGAGTTGGTCATGCATGGTCTTTGAAAACACTCTGCTGTCCATATCTGCCAGTCGAACAGTCACCTGTAACTTCCACTTTCCAGGTTGTTCCGTCTGGTGCTACAATATCTCTACCTGGAAGAAAGACTTTTTTACAGCTGTTCTTGTAATAGTAGTAATTAGTATTACAACATGTATTTATGTTCAATATATTGTGGAATATTAGAACAAAAACACACCTTCACAAATGTGATGTAAGACTTGTAAAAACTCAAGAAAGGAACAACGTATAAACATCAGTGTTGCAATTGGAATTCGTGTTAATGCAGCACATCATGAACAATAATTATTATAAAAACAAACACATAAATATACATACCTTTCTCTTTGGTATTTAGTAGAACATCCTTGGGAGTAACATCATCATCTCATGCCAGAACTACAGGTGATGGTAATTCTTCCTCAGATGAAGACTCCAGTGGCTCATACTCCAAGACTTGATCCAAAATCTCATTTAGCGCATTTAAAATGTTCTCTTCTGTTCATAGATGTTTGGCTATAATGAATTTGTATGTTGCAAGCACTATTTACACGGTTAGAATGCACAGCTAAAACCATATTTCATGAAACAAAGCACTGGCTGCGTAATACTTACATACGTGGTCAGACATGTTTCAACTTGCAATCCCTCTCCTCCCCTGCTGGAAAACTGCAAAGCCATCAAACCATCAGGCAGTGAGTTAAAAGGGCGCTTTGCGATTCTTGACCAAACACATCCTAACAATGAGCAGAAACTACACGAAAAATGCGATTGTAACAGCGGCTGTAGCAGAGGGCTCAAAACTGACCCATCCACAGTTCTAAGTGAATCTTCATATTTCTCTCTTAAGGTTTGCAAAATTGAGCGTAATTGCTAGTTACTTTATTTCATAAAAAGTGATAGAAGTTCAGCACTTTAGGCAGCAATGCATAAAGTGGCAAACGAAAGAATTAAGAAGTCGTGGTTCTAGTGTTAACCACATTTCATTTGCAATAGAAGTCTTAACAAAGTTAACCAAATCACAGATGCCATGTGGTGATACTACAGATTTTTTATTTTAACGGTATACTTCTGCTAAGTGTTTAAAACAATATCTTGTTCATGTTCTTCATTTACAACCAGTTCCTCCCCTTTGTGTAGACTTGTCAGGCCATTGGAAAAACACTCTTTTAGGAATCAAAGTGGCTGGAGCATACAAATACAGGGTGTACATAAAGTCTGGGAACACTTTCAACTATTTATTGCACAAAAACTAAACATTGTACAGATGTCATACATATTGCATTTTGAAGAGAAACTCTGAAAGTTTTTTTGTACAAACATTTGATATGCAAACTGTGAATGATCCAGCAGATGTCAATACGGTAATAAAATTCTTGCCATACCCGTCCCAGCATGGCATCGTTGACTGTGGCAGTCGCTTCCCATATTCTCTCCCGGAGCTCTGCTACTTCACATGGGTAGAGGCGGCACATACACCAGATCTTTAATGTGACCCCACAGGAAAAAAGTCACATGGAGTGAGATATGGTGATTGGGGAGGCCATTTCATGAAACAGCTGTCTCCTTCTGGCAGCTCCATGTTCAGGTACCCACGAACTTCACGATGAAATTGGGGTGGAGCCCCATCCTGCTGAAAGATGAACGGAGAGTCTGATTGCATTTGAGGCATCAGCCATTGTTGCAACGTGTCCAAGGAGGAATATCCAGTGACAGCGATCTTGGTGAAGAAGAATAGCCCATACAGTTTTCAACTTGTCAACGCACAAAAAACATTTACCTTTCGGGAATCACGCTCAAGTTCAATTCATTCATGTGGATGCTTTGTACCCCAGATTTGACAGTTATGCCTTTTCACTGTCCCATTAGTGTGAAAAGTGGCTTTGTCGCTAAAAATTAAGTGATCCACAATGCCATCCCCATCCTCATTCAGTTGTTGCAACTGTGAACAAAACTTGTCCTTGTTGTTGTCGTCATTGAGCTTCTACACTAGCTCCAATTTGAATGGTTTCATAGACAGCTTCTGTCGCAGGACTTTCCACACTGTCATTGGAGCCATTTCGAGTTCGCAGGATGCACGACACTCTGATTTCTTGGGACTCCTTATAAATGTCTCTGTACGCACTCCACATTCACTTCACTCGCACTGGGACGTCTACTTCTCTTTGCTGGGCACAAACAACCTGTCGTAACAAATTTGTTGTGCCAGTGGTAAATGGCCTTCTTTGTTAGTGGTTTCTTATCATACTTGTTTTTCAACATCTTTTGAACAGCTGTAGTACACTTGTTTTTGTCAAACTCCAACACCCAGAAAGCTCGCTCCACACCTGAACTCACCATGTTTTGCGACTAGCACTACTATCGGCAAATTACCAAACTAAGCTGTGGCGGTATACATAAAAATAAGAACTTTCAGGGTTTCTCTTCAAAATGACGTATGTATGATGTCTGTACAATGTTTGGCTCTTGTGCAGTAAATAATTGAAAGTGTTCCTGGACTTTATGTACATCCTGTACTTTAAAGTGGCAATGGCCTTGCAGCAGTGGATACACTGGTTCCCATCAGATCACCAAAATTAAGTGCTATTGGCCGTGGCCGACACTTGGATGGGTCGCCATCCGGGTCGCCATGAGCTGTTGCCATTTTTCGGGGTGCACTCAGCCTCATGATGCCAATTGAGAAGCTATTCAACTTAATAGTAGTGGCTCCGTTCAAAGAAAACTATTGTAACAACTGGGAGAACGGTGTGCTGACCACGCGCCCCTCCTATCCGCATCCTCAGCTGAGAATGACACGGCGGTCGGATGGTCCCGGTGGGCCACTTGTCGCCTGAAGACGGAGTGCTAACTAACTAATTGCTCTTTAAAGCAGCATTGGAAAAAGATGACTTGGACTTCTGGTACTTCTTCCAAAAAGCTAGTGGATTAGATTTCTCTTCTATTCCTGTATATTTTGAACAAGTGGACAAACACATCCAATTGTGCTTTAGTAAATCTCTCTGATGCTAACTAGTTTTGCTTTTCTGTTCCATGGGAAAGTCTAGGTCTTCTTCTTCTTCTTCTTCTTCACTTGTGTTTCAGCTTTCTATACTTGAGCCGTTACGTGATCCACCACAACAGTGCCATTCTCCATGACATTTATAGTTCTTACGACTACTGCAAAACCATTCTTTTTGAACTGAGTGCTCAAAATAGTCATTCTGGCACAGATGACAGTGCTGTCTTCTTCATAAGGTGTCATCTGTTTTTAGCAGGGTCTCCAATATGAGGGGTGTTCCCCAAAGTCCGTGTAAAAATAAAAGCTACTCACGTGTTTGGGGAAAACCTTTTTTATTTTTCGACATAGTCTCCTTTTAGACTTATACACTTCGTCCAACGCTGTTCTAATTTATTGATCCCTTCTGAATAATAGGAATTGTCCAAGTTTGCAAAATAGCTATTAGTTGCTGCAATAACCTCTTCGTTTGAATAAAATCTTTGTCCTGCCAGCCATTTCTTTAAATTGGGGAACAAATAGTAGTCCGAGGGAGCCAAGTCTGGAGAATAGGGGGGATGTGAACAAGTTGGAACCCTATTTCCATTAATTTTATGACAACAACTGTTGAGGTGTGTGCTGGTGCATTGTCATGATGGAAACGTACTTTTTTGCAGTCCAATCACCGGGCGTTTTTCTTGCAGCTCAGTTTTCAAACGGTCCAATAACGATGAATAACATGCACCTGTAACAGTTTTACCCTTTTCCAGATGGTTGATGAGGATTATTCCTTGTGAATCCCAAAAGACAGTCGCCATACCCATTCCGGCTGAAAGAATGGTCTTCATCTTTTTTTGGTGCAGATTCTCCCTTGGTAACACATTGTTTAGATTGTTGGTTGGTCTCAGGAGTATAGTAATGTATCCATGTTTCATCCACAGTGACAAAACAATGCTTAAAGTCCTGCGAATTCTTCCTGAACAGCTGAAAAACATCCTTGCAACACTTCACATTATTCCGTTTTTGGTCAAGCGTGAGAATTTGTGGAACCCATCTTGCGGATAGCTTTCTCATGTCCAAATGTTTACACCAAATATTATGTACCCATTCATTTGAGATGCCCACAGCACTAGCAATCTCACGCACCTTAACTCTTCTGTCATCCATCACCATATCATGGATTTTATCAATGATTTCTGAAGTCGTAACCTCCACAGGGCGTCCAGAACATTCAGCATCACTTGTGCCCATAAGGCAACCACTTATAAACTGTTCTAATTGAATGTGCAGAGTCACTGTAATGTTTATAAAGCTTCTCTTAGTCTCCTGAGGTGTTTTGTCTTTCATAAAGTAATGTTTAATCATCACACAAAATTCTTTTTCATCCATTTTTTGACAATCACCCGACTTGACACAAATGCCAAACACAAAGAAATTTACCAATATGGCTGAAACTTGGTGTGCATTCTTTCCAAAGATGCTACTAACTAAACATGACCTCGATACGTGCTGGTGGTGCCATCTCTCGGGCTTTGCATGGACTTTTCAAATGCCCCTCGTAGATATTTTCTCAAAGCAGTAGTAGTTGGGGTTGTGTCTGTTACTGCTTCTTGGCAGTCTTGGACCAATGGGGCCACAATGCAGGATGTTTTGAATAGCTGTCCAGACATTTCATATCATAACTTGAGCAGAGATTCCAGTAGAGGAAGGCAGCCTTCCAGAATGATCTACCTCTCTGTCACCAGAATGTCACAGTTGGCATATGAAAAAAGGGTTTAATGTCTGCTGTATTCATGGTGTCCTTGATAAATCCATATGTGTCCCCCTGCATCATTCTACTTGGCAAGCATCTCAGGTAGATCAGCCATCATTGGCAGTGTGTGTGTTTGATGAGCTCAGGTTTTCTGAGGTCGGGACTGGTGAGTGCTGCAATTCCTCTTTAACCATGAGACCTTGGCATATTACAGTGACCTCCATGCAGCACAGTGGTGGAACATTGTGTGCCACAGTGACTGGGGATCTTGGTTTAACTGCCTGGACCATGAGGACAACATAAACACCTAAGAAAATAAAAACTCCAATCTCAAAGTTGCTTCATGCTGATAAGACTCTTAGCAGCTGAGGCAGAACAGCTGTTTGTGGACAGCCTCTAGAGAACCTGCTGAACCCCAGAAGTACAAGGCTTACTCAGCCAAGTGGAGCTCAGTTTGGGTAGACCCTTAATTCGCTAGCTGCCTGTGTGCCCAAAGTGGAACTGTTGAACTTTTCCAACTGAACTCCTATGTGAATGAGTATACTGCTAGTGGATATCAACACCCCACCCAACAAGAAGGCTCATGTAGCCAGTCCTCCTGAAGCAATGATTATTCAGAATACTTCAGTTCATGCTGCTAGATAGAATGTATTTTTAATAGTTAGAAAGAAAACCTTCGAGAAAGTTTCACCTTTCTTCATTCTGGTTGTGTGGAGGCACCTTATAGCCTGTGAAGCCATTGAGAAATGGAACGGTGTTGGTTCCCAGCAAGCAACAGACTTCCAGGCAGCTAAATGCATTGGGTAAAGTGACGTCAAAACAGAGCCACACAACTCCTTGAACTACAGCAAAGATTTGTTGTCATGAAAGGGTATTGTAGGTATTCCCAAAGAAGAACTGACAGATACCTGGGCTCAAGAAGGTGTGATGGACGTACAAAATATGATGAAAAGGGTAGACGGCAAACTGGTAGAAAGAAAAGCACTGCCATTTTGGCCGCAGAGGGGCCAATCAGGCCTGACTAACTGCAGTATCATCCTCAGTCAATGCCATGACAGATGCAGTCTGGAGGGTTGTGGGTTCAGCACATTGCTGTTGTTGGGTTAGCACACATTGTGCTGCTACTTGTCATTCAAGTAGCCCTCAGGTGGCCTTATCAGGCTGAGTGGTCGCTATTCCAATCCTCCCGCCAAGGAAAAATTCCTGGCTGTATCAGGAATCAAAGCTGGGTCCCCTGCCTATAAGTCAGCTGACCCTCAACTATGGAGGCTGACAAACTGGTAAAAATAGATGCCTTTATTGTTCCATTTAGCAGCACACCACCTCCAGAGTTAATCAAAGCAGCTTCCATTCACTTTAAGATGTGACCTCACATAGCCTACCCAATTGACTCTTTTAAATGCCAATCCTTTGTAAGGGAGAAGCTACTTGCAGCAAATGTTGTAGGCTAGTGCTGCCCACGAAGGGGTCATTCGTTCATCCTCTAAAGTACATTAATTGCTCTGGGGATCACCCTGTGTGGAAGAGAAACTACCTTGTCTACCTTGAAGGAAGGAAGATAAAGGATGTTGTAACTTGCATAATGAGAGGATAGCATTAACAAAAAACTTTTGGCATAATTGCAGCACACCATAATGTACTGCACCCACAAAAAACACCATATGTCAACTTTACTGGTGAGCAGAGAGTCTGAAAGCTCAGTCAGGAACAAAACAGAAATGGTAAGTGTGTGACAGAATGAAGAGTTCAGAATACTTGTGCAGTGCAGTGCAGTGCAGGCTGAATAAACCAGATCTGGGCTAATGCCAGCATTTGATTGTATTCGGAGTCCGCTTTGGTCACAACAGGGGAGCTACGACACTGGAGGCAATGCCCAATGGTACCAACACTCTCTGCTTGCAGTGGAGTCGTGGATCACTCAGACTTTCGGCCACAAACAACTCAGCGTGCGTTCTGGTGGGCATACCAAACATGAGCTGAAAACAACAGCATGTGTTTTGTTTGGTGAGACATAAAAGATCTATAAAGCAATACGACCTCCCACTCTCGCCACTTCATTTGCTTCAGAGCTCAAAAAGCGTATTCAGAAAGCTGATGCTTCTTCAAATGGAAGTAAATAGTGCCAGCACCAATACTTGTGTAAGAGCAGTTGTAAGCTGCTTTTATTGTGAATACTATATAACTCCCTCCATATAATCAGAGAACACCATGGTTACTGACATTATAGAGCTTCCAACACCTCAAAAGGCTGTCTTCAGTAAACAGTCCAGCAGTGCCATGAATGTTCCTCTGAAGTCTCCTCTGACAAACAAACCAAAGGGGAATCATCAACCACAGAAAAAGACACGTCATTAACTATCAGACCGTGTGGATCTCATTGCATATGGTATTTCTAATAATTACACTTCTGAGACAGCGATATACAAAATGTGCTTGGGACAACAATTAGCCCCTTCACTAAACCTCCAAACATGGCAGAATCCTCACACTTGTGGATAGAAAGGGTGAAAGATGAGCCTCACAAACATAATGTCTGCCATAGTATAATGGTACATCAGTGGCTTCAGTACACTTGTGGAGAAAGTAAAACTTGTAGCATAAGAAAATCCCCTATGCTTTTGTTTACAGGAAACACATTTTAAACTTGACTGACAGTCATATGCTTTGAGGTTTTACTGTCCACCACAAAGATGGCATGATGGGGGGAAAGGGCCAAAGAAGGGTAAACATGTTTGCAAGTGACAAACATCACTCTTCTACTGTGTCCTAGGTTACTGACCTGCAAGCAGTTACAGCTGAAATTCTTGTCGGTCAGAGGATTACTATATGCTCTCCGTACTGACCACCACAAAAGGCAATAGTTCTTGAGGCTCATACTGATCTTATAGAAAAACTCCCTCATTCATTTTCCTACTGGGAGACTTCAACACCCTTAATGTATTATAGGGCTCAAACTCTGCTTGCCCTGGGTCAAGTTTTTGGGAGCCTCGTGATGTTTTAGGAGCTGGGTGTTCCCAACATGGACAGTTTACAGGATATGTATTCATAATTAGTTTTAAAATTAATGAACACATTATTCTTTTAGGTCCTTCTGGAGGAAACTGCCTTATCGAAGACACCTTTAGTGGTGGGCGGGAGGATTTGTGTGCCTCAACGATGTTGAGGGTTATGCTGGTGGTACCATAGCTACTGGCAAAGGTCACCCAAGCTTGAAAGGCCGCAGCAGAAGGGTTTGACAAAAAGCGTCTGACAACTTAGGGAAGGGAGGGCTCTGTTTTTCTCAGGGAGCTATGCCAGCAGTTGTTGAGTATGGCTACAAGACCCCGGGTTTCCCTATCTGGGAGACTGGTCATTGCTACCATACCTCTTCTAACTCTGCATTCTTCAGGCACCTTTGCTAGGCCCAGTGGTTGATCATTGTGTGTTTTGGGGAAAGATGGTTTTGGCTTCACTGGACTTTAAGGAGGGTACACACCTCTATTGAAGGGGAAAAAAAAAAATTTAACCTCTAGGTTTGCTACATGCTGATGAATGGCTTTTGAGTTAAAACAATCTCTAGTGATGTAACTTCTGGGGCACCTGCTGCCCCCATTGTATAAAGCTTGCTTAGGCATGTGGAGCTCTATCTGGGTCAATATTTGTTTCCGTAGTCACTCATGGGATCCCTGTGGAGCAACTTCAGTTCACATCTACTCCTGACGTACAGGTGTACCAATAGCTAGCCCCTACAGACTCAAGTATGAGTACATGCACATGCCAGTGTACCTGTGTGGGGGGGGGGGGGGGAAGTTACACTTGAAGCTGAAATCATTCAGAAACCATCGACTACACTCTTGGAACCTCAGCCTAGTACCACTGCACACTTTCAGGAACCCGTTAAGCCGTCCTCTCTATCTATACAAACAACTCCCCCCATTAAGTGATGAAAAAGACACACAAAAGTTATTTTAAATCAAAGAAAGTGGCAGCTAAACCATTATATCAGTGAGCTCTCCCTTTCCAATGGTGATTTTACTGTTAAGAATACTGATAACTGCACGGAGGTACCAGAGAGCCAGGCACTGTCAAATGTCCCCCCCTGATCTCTTGGGTAAATCACCACCACTGAGGGATAACAACAAGTACAACCATCACTAATCAGTGGTTCCCCCAGGGACTTCTCTGTTGCAGCAGAATATAAATGAATGCCGATTGCATTTGGAAGAATTACAGTTCCTGGCCCGAGAGAGAGAGAGAGAGAGAGAGAGAGAGAGAGAGAGAGAGTGAGTGAGTGAGTGAGTTTCACATCTGTTTATAGGAAACTCATTTTAAAGTCGCCAGAACACCTGTGTTAAGGAGCCACACCCCTACACAAGGATGATGTTGCTTGAGATAGGGCTGGGGATGGAAGGGCTGTTTTTGTTGATTACAGATGCCACTCCTCTCCTTTCCCTCTTATCAAGGCCACACAAGAAGTTACAGTGGAAGCCAAAGTGACCAAAAGATTGCTCCCCACTCATTCCTTCTCAAGGGAGACTTTAGTGCACAGATTGTGCTTTGGGGATAGGCCACCACTCACTTCCAGAGTCAAATTATTGAGCAAGTCATTCATTGAGAGAGTGTCTGTCATCTCACCAGAGTTGAAAAGACACTCCTTCCTACATCTACAGGGTCATCTTCAGTGATTGACCTTTGTTTTTCTCCCCAGCTATTGCAGAGGTGGTGAAGAAGAAAGTTAGAACCAAGACATCCATTTTACACAGAATCAGCACATCCAGACTATGTTGGTATGGGCACGTTATGCTCTACATATGACAAAAAAATCAATAACTAGGATAACAATTGATTTTTGGATGATGTTATTTATAACAAATGTTCAACATGGCAGCCATCAGTCATTGAGGGACAATGTTGTGAACAGCACTGTACAACATATCAGTTGGTATGTGAGATATTACCATCAGATGTTGTCCTTTAGAATGCCTGATAAGGCCAGATGATTGCAGTAGACTTGCAACTTCAGGTAACTCCACAACCAGTAGTCACACGGATTGAGGTCAGAGGACCTGGGAGCCCAAACATGATGGGAGTGGCAGCTCAGCATGCAATCATCGCCAACAATGTGCGCAAGAGATTTTCACACATCTACATCTACATCTACATGATTACTCTGCAATTCACATTTAAGTGCTTGGCAGAGCATTCATCAAACCACAATCATACTATCTCTCTATCATTCCACTCCCAAACAGCACGCGGGAAAAACGAACACCTAAACCCTTCTGTTTGAGCTCTGATTTCTCTTATTTTATTTTGATGATCATTCCTACCTATGTAGGTTGGGCTCAACAAAATATTTTCGCATTCGGAAGAGAAAGTTGGTGACTGAAATTTCGAAAATAGATCTCGCCGCGATGAAAAACGTCTTTGCTTTAATGACTTCCATCTCAACTAGAGTATCATATCTGCCACACTCTCTCCCCTATTACGTGATAATACAAAACGAGCTGCCCTTTCTTGCACCCTTTCGATGTCCTTCGTCAATCCCACCTGGTAAGGATCCCACACCGCGCAGCAATATTCTAACGGAGGACGAACGAGTGTAGTGTAAGCTGTCTCTTTAGTGGACTTGTTGCATCTTCTAAATGTCCTGCCAATGAAACGCAACCTTTGGCTCGCCTTCCCCACGATATTATCTATGCGGTCTTTCCAACTGAAGTTGTTTGTAATTTTAACACCCAGGTACTTAATTGAATTGACAGCCTTGAGAATTGTACTATTTATCGAGTAATTGAATTCCAACGGATTTCTTTTGGAACTCATGTGGATCACCTCACACTTTTCGTTATTTAGCGTCAACTGCCACCTGCCACACCATACAGCAATCTTTTCTAAATCACTTTGCAACTGATACTGGTCTTCGGATGACCTTACTAGACTGTAAATTACAGCATCATCTGCGAACAACCTAAGAGAACTGCTCAGATTGTCACCCAGGTCATTTATATAGATCAGGAACAGCAGAGGTCCCAGGATGCTTCCCTGGGGAACACCTGATATCACTTCAGTTTTACTCGATGATTTGCCGTCTATTACTACGAACTGTGACCTTCCTGACAGGAAATCACGAATCCAGTCTCACAACTGAGACGATACCCCATAGGCCCGCAGCTTGATTAGAAGTCGCTTGTGAGGAACAGTGTCAAAAGCTTTCCAGAAATCCAGAAATACGGAATCAACTTGAGATCCCCTATTGATAGCGGCCATTACTTTGTGCGTACAAAGAGCTAGCTGCGTTGCACAAGAACGATGTTTTATGAAACCATGCTGATTACGTATCAATAGATCGTTCCCTTTGAGGTGATTCATAATGTTTGAATACAGTATATGCTCCAAAATCCTACTGCAAACCGATGTCAATGATATAGGTCTGTAGTTCGATGGATTACTCCTACTACCCTTCTTAAACACTGGTGCGACCTGCACAATTTTCCAATCTGTAGGTACAGATCTATCGGTGAGTGAGCGGTTGTATATGATTGCTAAGTAGGGAGCTATTGTATCAGCGTAATCTGAAAGGAACCTAATCGGTATACAATCTGGACCTGAAGACTTGCCCGTATCAAGTGATTTGAGTTGCTTCGCAACCCCTAAGGTATCTACTTCTAAGAAACTCGTGCTAGCAGCTGTTCGTGTGTCAAATTCTGGAATATTCCATTCCTCTTCCGTGGTGAAGGAATTTCGGAAAACTGCATTCAATAACTCTGCTTTAGCAGCACAGTCGTCGGTAACCGTACCATCGGCACTGCGCAGTGAAGGTATTGACTGCATCTTGCTGCTTGTGTACTTTACATACGACCAGAATTTCTTCGAATTTTCTACCAAATTTCGAGACAATGTTTCGTTGTGGAACCTATAAAGTCATCTCGCATTGAAGTCTGGGCCAAATTTCGCACGCCTGTAAATTTTAGCCAATCTTCGGGATTTCGCGTTCTTCTGAACTTCGCATGCTTTTTCCGTTGCCTCTGCAACAGCGTTCGGACCTGTTTTGTGTACCATGGGGGATCAGTTCCATCTCTTACCAATTTATGAGGTATGAATCTCTCAATTGCTGTTGCTACTATATCTTTGAATTTGAGCCACATCTCGTCTACATTTGCATAGTCAGTCAAGGAATGGAGATTGTGTCTTAGGAAGGCTTCTAGTGACACTTTATCCGCTTTTTTAAATAAAATTATTTTGCGTTTGTTTCTGGCGGATTTGGAAGAAACGGTATTGAACCTAGCTACAACGACATTGAGATCACTAATCCCTGTATCAGTCATGATGCTCTCTATTAGCTCTGGATTGTTTGTGGCTAAGAGGTCAAGTGTGTTTTCGCAACCATTTACAATTTGCGTGGGTTCGTGGACTAACTGCTTGAAATAATTTTCGGAGAAAGCATTTAGGACAATCTCGGAAGATGTTTTCTGCCTACCACTGGTTTTGAACAAGTATTTTTGCCAACATATCGAGGGAAGGTTGAAGTCCCCCACCAACTATAACCGTATGAGTGGGGTATTTATTTGTTACGAGACTCAAATTTTCTCTGAACTGTTCAACAACTATATCATTGGAGTCTGGGGGTCGGTAGAAGGAGCCAATTATTAATTTAGTTTGGCTGTTAAGTATAACCTCAACCCATACCAATTCGCACGGAGTATCTACTTCGACTTCATTACAAGATTAACCACTAATGACAGACACACACACTCCACCACCAATTCTGCCTAATCTATCTTTCCTGAACACTGTCTGAGACTTCGTAAAAATTTCTGCAGAACTTATTTCAGGCTTTAGCCGGCTTTCTGTACCTATAATGATTTCAGCTTCTGTGCTTTCTATTAGCGCTTGAAGCTCAGGGACTTTCCTAGTACAACTACAACAATTTACAACTACAATTCTGACTGTTCCTTGATCCAAGCACGTCCTGTATTTGCCATGCACCCTTTGAGATAGCAGCCCACCCCGTACTTTCCCGAGGCCTTTTAACCTAAGAAACCGCCCAGTCCACGCCACACGGCCTCGGCTACCCGTGTAGCCGCCAGCTGAGTGTAGTGAACTCCTGCCCTATTCAGTGGAACTCGAAACCCCACCACCCTGTGGCGCAAGTCAAGGAATCTGCAGCCAACACGGTCGCAAAACCGTCTGAGCCTCTGATTCAGACCCTCCACCCGGCTCTGCACCAAAGGTCCACAGTCGGTTCTGTCAGCAATGCTGCAGATGGTGAGCTCTACCTTCATCTCATAAGCAAGACCGGCAGCCTTCACCAAATCAGATAGCTGCTGGAATCCAGAGAGAATTTCCTCAGATCCAAAGTGACACATGTCATTAGTGCCAACATGTGCCACCACCTGCAGCTGACTGCACCCTGTGCTCTTCATGGCATCAGGAATGACCCTTTCCACATCAGGAATGACCCTTTCCACATCAGGAATGACCCTTTCCACATCAGGAATGACTCCACCCAGAATGCACATGGAGTGCACACTGGATTTCTTCCCCTCCTTAGCCGCCGTATCCCTAAGGGGCCCCATTACGCGCCTAACATTGCAGCTCTCAACTATCAATAAGCCCACCCTCTGTGATTGCCCGGACCTTGAAGGCTGAGAATCATCCTCTGAAACAGGGCAGACAGCTGCATCTGGCTCAGCCAGAGACAGTACCTGAAACCTGTTTGTCAGACGCACCGGGGAGGCTTTCTGATCAGCCTCCGGGGACGTCTTTCGCTGCCTGCCACGCCTTGGAACGACCTCCCAATCAACCACAGGTGAGGGCTCAGCCCCACTGCGGGCAGCAACCGGGGCAACCACAGCGGCAGACCAATCTGGGGACAGAAGGGACGAGGTTGACATCCCCGTGATACCCAAGTCCGGCTCCCCACAGTGGTGCCCATTGGCAACAGCCTCAAGCTGCGCGACCGAAGTCAGCGCCACCTGCAGCTGTGAGCGAAGGGATGCCAACCCAGCCCTCATCCGAACACAGAAATCACAGTCCCTGTCCATTCTAATCGATGTTGAACAACAGTTACTGAAACATGAGTCCGTGCCTAGATTACGCAAGGGAAACATGCAAAGAATGTATGAACTAACCTGTACAAATGCCTAACGACTGCCCTACAATCTGCCTGACTGTATGATTACAGTAACTAAAACTCAAAATTACACCTTCTATACAAAACTCACGTGCAATTTAAGTAAGAATCTACGAAGCAAACACAGAAAAGAAGCTATATGCTTATCTTTCTGCGCTGTCGATGTGCACCAACTGGGAGCACTGGTATCCACATACAGCTGTGTTTTAGACTGCTACATAAGCTCTTTATTTGTATACTTTTCTTATACTTATGATTAGCAGCATTTTATATCAATTAAGTTTGTAGACAAGAGAAAAGGTGCTTATTAAAATGATACAGTGTGTAGAAATATGGGAAAGGCATGACCTCTGTGCATGACAGTTCTTGCTTTTCTTTTATAATAAAAAAAGTATTAATGCCTTCTTATGTAGTGCAGATTTGGATCATTTCATTTATCAATAGTATCTATTTACTGCTGATATCATCATAGAGTTTTAAAAGTTGGAAAGCAAGTAACCGTGCATTTTGTTCCTCTAATTGTAAGTGGAACAAAATTAATTTTGCTGTTTTTTTAACCTCAAACATGAAATTATTCAGTGAAGAAATGAGAGAAGGTTCCATTAATATCATAGACTTGGTTTGTAATGTGGTACTCCTTTCATTACTTAGTAAATTCACTATCTAGGGACTAGTGATGGAAATTAAATACTAGTAAGTTGATTAAAGCTGTGCAAAGCATATAGTAAAGTGAGCACTATCCTTCCTTCACTTACATTTGCCATGTAACACTGAAAATTTTTAAGCTTACATTACACTGGCTGTAGATAATTTTCCTGAGAAATTAATACTAGTAAGACTTCAAATACATTTCATTTATGAACTGTTGAAATACTTACACCTATGTTTCTTATTTACAGTTGTGTTTGTGGCACTGATCATGATAACACTACCAATGGAGCACCTAATCACATTTTATATGCATCTCTTGAGTGCAACATTGCTTGCTGTCTCTAAAGCTTATTCACTTCACTATGTGATTAAGGAGACATCAGAACCTGGAAATGATGCTGAAACTGGCACTTCCACACGGAATTTTGAAGCACTGCTGTTCCACGTATGTGTGTCTGCAGCCGTAACGTCACTGTTGGACTTGGAAGGGAACAGCCATCGCACCCTACTAGCTGCCTATACTCTGCCACCATCAGCCCGAATTGTGGGGGCACCAGTATATTGTCTCCCTACACTTCACTTCTGTGCAAATATTACTATTGGAGTATGGTTTCTTAGTTACGTACTTGTGAAACTTCCAGATTTGTTTGCACATTTTGTCCATCTCTACCGTTTTGTAGTTTTTGGGGGACGTGTCTTTTATGTCCCTGTAATTGTGTGGCAGCAGTATTATCTAATGCAGCAGCTGTTCATTTTCTGGTGTTTGCTTGTTGTGGTGCAGCTCTACAATTACTGCAATCCACAGGTAAGTTGGACAAACTTATTACCTCATTATTTTCCTGTGTTAAAAATACAGTTCAGATTGTTGTTATTCTGATTGGTTATAACAATTAAATAGCATTAACAGTCAATATTCTTACAATATTTATTGTAGGAGATAAAGGAGCGTTAGCTGAAATCATGAGATTTGTACATACTTTTTCTGCGGACAGTTTAGCTATTTAGTGATGGAAAACACAGTTACAAGTAACAATAGAAAGGAATTTTGTGAACACTGATAATGGAAGCCTTGCAAAAGTTGATGCACGTATGTTCCACCCATTTAGAGCGGCAATATATTCAGTGAAGGGCATTCTTTTCCCTGCTTCCTGCAACATCATTAAACTCGCCCAAAACTAAGTATTTGAAGAACTTTTGCAAATCTGTTCATATATTATAAATAGATTGTTGATCGTCAGTCAAGAGCTATGATTCAAAGTACAATAAAATTATTCTTGGTAAAACTTAGTGCTGATTTCCTCTGTAGAAGACACTCAGCAGAGATGGTGCATCCAGCATGCATTCAGTGGTGCAGTGGATGCTTATCCGACTGCAAATAAATGAAATCATGTTCAGAATCTGAAAGGGTTGTTTATTTTTAAAAGTTTTACACAAAATACAAAAATGGTGTAAATAAGAACTCAAAAAATGGTTCAAATGGCCCTGAGCACTATGGGACTTAACATCTGTGGTCATCAGTCCCCTAGAACTTAGAACTACTTAAACCTAACCAACCTAAGGACATCACACACATCCATGCCTGAGGCAGGATTCGAACCTGCGACCGTAGCAGTCGCGTGGTTCCGGACTGTGCGCCTAGAACCGCTAGACCATCGCGGCCGGCTAAATAAGAACTGACGGTAGCAGTTGTTTCTATTGTGGGATGTATTATATATAGCTTCACATTAGTCTTAGTAGACTGAGAAATGGACAACAGAGGATAAATGCACTTACTTTGCCAACAAACAATTAACTTTTTTTGAAAGCTTTGCTAGTGATGAAGATACACCCACAGTACAGTGAGGTGTAGGATGATGAGGTTATACAGAGACATATAAAGCTGTCATAATGCTGATTCACAGTGATATCTTGTTTTGGAATTTACGTTTCAGAAAATGGATTACAAATGGCATGCAAGATAACACGATTTCTGTTAAACAGAGTGGCAACACTGCAAAATACAGTTCATGTATAACAGATATTTTTAATAATTAGATTTTAAAAATAGGTGAGAAAATTGATAAAAATAGTTCAGATGAGAAAGAAAAAAAGTATACAGAAGAAGCAATGCAGAGGAAATTTAGGGAAGTAAAAATTGATATCACATTTCCATCTGAAATACAGGTCATCATGACTCCAAAAGTTGAAGTTCATATGGGGTGGATATACCTCTAATAACACCTAAAAAAGTTATGATCCTATAATATGTAACATTCCTAGTGACTTACGTAATGCATCATTAACTCAGGGTGTTTTCCCAAGAGTGAAATATGCCATTCTTCCGTTCTGAAAACCGAAGTTTTAAATTTCACATTTAAAAAATCATTTATGCAGGAGT
The DNA here is from genome assembly GCF_023864345.2 of Schistocerca serialis cubense. Taxonomy (NCBI): domain Eukaryota; kingdom Metazoa; phylum Arthropoda; class Insecta; order Orthoptera; family Acrididae; genus Schistocerca; species Schistocerca serialis. The sequence goes on from NC_064641.1 coordinate 218,588,761, forward strand.
ATCATACAAACATACCGTCGTTTGACCATTCCATGCACATAGTAATAAGCATCCCTGTTGTAGCAAAACAACTGAAAGAGTTGAAAACAAATAAGACACCTGGACCAGATGGAAACCCAATTCAGTTTTACAAAGAGTGCTCTACAGCATTGGTTGGCCCCTTAATTTGCATTTGTCATGAATCTCTCACCCAATGCAAAGTCATAAATGACTGGAAAAAAGTGGAGGTGACACCCGTACATAAGGAGTGCAAAGTAGCAGACCTGCAAAATTACACACCATTATCCTTGACATTGGTGTGCTGCAGAATTCTTGAACATATTCTCAGTTCTAATATAATAAATTTCTTTGAGACAATAAAGCCTCTGTCCGCAAATCAGCATAGTTTTAGAAAGCATCGCCTATGTGAAATGCAAGTTGACCTTTTACCACATGATATTCCGTGAACGATGGATGAAGGGGAACAGGCAGATTCCGTATTCCTAGATTTCCTAAAAGCATTTTACATGGTGCTCCACTGCGGACTGTTCATGAAGGTATGAACATATGGAATAGATTCCCAGATATGTGAGTGGCTTGGAGACTTCTTGTGTAAAGTGGTGAGTGTTCAGCAGTATGTTCATCAGAGACAAGGATATAGTCAGGGGTGCCCCAGGAAAGTTTGATAGGACCACTCTTATTTTCTGTATACATAAATGATCTGGTGGACAGGGTGAGCAGCTGTTTGCTGCTGATTCGGTAGTGCATGGGAAAGTGACAAAGTTGAACAACTGTAGGAGGTTACAAGATGTCTTAGTCAAAATTTCTATTTGGTGTGAAGAATGACAACATCATCATCATCATCAGTATTCTGCCGAAAGGCAGGTTTTATGGTAGTTCTCCATGCTGTCCGGTCTCCTGCCATCCTCTTCAAGTCTGCATAATTTCCTCTTCCCTTTATGTCATCTATCATCTTGTATCTCCTTCTGCCTCTCAGTCTTCGCCCACAAACCAATCTTTCCAAAGTATCTGCTAGCGAGCACTCCCTTCTCATTGAATGTCCCAACCAGTTCTTTTTCCTTTCTCATACAACCTTCAGCAGACATCATCTCCCGCCAACCCTTTCCAATACTCTTTCATTACTCACTCTTTCCATCCAGCTTATTCTCTCCATTCTCCTCCACATCTCAAATGCTTCTAACCTTTTTTCATCCTCTCGTCCTAGCATCCATGTTTCTGCCCCATATAGTGCCACACTCCAGTCAAAACATTTGCCAAGCCTTTTCATTAGACCTTTATCTAATTTGCCACATAAAAGTCTTCTCTTTCTGTTGAATGCCTCATTTGCTGTGGCAATTCAAGTTTTCACCTCCTGGTGACACCTCAAGTCTTCAGTTATTGTGCTTCCAAGATATTTAAATGCACTTATTTGGCTAATGGTAGATTGTCCTATTTTAATAGTCTTGTACTGCTGACCATACTCTTTGTTTTTACTGTGTTTATTTGCATCCCATATTCCACACAAGCTTCATTCAGGTCTTTCAGCATGTTATTCACTGCCTGCTCACTTTCTGCCACTAATACCATGTTATCAGCAAATCTTATACATTCTGTTCCCTTTCCACCAATACATATTCCTCTTTTTCCATCTAAGCCTTTCACAATAATCTCTTCAAGGTATGCATTAAACAACAGTGGGGAAAGGCAACAATGTTGTCTGACACCTCGTCCAGTGCTGCTTCCTTCTGACATTTCATTTCCAGTCTTTATCCTTACTTTCCAGGGTAAATATAGATTCTGTATCAGTCATCTCTCTTTCCAATCTACTCCCTTTCCTCTTCAAAATATCCATCAGCTTGTTCCACTGAACTCTGTCAAAAGCCTTTTCTAAATCTATAAAACCAGCAAAGATTTCTGTACCTTTTTTCCATATATCTTTCCCCTATAGTTCTCAACAGGCCAATGGCATCTCTTGTTCCTTTTCCTCTTCTAAACCAAAACTGCTCCTCTGCGATCCCTCTATCCAGCTTGCCATATAGCATTCTATTCTACACAATCAGCAAGACTTTAGCTGCATGAGAAATTAGACTGATGGTCCGATGCTCTTCACATTTTTTAGTGTTTCTCTTTTTCTCTATTGGTACCATAACTGTTGCAAGGAAGTCCTCAGGCCATTCCCCTTTGTCATATATCTCGTTACAGAGGTAGACTATTTCTTTTCTTGCCTTGTTTCCCAGACTCATCAACTGTTCTGCTGGCAAATCATCAATTCCATGTGCCTTCCTATTCTTCATCTCCTTCAGTGCCCTTTCTACTCCTGCTTCCAAGATGGTGAATCCCTCTTCATCTTCCGGCACATGTTGCTCCTCTTCAACCTTAATTTCACTTTGCATTTCATCCCCCTTATACAGACATTCAATATATTCTTGCCATCTGTTCAAAACCTCCCATGGTTCTTCTGTTAGAGTACGATCCGCTCTTTCTATTTCCATGTTGTTCCTCTTTCTTTTACATTCAAAAATTATCTCACTAGACAGTCTATACATCATTTCATACTTTCCCTCTTTCTCCATTTTCTCTCTGACAGCTAGCTCTAAATGTAGAAAAATATAAGTTAATGCAGATGAGTAAGAAAAACAAACCTGTAGTGTTCAAATACAGCGTTAGTTGATTAAATATCTAGATGTAACCTTGTAAAGTGATACAAAATGGAACGAGCAACTAAGGATTGTATTAGGGAAAGCTAATGATTGAGTGTGGTTTATTGGGAGAACTTCAGGAAAGTGTAGTTCATCTGTAAAGGAGACCAGGTTTAGGACTGACCTGTTCCTGAGTACAGCGTGTGTGTTTGGAGCTGTACAAGGAAGACAGCAAAGTAGTTCAGAGGTGTGCTGCTAGATTTGTTACTAGTAGATCCAAATAACATGCAAGTGTTGCAGAGGTGCTTCGGGAACTCAAATGGGAATCCCTGGGGGCAGGCGACATTCTTTTCGAGGAACACTATTGACAAAATTTAGAGAACCAGTATTTAAAACTGACTGGTGCTAAAGCACATTGTGCATTACAGACATGAATGTAATGTAAGAGAAATTAGGGCTGGTACAGAGGCATGTAAAGAGTTGTTTCCCCATTGCTCTATTTGTGAATGGAGCAGGAAATGACTAGTAGTGATAGAGGGTATCCTCCGCCACTCACCGTACGGTGCATTGCACGTTATGTGTATGACATAGAGGTGTCAATCACAATATTCTATTATAGAAGTTAAGCTTTTACAGAATATGTACTTCAAAAAATGTCTCGTTTAGTTCTTATTTAAGAAACAGAATGTTGAGTCATCTTAGGATGTTTGAGTAATACACAGAGGGATGCCACATCATCTGCATGGGGAGAAATTACAGTGGGACTCCCACTGGGGTCAATCACTGACCCACCACTTTCCTTGCTTTATGTTAATGATATGCCGTTGTATGTGAATCAAGAGGCTGAATTATCCCTTCTTGCAGACGATACAAATATGATCGTGAAGCCAACTAAACGACAATCCCGGGGTATGGAATCCAGTCCCAGTTGCAGCTTACTTACTAACAGCTTCCAGGGACAACAAAAATTTTATTTTCAAAAATTTAGAATCCTGGTGTAATCTCCTTATTTAGAGGTATAATCTTATGTGAATGGTTCAACATAGTAAAACAAATATTAGAGTTATAAACTGTGTATATGTCTTAAGACAGCATAACTTACAATGCGCAAATACTCGGACTATATTCATCTACTATTTGAGACTGAGCACTTGCTAGCTTGGAACAAATTTTGCTCATAATTTCAAACCTTTGTGGAACTTTTTCTCACAGACACCCTCCACAAAATGCTGAAAGGAAAAGAGTTTATTACTTACTGTATTTTCACTGTTCATGAGGTAAAACTATCGCATCAGATAAGATGTTTTAATTTATTACTACTTCACTACTAACTGTACTCATAACACACTGAATGTATCTGCAAAATTATATCATTCTATGACACATAGTTCAGGAGATATGAAGTCATAAACAATGAGTGCGTGAAAAACTAAATTTTGCTTAACAAACTGAAGATGTCCTTAGAGTCTCACTCAAGAACTGGCATAGTCAGTGCACAAGTGAGAATCAAGAGTTATCCCAGAAGGGTTAACATTATGACACAACGAATCAGTCACAAGAACAAAATCGCCTTCATCATTATTGTCAGAATCACTTGATAACACTGCCACTACACTTCTTTAGTTTCACTTTCAGTGGAATTGTCCTCAGAACCATAAAGGCATCCATTCACATAGTCATCAGGATTTTTGTTCTCACTAGGAACATCTGAATAACCATCTTCAAAAACCTCTGAAAGTACTTCAGATCCATTAATTTCCCTCAGTTTTCTGAACAGGATCATCTCTTTTTTTTTTTAAAAAAAAAAAAAAAAAAAAAAAAAAAGCAGGAGGAACTTCAGGACAAAAATAGTAACTATTTGAAATATCCAAATACAATAAAAATGTAAAATAAGTGAAAAGTACATGAAGGCCCCAAGTTTGATACATTGACTGTTGGTGCAAACACCTAAATAGATGAAATAATCTAAATATATCACAGCAGATGACATCTGCAGATAGCATGTAGAAAAAATGAGTTATCTTGAGATCTGTTTGTAATGAATGAGTGGTACACGAAACATGAGCAAGCTCAGGATTCATCTGCATTATGTTAAAACTGAGCACAAATTATCCAGAATGTACCCATGAATTGTTTGATAATAAGAGCAGTTGGCAACGTCCAGCAAACTTTAAACATAATTTTTATACATTTTCTGAATTTTTTTTCACTTACATGCTTAATGTCAAATATTACCATATTGACTCATTTGTGAAATAATCGGAATTTTGAAACTATTTTATACATGGGAATTCAATTCTTCAAAGAATCGGGGTTAACTGGGGTCAACAGACAATATAGTAAATGAAATATTTGTGGAAGTTACTGATTGTTTTTGCACAAATGGACTAGGTTTAGTCATTGACAAAACATAGTTCATCCAGTTTTGTACTGTCAAAAATATCTCGCCTCCAATTAACCTAGTATATCAACAAGGAATAGCAAAAAGCATTGAAAATTATTAAATTTTTTAGGTATGCATATTGATGAAAACCGGGTAAAACGTTAAGGTTCATCGACTTTTACCATAAGAATAATTGCTGACTTTAGGGATATAGGAATCAGTAAGTTAACATATTTTGCATACTTTCATTTATTGATTCCTTATGTGATAATATTCTGTGGTAATTATTTGCTTGGTCCAAAAGTATTCATTACACTAAAGGACATAATTGGGAGTTACGGGTGGAGTTCACATACGAACATCCTGCATCTATCGGTTTAAGCAGCTGGGAGTATCAACAACAGCCTTGTAGTGCATTTATAAAATTTGTTATCAAACAATCCATCTAAGTTTGAGAGTAATAGAGATATTCACAAGTCCAATGCTAAATGGAAAAAATGATCTGTATTGCCCTTTAATGAATCTAACTTTGGTATAGAAAGGGGTGAAATATGCAGCTATAAAACCCTTTCAAGAATCCACCGATGTTTAAGTAAAATGTCTGACAGATATCAGAAATGTTTTCAGATTTAAAGATGTTTCTCCTTGAGAACTCTTTCTATTAAAAAATGTATATAGTCAAAATGTATAGTCAAAATGTATATAGTCACAATGTATATAGTCACAATGTAGCCATATAAATATTATTTTTTATTATTTTTAGTTGTATATAATTTTTCTATGTTTGATCTATTGACATTTGACAGTGGAAATGTGATGCCTAGCCACTGCTGATTTATTTTGCTGAAGGGGGTAGATATACGGCCAAAGTTCAGTGTAGAGTTCTTACACCATGCATATTATGGATTGTATGTCAGATGTAGCACTGCACATTACCTGAGTTGAATGAAGTGTTTCACAGAAAATATCAATATTGATAGTAACTTCTACAGACAAAAATTCGATTAGGAATAGACTTCTGCCAGGAAAAGTGGCTGTTATCATTCTTCAGTATGAAACTGAACTTTTAAATACTTTTCCATCATTATTTGCTGAATGTGTATGAAGCCATCCATTGATTGACATTTATTTTTATGTGTGGGGTGAGCTGTCCAAGTCTCATCAAAGATTAGAATGAAGTCCAGAAAATTCTCTCCTCATTCCACTACAGGATGTACTTCACACTTAGTAGACTTTGAAATTGGCACTTGCGTCATGAACCCATTTTAAGTGTTTTACATTTGAGACTTGGTTAATTGAGACTCATTGTGTGGGCAGTATACAGCATTGACACCTTTTGTGAAGAAATAATTACCCTCACATTTCTAGAAGAGTGTAATAATTCCTATTCGAAAGAACTCTGGTTCTGACAGGTGTGAATATTATCAAACACTTTTTATTAAGTCATGGTTGCAGAATACTGACATGAATTATTTACAGAACAGTTGAAAAAGTTGGTGAAAGCTGACCTCAGGGAAGATAATTTTGGGTTCTGGAAAATTGTATCTGCAGTTTGGACAGAAGGCAGCCTGCCTGCAGTTATAAGAGTTGAGGGACATGGAAGGGAAGCAGCAGTTAAGAAACGAGAGAGATGGCATTGTAGCCTCTCTTCAATGGTACTCCGTCTTCACATTGAACAAGTAGTAAAGGAAATCAAGGAGGAATTAAGCAGTGCATACAAAAAGAGGGTAGAAGCTTTTGAAATGTGGTACTATTGTGAGGATATAAAATGCAGACAAGGAAAGCAAGAAAAACATACCTTTAAAAGAGAAATTTGCTTACTTTGAATATAAATTTAAAAGTCGGGAAGTATTTTCTGGAGGTATTTATATAAAGTGTAGCCTTTTAGGGAAGTGAAGCATGAACAGTACATGGAATAAGAGGATAGAAGCTTTTGAAATGTGGTGCTGTAGACGAAGGCTGCAGCACAGGTGCTAGACTGAATAACGATGAGAAAGTACTGAATCGAATTGGGGGGGAAAAAAACAGAAAAGAAATTTGTGGCTTGGCTTATCTAGAAGAAGGCATCGACAGTAGTCAGTTTGGCTGTGGGTGGAACAACTGTTGACTGTAGAGGGAGACCAAGGCTGGACTATTGGAAACAGATTCAAGTAGATGTATGTTGCAGTGGTTATACAGAGATGAAGTGGCCTTCACAGAATACTGGATGTAATCCCATTATACCTGACTTCAGCATATCTCTCTCTCTTTCTAAATTCTCAAACTACCGACATCATTAAGGGATCCAATATTCTGTGCTCTGACCTGTAGAATGCCAGTTTTGTTTCTCTTGATAACATGTCATGAGTGGTCCCCGGCCAGGGATCTGAATGGGAAACTATTTTACCCCCAGAATATTTTATCCTAGAACATGGCATCATCATTAATCCATACAGGAGACCCGCATGTCCTCAGCAAATATAACAGCTGTAGCTTCTCCTTGCTTTCGGCCGTTAGCAGTGCCAATGCAGCAAAGCCATGTCACTAGGGCATCTCAGTCAGTCATACAGACTGGTGCCTCTGTGACTGCTTAAATGGTCCGCTTCAGGAACCACATGTTGGTCTACTCTCTCTGATGTGGTTACTCTTATGGTATGGTTATTTGTATTGTAAAGTCACACAATCATCCTACATTGTCAAGGTCCTTTATTCAGATCACATTGTCATTGCTGCCCACTGATGAAATCTCCTCAGGCTTCCTTTCAAGTGGCTGTGTTGAAATTCCATGATGTTTTGATGAGTGTTACTCTCACCATTTTCTGATGAATGTCAAGATTGTGTGGGGCATACTATATAAATATACTCGAGCGGTGACTGGCTCTCCCCACCCCTTTCTCCAGGCACATGTGTCGGCGTCTTGTTGTGCAGGTGTGGACTGCCATTCAACTCTCAGTGCATTCAGTGTTGCTCAGACTCATGAAGCGTTAAATTATTGGCGTATAGCTAATAGTGCAGAATTCCATGCCGAACATAGCTAAGATCCCTTGTCCCTGTTGATGAGACTGTCATGCAGTTTCTTTGGTGGTGCTCTCCTAAAAGTCACTGTCCTCACTGAGGCTATCTTCTGCCGCTGATAATGTATCTTTATGCCCCAGATATATGCAGCTAACGTGTTCCATGCAGCATTGCAAGATTGAGTGCTGTGTTTGCTCATTGAACAGGCAGCCACACTCACAGGGGATGCTATATGTACTGGGTCTTTACGATTGTAGTTTACCCTGTATCAAGTCAAGCACATCTTTCATTTCTTGTGGCAGTCAAAAAATGGCCTTGATGTTTTTTTCCAAGGATTCTTACAATTTTGATTTAGGGAGGTCTGTTGTAGGGGATGATGGTGAGTTTCTCCTCCTCGTTCTTTACCAGTTTCTCTCCCCCTTCTTTGCAGATGGCTGTATCATATGATTTTGTCAGTGCATGTCTAGTCTGCTCTTTACTGTACCCATTTTGGTGGAACACGTGTCTAAGGCATTGCAGCTCTGCTGGGAGGCTGCCTTTGTCACAGATGGAACAATGTACTGGTGTGCCAGTGACAACAGCTTGTTGCATGAAGGTACACATCTGTGTGGATCTTCTTCTGTGGACTGCATGTCCAAGGGCACTGTCTGCTTTTCTTCATTAGAATTTCAAAAAATGGAAGACTTACATTCTGTTCTAGCTCCATTGAGAACTGTGTTTTGATGGACGCGCTGGTGGTCTAGGAACTCATTCAGGCCTCTCCGCCCTGTTCCCACATGACGAAGGTGTCATCCACCCAATGGAAGAAGTTTTTCAGTGTGAGTCACACAGTTTTTAGTGCCATCTCCTCTAAGTGTTCTGTATAGGGACTGGCAATCCCAGGGCCAAGTGGTGAACCCATGCCTACTCCATCAACTTGTTTATAGAATTCTCCACTACGTGTAAAGTAGCTTGCGGTGAGTATATGTGCAAATAGGTTCCTTGTTTGGGGCTCAAATTTATCTGGTAAGTGTACCAAGCTGCCTTGAAGTGGTATGCACGTGAAAAGAGATGTTACATTGAAGCTCAGCACAGATCGTCATTCTGCAGCCACACCTCTTTCAGCAGGGCCATGAATTCGGCCGAGTTCTTAATGTAATGACTGGATTGTCCCACTATGGGGTTCAGAAGTTAGGCTAGTTACTTGGCCACTCCATATGTGGGTGCATTAATTGTGTTTACTACAGGAATGAATTTTAGGCAGTCCATAAAAGTACTAGTGCATGTCAATAGAGCTGCTGCTTATCTTTTTTTCTTTATGGCTGACTCATGAAGCAAAGCTTTTGTTTTTCTTATCATCTTTGGTGTTGAATCCGGCTGCAGCATGCTGTAGGCTGGATCCTGTATGAGAGATCCTGTATGAGAGTGCCAATTGCAAATACACTTCTTGGTCTTACTGCTGGATAATATTGTGCAAGTCCCACAATATTTCATGGGTTTAATTGTTCGACATCTTCACGTGGTGGTTGTTGCTGTTGTTACTGCTGCAGGACAATACTGATGATAATCATGTAGCAGCATTGAAATTTATCAGGCTGGGAGCAGGAAATAAGCGTGTGCTGGATGACACTCACAGTTGGATGAGAGCAGCACTTGTAGTACCCCCTACCAGAAGCCAAAGAGAGGGCTTTGGCATGTGCGCAGTAGGCAATGACTGTGCTGCCCTCCACTGTGCTGTATCTGGTCATGAATCAGAGGTTCTTGTTTCTTCTGTTTTAATTTAATGGCAGTCAGTGTTGGATTCCAGGCTGGGCTTATTTGAAAGCTGACATTCCTCTTGATAATATTGTCTGCCTTGAGAATACATATGGCTTTCTTAAAAACATGATCCCAGAATGATGATGCTGAGGATAAAACTTCAGTCTTATCACTAAACATGCAAAACCTCATGTTCAGACAATGCTCCACTCGCACTGATTTACCAGGTTGGCCCAGCTTGCTTTACAGTGGTGTTTAGCATAACATTCGTGCACATTTCAACCAATATATCTGCCCAGTGTAAGATTTCCCACATTGGTATGGGACATTATATACGACATGCTGTCTAAGGCCAAGAATGTCTCTGACCAACCACAACAAATTCCTCAATTTTGCTGGTGTATGAAAACCTCACTTTGTATCTTGTCTTTTGATCATGTCGTCAAGAATAGAAATAAGCCTCAAGAGACATGATATAAAGTGTGGTTTTCATCCACCAACAAAATTGAGGAATTCGTTGGTTTTGTCAAAGGTAATCCTGGCCTTAGGAAGAATGTCATATATATGATCCCATTCCAATGGAAATCTTACAGTGGACGGACATGTCTAATAATGCAAAAATTTTTATGATGAACACCATTGTCACACACATCTGAGCCAACCTAATAAATCAGCAGTAACAGAGTACTCTCTGAATACAGGGCGTCACATGTTTTATGAGAAGAGTGAAGTTTTATCACCAGTGTCATGGTTCTGTGATTGTATTTTTAAGGAGGCAGCACATATTCCTCTGGGAGACAAGTTTATCAACAGGGATCCAGGTTTTCAACTAAGCACTGCTTGGAATCCAGCACTAACTGCCATTAAGTTAAAACAAGAGAAACAAGAACCTCTGATTCACAGCCAGACACAGTGCATCATAAAGATGTAATTCACCTTGCACACACATTTCCTGATTCTGCCCAGATAAATTTAGATACTGCCACATGATTGTCATCCCTTGCAGCAGTTTGGCAACAGCAAACTACTGCAACCTGAAAATTTTGAACAGTTGCATTGATGAAATATTGTGGGACTTGGGCAGTGTTATCCTGCTGCAAACCCAAGAAGTGTATTTCCAACAGATCCATTGGCAAATACTGAAAAGTCACAGAGTGCTAATTTTCTGGTGGTAGTCATCAGCACACAATAGTACTCTCATATATCCCTTGTCAGCTGGTAGGACTATTGTGTTATCATTAGTAATGTTGGTGTTCTCCATTCTTCTGCTGTCATATTTGGTTTTGAAAGTCGGATTTATCTATGATCCTGAATTTCCCACATTATGTCCTTCACCATTTCTGATGGCAGGACATGGATTCCTCCTTTGGCATCAATAATAATGTCCTATTTCAGTAATGTGTTTGGAATCCCAACTTCTAAAGCCAAATATGAGAACAACAAAATGGATTGCAATAAGATTGGTAAGAGAGAGAACACAGCAGTCTTATCTGCTGACAAAGGAAAGATTGTTTGCTGATCACTACCATCAGAAACTAAATGAGACCCAGCACCAAAGATGACAATATAAACAGTAGCATTCCTCCACGAGTCAGCTTTAATGAGAAGAGATATGAAGTGGTTCCATCCAAAGGCTCCAGTGCGTCTATGCTTGTAACTCTGTCCAAACAGGCCTCAGAAGCCCCAACAGAACTGACAGACCACTGTGTCATCCTCAGCTGACAGGCTTCACAGGATGTGTATATGAAGGGGCATGTGATCAGCAAACAGCTCTCCCGGCTGTTGTCAGTTTTTGTGACCGGAGCCTCTTCTTCTCAATCAATTAGCCTCTCAAATGGCTTCACAAGGGCTGAGTGCACCTCTTATGCCAACAGTGCTCGGCAAACCCGGATGGTCACCCACCCCAATGTTAGCCAAGCACTTAACTTTGGTGTTATGATGAGAACCATGTTACCACTGTGGCAAGGCCATTGGGCCATGCTTGTAAGGACTGCATAAAATTCATGAAGAAGTGTGTACCAATGTGTCCTATAGTGAATGCCGTTAATGCCCCTACATGCTGTATGGAGTGGCCATATATCTAGCTTCACTTCTGATATCCTTGGGGGCACTAAAACCATCATGTGAAGAACTCAGCCAAATTCGTAGCCTTACTGAAAGAGATTAGCTGCACGAAGGATGATCTGCTTCTGGGCTTCGATGTGACATGTCTTTCCACAAGAGACCCTGTGTCATTCCATGTGAAATCGCCTAATTTCCAACATTTTCATACTTGCCATTCACAGATTTCAATGAAATTTTATGTGAACGTTTACACATGTCTGCAGTGAAGTGAACATTGGTGAAGATTAATGTTAATTGAAGCAATACTGGCTGAGACATAGTCATTTGTTTGACATCGTGCATGACTTGTGTAGAGTGAGCATGAATTTCTAACGATTTTGAGCTGTTATATCTCAGGCAATATTTTGTTATAGAAAATTTGGCCATCTTGTACAGCTTCATGCATTCTCTTATAAAACAATAATGAAAATTATTTTATAAGTGATATTCAGCCAGAAAATTTTATGTAAAATCATCCAAAAAAAATCAGCACCCGAGAAAATGTCAAAGTCAGGCATCATAACTTGGGGACTAAAGGGATGACAAACAAGAAACTTGGCATGTAGTAACCTAACAACACAAAGTTCTGAAGTAATAAGTTTAATTTTTATACCACCCTCTAAACTGAATAATTTTAAGTGCAACGTTGATTTTGGAAAAAGGTAAAATATTTGGTATTTTAGACTTGATTTTGCAGAAAACTGTGATCTATAAAGCTCTCCAAACTAGGCTCATTAGAAAGATCATGGTTTGAACAACAAAACAAGGTGTATTTGATTATCCAATGCGGCTAACAATGCTACATTATTTGAATTAAAGTTGGATGCAAAAATTGCAGCAGCAAAAAAAAAGGGAAAATTCCAACTCTTATTTCTCATAGAGTAAAGATACGCTGAACATAAAACTTCATATGAAATAGTCCGGTAACACAACAATGTAGAATATAAAATACACCCACCTACTATTTTTCAATAATCTACAAATTTGTTGAAAAAGGGGTGATTTTTGTGAAACGGTGTAAATAGTCTATATGTGACACTTCTTTTGCAAATACCATTTTTTTTTAAATTAAAGCTTCAAAAGCAGTCTCATTCAAAATAACATGTATTAAGTGCCCCCCCCCCCAAAAAAAAAAAAAAATAAAATAAATAAATAAATAAATGGCTCAAGCAGTAGCTGTTAATAAAGTTTTAACCTTGGCTACTTATATCTCACCGATTAAAGGCATGATAAACATGACACTTTGTATGCAACAATTTAGCAGCTTAAGGTTTTCCAGTATAAAACATCAGTCATGTATTGCTTCTAAATTTCATGCAAAATCAGTTTAAACTTTATTTCCATAAAAATTACAAAAACAGATCTCATTCAGTTTGCTTTAAGAAAATTTGTTTTCTATGACTGTTTCCAAAGTAATCACAGTTGGAAAAAGCATGTGGTCAAGCATCCAGAAAATTACATTCAATTTTCCACCATGCGCTAACAGTACCTGAAAATGATGGGCAGATTTGGAGGAATGTGACTTGGCAACAGGCTACACTGCAGCAACTGGTTGTTGTCTACGGGTGATTTCATCTCAAATCATACAGATCATGAGTGAACATGTCATATCACCATTTAAAAGTTTGCTGAAAAAAATAAATGTTGAAGTTCCACATGATACTTCTCCAAAACTACAGTATTTTTGCAGTATTTTGATTTTCTGATGATCTGTTAAAATGCTATAGACCTTTCTAAATGAGAGTTATTTGTGAAAATGTAATAACGAATGTAAAAATTGAAAAATTGTTATAAAGAAACCAAAAGTGATAGAAATTAGAAATCTGAATTTATTTTCAGTAAATACTTTGTTCCCTATACTATGAGACGTGATAAATACACACTCACTTCTGATTTTTTTTCATTTTTTGTTTTTGGAAAAATAAGCTATGAAAATTTGTTACTTTTGCAAATTTAAAAAATATGTTTTGAAAATATGAATAGTCACAGGATGCTAACTGTCTTGAGAAATGATAAAGTGGAAGGACTGCTAACTGTCAGCTATGACATTAATGCATGAAATTCTTAAACTGTCAAAATATTTGTACATAAAGGTGAAAGAATCTGAAATTTTTTAGTTATTTTAGAAACAATTGTCTCCAAAACCCCCATCCTAAATGTTCTAAAAGTTTCATCGTACATTGGTTGGTCATTGTGCTTAGGGACAGTACAATCAGAGTGAGCAATACTTGTCTGTACAAAATGTGAGAAATTTTATAAGTAGACCTAGCTCTACTCCCAAGGTCAGAAAATCATGGACTAAATATTTAAATTGATCACTGATTTTAAGTAAATGTAATGAAAAACTGGTATTTATTAACCAAAATAATTACTTTACAACGTTATAAATGAGTGGGAAAGCAATTCATAGTTTTGTTTGAAAGCATTTAATAACAAAAATGAGATATATGGAATACTTATACCCAATTTGCTTGTTATATTATTCAGTAGTTATTATTGTCTTCTGTCATGATTTTACTTCTTATGACTTTCCATGAATTGAAATTGCCTACAATGTAACAATCAACACTGCACTGTTGAAAAGAGTTCCTTTTTTTCCCATCTGCTTCTCATGGAACTTTTATAGCCAAGCCGAATTTGCACATGGGCGAGGATGATCCAACAAGAGCAGTACTTGGGAAATGGGATCTGCACACTGATCTTTTGATGATGGCCACTTGAAAGCATTAGCATGACCATGAGGAGTCATAAAAGAGATGGTTATATCTTACAGCTCATGAGAGACACTTATTATCTGTCCCACCTACCAGTGATTGTCATACACACAAGAAATGAACTTGCTCACTACAAAGTCTTCTAATGTGTACTGTGGCCTCTGCATTTCACGCACAGTAATAGGCTGCATTTCGTTGAGAACCTTCCTTACAATGTATATGCCACTCTGGGATGCAACCCAGTAGTGACTTGATTGAATTCCTACCACCGGCTTCATAGCAGACCACTTTCTCTCTTTTTTAAATGGAATTTCCATAATGTACTTTCATTTAGAATTAAGAGTTTCATGTTTGTTACTAATGTTGGTATGGTGTGTACGAATTCAGTAGTATCTCTTATTGCATCAAGAGCTTCATGCTGGAGATTCTTGTTGCAAGATGTTCACAGAGGTCTCTACCCTGTCACATGCTTTTTTTCCATGGCTTGTTGCTGAAAATATCTATTTGTTGTCTTAAATCCTTTACTATAGTGTTGACCAAGCTCATAAAGCTGAAAGTAGTTTCTAAAATGAGATGCTGCACCATCAGTCACATACACATGGTTAGGAAATGGATGGCCTCTGGAGGTTATGTCATCAATTATCATTCTGACAGCATAGCATGGATGTGCACTGTCATGAATGAGATCATCATTGACAGTAGCAAAACAGTGTGATGTTCCAAGGAAGTGAGCAACACATGTGAATATTGATAATGTGAACTGTGCCAGTGGGAACTTTGAATTTTGTTCTCCAAAGCAAAAGACCAGTTCTCGACAAAGTTGAAATGAAGAACTAATGTGTCAGTATTCTGGGATGTGTCTGATTTTACTTCTGCCATGATCTATATCTGAATCCTCTGGATTTGATGGTGAGCTACTCATTTCATGGCCCAATGTCTAACCTCTCTAACCAGTTTCTCTGACTCGACTGTCTTACTCACCAACTCTCCTCCCTATCACAATCCACAGGTTACATCAGTGTCAGTATCCTGAAGGTGTAATGCTTCAAGAGTCATCACTTCAGTACCAGAACACATTGCACACTCCTGCAATCAACATTTATCTTGCAACTCTTGACATACAGACAAAAGCATCAGGTCCATCTCTACATACTTCTTTCCTGTGACATTGCTTATGTCGAACAAACAAGTTTCAGATTGTGCAGTAAATAGATGTGCATACTTCCTTCACTGGCTGGTGTTTTACTCATTTTGGTCACAAGTAGCAGAATTTTGTAAGACCAACTTTTAAATTCAGGTTCTCTATTTTCATTAGGAGATTTGCTTCTCCTGTTGATCTTGTCATATATCTTTTTACCTTTTTAACTTTTTCACTATTTTCACTAACAGAGATAGCATCAGCCTGGTTAGGATTTTGCCTGCTGTAATCTTTGTCATCACTTAGGTAATATTCCAGAGCAAGAGTACATGTATCATCTTGCAACAGATGCCCACAGAATGAATCTAGGCATGCCCAAATACCTTTCTCATTTTTTATTTTATGAGCTTTTCAAATCAAATAATGTGAGAAAGTGAGTATGTATTCCTGTAACTGCTGCATATAGTAGTTACCTGGTATCAGTGTGAGTAACTGTACCTTCTCAGTATAGGTGGCTACTGAGATTAACAGTATTTAGGTTTTGAAACCCCACATCACATTTCGTGCACATATCACTATCCTCAGGTGCTGCACAAATTGCATCTACATTATACACTTCACAAAGTTTTGAAGATGTTGCTTGTGTAAAACTTGTTTTGATTTCTTCCACTTTTCTTTTTACATACTGTTTTCTTCTTGTGCTTCTTACCTTCCTTGGACTTTTAAGGGAATGCTAACATTCGACACATCAGCAACTTCACACCCAGGAATATAAACATCTGCAGTGTCTTCTTCAGTTTCACATTCTGTGATGGTGATCGTTTAGGTGGGTTGTCACTAAATCTCTTCTTGTAGTGAGTACAGCAATCCCTGCACAATGGCTGTGATACTAATACCTTTACTTGAGGACCAAGATACCTCTGACAGATTTCTAACAACTGTGAAGTGCTTTTCACTTTTCTTAAACACTGCCTTCTTGTGTCTGTTTTCATAGTCCACACACCTCTTCTTCTTTCACTACTGTGTTTCCTCACTGACATTGTATCTAACACAAATTTTAAACCAAGTACAAAGTTTGATGCAGAATTGTTTATGTGCAAGTTTGCACTCATTTATTAGAAACAGAAGAGCACTGGAAACAGTGTTACCAGCATGCATATTTTTCACTATAAATTCAATGATGCGAAATGTGCAGAATGTTGAAAAATTTTTAATACTTTACACAGAAAAACATTGCCCACTGAGTTTGCATTGACTACTAACATATTAATGAAACAGTATTTTGTGTAATTCTCAAAAGATTTCAGGTGTAGGTTTTTGAGTAAATAACTTAAAACTTGTGAATATAATTTTTTACATTCTTAATAATAAATATTTACATAATACAGATAGGTGGAGCAGAGAAGATACTGTTTATATTAACATCAGTAGTATCTGGTAATGTGACAGAAAATATAGTTTTCTGTGACTTTCCAAATTAGATTTTTTAAGTGGAAAAATTAACTTAAATTTCATACTTTCACCTGAAATTTGTAATTTAAAGGAAGCCCGTAAATGTGTGGGTGTCAACTAAATTTCAACACATTAAGAGGGAGCTTATACACAAAACGTGTGCCATGTCTCCAGTACTTTTGGTTCATCAGGGTTTTTTCCACTCTTCTGTTTTAAGAGTTACTTACAAAATATACATTTTTCAGAGGGCCGTACCATTTACAAAAATTAAAGTAAAACAAAAATACCTTATTTCTTAACACATATTTTTTACAGAAAAATTCATGACCACAAGTTGACATGACCCGTTTGATTTGAGATGAAATCATCCCTATGTTACATTACATGTGACTTCTATTTTTAAAATGACAAGTAATATCTCGCTATATTGTGTTGATCCGTGGTAACAGTCTCACTATCCATTCAGCGTCACGAACCAGTAGCCCAGTTGGAATTGGGGCCGTGCAGTGCCAGACATCAATGGGTTTTTTTCATTCAGATTTCCAAGCCTGTAATTTGGTTTCCTAATTTATGTACTGAAGACTTATTAAAATTCTTAGTTTGTTGTGCAAGATGCTGGTTAGGGATGTCATTGGGAAAATTTGCAAGCTACATTACAACCTTTTGTAGCTTATTATGTCAATGGAGGAATGCTGTAAATTGTTCATTGTTGCATTTTTTTACGTAATGATATGGTGGTACCTGCACATGTGTTCATTTGAAAATTGATTGACTTTTTGTTGACTCACAATATAAAATTTATAAGAAAACGATTTTAACATTTATATGGAATAGAACATTTTTGGGCACCAACCTTGGTTTCCTAATTTATGTACTGAAGACTTATTAAAATTCTTAGTTTGTTGTGCAAGATGCTGGTTAGGGATGTCATTGGGAAAATTTGCAAGCTACATTACAACCTTTTGTAGCTTATTATGTCAATGGAGGAATGCTGTAAATTGTTCATTGTTGCATTTTTTTACGTAATGATATGGTGGTACCTGCACATGTGTTCATTTGAAAATTGATTGACTTTTTGTTGACTCACAATATAAAATTTATAAGAAAACGATTTTAACATTTATATGGAATAGAACATTTTTGGGCACCAACCTTGGAAAAACTCTGTTTGATGGGATTGGTGGCACAATCAAGCAATTGGCTACTCATGCAAGCCTACAGAGGCCATCAACAAATCAAACATTGATGCCAAAAGATCTATTCAACTTTTGCAACCAAATTGGAGTTGTTACTTGGCCATTACATTGCTTGTATATGTGATAAGGTGGATTGGCAACATTGACGTATCAGTGGAACAAAATGATGCTCTGATAAAATTTATACATCCTCAAGGCCCAGCTTTTTCATTTTATTGGGCCGAAAGACAGGGTAGTTGTTGGGTACCTCATTTCCTTGCCCTCTTTTCCTTCAGTATCATCATCTGGTCGATAGTATTAATTCCCAGACAGTGTACAGGAGAAACTGGCTAAAAAATTTCAAATAATGTAAACTACATTGTTGAGAAGTTTAAAATCAAATTTGATATTACTTCTTGCTTGTCACCAATGTAAGGTACCCCAATAGATTTGAGGATCAGAGATAAAGTACTTAGCAAATGGCTTTGAAGCAGACAGGTGCCACCACCTGGCTTATGAATGTAAATTAAGAAACCAATTTACAGGCTTGAGAACCTGGATGAAGAAACACACTCATGGCTTGTATGCTTGACTCCTATACCGATTGGGTTGCTAGTTCGTATTTTGGACAGATAGTGACAATATCACCATGGACCAACACAATATTTTGAGATATTACTTGTCAGTTTAAAATGGTGACCACAGTGTAACATGGGCAACAGGTTTCTGCGGTATAGCCTGTTGCCATGGCACATTCCCTCAAATTTGTCGGTCATTTTCAGGTATTGTTAGCGTATATTGGAAAATTCAAAATAATTTTCTGGATGCTTGACCACATGCTCTTTCCAGTTGTGATTAGTTTGAAATTAGTCACAGAAAACAAATTTCCTAAAAGAAAATTGACTGTGACCTATTCTGAAATTTTTATGGAAATTGGGCTTGAGCTGATTTTCCTGGAATTTAGAAAGCTGCATGTGAATGATATTTTATATTGAAAAACCTTATTGTTGTGACTCGCCGATCTTTCAAAGTGCCGCTGCGCAGTTACACGCATCCTCTACATGCGGCGCTGTCTGCCAGCCATGCAGCAGCAGCGCCACCTAAGCAGCCAGCCAGCCAGTGGCCGCTAGACTCGGACTCGGTTATGATTTGACTGTTAAAGTGACACACGTCTTACTCTGTTTACTTGATCTGTGACTTTCATGTATTGTGTCGTCCTTGAAATATATTTGTTCAACTGGTAGTTATAACACTTATATTTTGCAATTTTGCCTGAACTTTCCTGGCTGAACATTGTTGGCAAAATTCTGATCATTATTACTCTGAAGAGAGTGCAGAAAGTTGTAGAATATGGCCATTTCATTTCTTTCAACAAAATATTGCCCAAGAAATAACAGCTCAAAATCACCAGAAATTCAAACTTGCTCTGCCTAGAGTAGCACGCAGAATCAGGCAACGACTGTATCTCAGCCAGTATTGCTTCGAGTGTTGAACTTTACCAGTGTTCATTGGGGACATGTGTGAATGTACACATAAAATTTCAATGAAATTTGAGATGTTTGATCAGGGAGGTCAAGATTAGTTGAATGGAATGACCTCACTTCAACACCTTGGAACTCCTAGATCATTTTGAGACCAAAACATGGAAGTCATTTGGGTAGGTACTCACCACAACCTACTTCACATGTGGTGAGGAGTTCTGTGAACAAGTTGAGTAGCCATGGGCTATCCACATGCCCCCAGGTTTGTGAATCTGTATATGGAGCACTAAAAAAACTTCATGGCTCAAACCCAAACACTTCTGTTCTTAGGTAGATGACACCTTTGTTTTGTGGGAACGTGGTAGAGAGACTCTGAATGAGTTCCTGGCACACAGAACAGAAGAATGGAAGATTGGGTTAATGCACCATCGACATTGAGGTCATTACAGATGGAGCAAAGGCTTGGATTGTGTCAAGGATAGGGAAGGAAATTGGCCTTACCCTTTCCATCCTGGCATTTGCCTGGAGTGATTAGAGAAATCACATAAAACCTAAATATGAAAGGCAGGATGTGCGTTTTGTTGTGACAGTGCCACGACATTTAACACTGCCGCCACGACAGTATGCGCAAATGGCGATAGAGGCGCTCCGCAACTCGGCTGAGCGCGGGAGCGCCACCTAGCTACGAACGGCACCGGCCGCATGTCATGGCATGGCAGTCGAATAAGAGATACTGAGTTGTTATCATATAACCAGCTATTGTTTCTAAGTGAGTGTGTTTGAATATTCGCGCAATTGTTGGTGATTAAAGGTTATAACACTTTTTGGCGACGAGGATGGGATATTTTCACTGCGTTGTGGATTTGTGTGTTCATGACGGGGCAGACATGGAACAGCTTATGCAAGCGCTCATTGAACAACAAACGCAGCTGATGGCTGATATTCAGGCACAACAAACACAGCTGACGGCTGCTATTCAGGCATTGTCGACATCGCTTACTCATCGTCTGTCTTCCTCTTCTTCGCCTCCATTCCCTCCTTACGACGAGGCCGCTGAAGACTGGGAGGACTATGAGAAGCGTTTGCGGCAAAACTTCTTGGCTTTCGGCGTTGTCGATCCTCCTATGTGTAAGTCGTTATTTCTATCTTGGATTTCCCCACGGATCTATCAGCTGCTATCTCAGTTAGCCCCTCTGTGGGAACCTGCCTCCCTGTCCTTCCAAGAAATGTGTGACTTATTGTCTAACTATTACCACAAAAACACCCACGTCGTTGCCACCCACGTGGCGTTCTACCAGTGTCGTAAACAGCCCCATCAATCTTACCGGACTTGGGCGGCGGAACTACACGGTCTGAGTAGGAAATCTCAGTTTATCACGGACACTCATCATGAGTCTTATGCTTATTCAATGGTTAGGGATGCTATTCTACGGCTTGCTCCTGATAAAGAAGTTCGGCAACGTGCCCTACAACTGCCTAACCCGTCGTTGTCGGAAGTTCTAAGCATCGCTCAATCCTTTGAAGTGT
Source organism: Schistocerca serialis cubense (assembly GCF_023864345.2). Lineage (NCBI taxonomy): Eukaryota > Metazoa > Arthropoda > Insecta > Orthoptera > Acrididae > Schistocerca > Schistocerca serialis. Next base: position 218,610,083 of record NC_064641.1, read on the forward strand.
CTCACGCTGCTGGCATGCAAATAGACGTGTGGTGTAATGTAGGCGCTGTACAGTCAACTTTCGACACGGTCAATTTGCCTGTTTCACAGGAGAACGAAGATGTGGTGGCGGTTCACTCGCGTAAACGACGTCGCGTTGGGCTGCAACGCTCGCAGAGAAAACAGCAACCACAGAAGCAGGTTCATTCCGCTCTTCCTTCTTGTCCAAGTTGTTTCGTACAGCATGACAGGGCCGCGTGTCCAAAATGTTGGGCCACGAGTAATTCATGTAGGAAAAAAGGCCACATTGCTTCTGTGTGTCAGTCCCCTAAAGTTCCTGTCGATGAGGACGAGGCATCGGACATGGATGTTAACTGTGTGCTTTCTCAAACAAATAAGTTGTTTGTTACTGTTCGTGTTCTGGATAAAGACATTCGCATGCAAGTGGACACTGGCTCTGCAGTAACTCTCATTAATTCTCGCACGTATTTGGAGTTGGGCTCCCCTCCCTTGTCTCCAGTTACGCGAAATCTGAGAACTTATAATAAACAGAAAATTCCTATCATTGGCCAGTTTGATGCTTCCACTGCCTACAAGTCTGTTGTTAGGCCACTCACGTTTTATGTGGTGGATCATGCGGGCACTGAAAACCTGTTCGGTTATGATGCTTTCCAGTTGTTCGGGTTCTCCATTGATGATGATGTGCACCTCATATCTGAGGATATTCCGTATCAGCAGCTGGATGGCTTGTGTTCTGAATTTTCGTCCGTGTTCTCTGCTGGTCTGGGTCGTGCCAAGGATTTTGAAGCCCACACTACTCTTAAACCTACAGCTCGCCCTAAGTTTTTCCGGGCACGTCCTATTCCTGTGGCGTTGCGTGCACCTGTCAAGGCTGAGACAGACAGGTTAACAGCTTCAAGGATTCTCCTTCCTGTTACCTCCAGCGAATGGGCATCGCCCATCGTGGTGGTTTCTAAACCTAACAGGAGTCTGCGATTGTGTGGTGATTTTAAAGCCACCGTCAATGCCCAGAGCCTCATTGACACTTATCCTCTTCCCCGTCCTGAGGAGTTATTTACCAAGCTCGCTGGGGGCCAGTTCTTTTCCAAACTTGACTTATCGGAGGCGTACCATCAGTTGCCGTTGGATGCTTCTTCCAAGGAATTTCTCATCATCAACACTCCTTGTGGGTTGTATCAGTACCAGCGGTTACCATTTGGCGTCGCTAGTGCGCCGGCCATTTTTCAGCGGTTTTTGGAACAGCTCACGGCTTCCATTCCCGGCTGCATAAACTATCTGGATGACATTGTTGTCACAAGGGCCTCCACTGAGGAGCACCTCCGCAATTTGCGTTCACTGTTTCGGGTTTTGCATTCAGCTGGGTTGAAGTGTAATCTGGACAAGTCACAGTTCTTCCAACCCTCCATTGTGTATCTTGGTTTCCACTTGTCCCATGAGGGTATACGTCATCTACGTCAGCACGTTGCAGCCAGTAACGCTCTACCCCGGCCGTCTACGGTCAAAGAACTTCAGGCGTTTCTAGGCAAGATTGCTTATTATCACAAATTCATTCCATCTGCGGTGGCGGTAGCTCATACTCTGCATCAGCTGTTATGCAAAAACGTCCCTTTCTGTTGGTCCGACGAATGTGAGCAGGCTTTTGTCTGGCTGAAGGCTCATTTGCAGTTGGCGCCTTGTCTTGCCACATTCCGTCTGGGTCAGCACTTGGTTCTGGCGACTGACGCGTCACAGTATGACCTAGGGGCTGTTCTCGCCCATCGGTATGAGGATGGGTCGGAACAACCCATCGCCTATGCTTCCAAGACCCTCAATGATGCGCAACGGCACTACTCTCAAATCGAAAAGGAGGCGCTCGCTATCATTTATGCTGTAAAAAAGTTCAGCGTTTTTTTGTATGGTTCTAAGGTTCACCTCATCACCGACCACAAGTCGCTGGTCTCTCTGTTCAGCCCATCGGCGTCGCTTCCGGATAAGGCAGCTCACCGCCTGCAATGTTGGGCCTTATACTCGTCTCGTTTTCACTATGAGATTCACTATCGCCCCACGGCCCAGCACGCCAACACTGACGCATTGTCGCGATTGCCGATGGGCCCCAACCCGGTTTTCGATCATGATGAACTACTCTGTTTCCACATGAGGAAGAACGCCGTGCGGTCGAGGGTTTTCCACTTACAGGTTCGCAGGTCGCATCGGCTACTGCGCGGGACCCGGTCCTGCGTCAGGTGATCGGTTTTGTTCAACGGGGTTGGCCGGACAGGACCAAGGGCTGGGCATCGGATCCCCTTCACAACTACCATGCCTTGCGCCTTCGTCTGTCTGTTCGTGATGGTGTTGTTCTTCTGGCCACGGATGGCGCATCTCCATGGGTCGTGGTGCCAGCCTCTCTTCGCAAAGATGTTCTCAAACTGTTGCATGAAGGCCATTGGGGGATTTCTCGGACTAAGTCCGTGGCCCGCAGGCACGTTTATTGACCTGGTATTGATTCGGACATCGCCCACTTGGTTGCTGCGTGTGGTCAGTGTGCTCAACAACTGGCTGCACCTCGTACATTGCCCTCTCTGTGGCCTGATCCGGCGCAGCCGTGGGAACAGGTGCACGCTGACTTTGCCGGCCCCTTCCTTGATACTTATTGGCTACTGTTGATTGATGCCTTCTCGAAGTTTCCGTTTGTTGTTCGATGTCCGTCGCCCACCACTGCGGCAACGACGCTGCCTTTGTCCAAAATCTTTGTGCTAGAAGGTCTTCCATCCATGATCGTCACGGACAATGGCCCTCAGTTCTCTTCGCAGGCCTTCCATGATTTTTGTACTGGACAAGGGATTCATCATGTTACAGCACAGCCCTTCCATCCGCAATCGAATGGGGAGGTCGAGCGCCTTGTCCGCACTTTCAAAAGCCGGATGAATAAATTCATTAGTGATTTTTCCACAGATGACGCTCTGCTGCAATTTCTGAGTTCTTATCGCTTCACGCCTCTGGGTGATTGCAGCCCTGCTGAACTCTTGCATGGCTGCCAACCGCGCACTCTACTGCACCTGCTTCACCCTGTCAGGCCTTGTGCTGTGTCCCCTAGTGCGGGAAAATACTCGGTGGACGCCGACGTGTGGGCACAAGGGTATGGATCTCACCCTAAATGGATTCCAGGGGTGGTCAAGGCTCTTCGCGGCCGCCGGCTTTGTGAAATACGTACAGACGACAGCATGGTTGTTCGCCATTATGACCAGATGTGCCCACGAGTGGTGGCCACACCGGTGCCACCACCCCTTCCTTCGCCTCCACCAGCCCGAGAAGCCAGTCCTGTCGCTGCTGCCGATCTACCGTACGTGTTGATGCAGCCGATGTCGCTACCGCTTCCGAGTATGCCGGAACCGGCCCCAGTTGCGACGCCGCCTTCTCCGGGACCCATCTCGCTGGAGCACACCCCCAGGTCCACGACACCTATGGATGCTGCTCCAGAGTTTTCACCCATCATCTCGTCCAGGAGGCACATTCCACGCACGAGCTTCCATCCTGGACATTTTCAACCATACTCTCGTGTCTCTCCGCGGGATCTTCTCGGGGCCTCAAAAGAGGCCATGGATGTCTCCGCACTGTCCATGTCTCCAAGGAAGTGAGTGTTTTTTTTTTTCAAGGGGGGAAAAGTGTTGTGACAGTGCCACGACATTTAACAGTGCCGCCACGACAGTACGCGCAAACAGCGATAGAGGTGCTCCGCAACTCGGCTGAGCGCGGGAGCGCCACCTAGCTATGAACGGCGCCGGCCGAATGCACTTTCACGACACTGTCCATTCTGTTCAACTGCTCTTCCAAGTCCTTTGCTGACAGAATTACAATCTCATCGGCGAACCTCGAAGTTTTTATTTCTTCTCCCTGGATTTTAATATCTACTCCAAATTTTTCTTTTGTTTCCTTTACTGCTTGCTCAATATACAGATTGAATAACATCGGGGATAGGCTACAACCCTGTCTCACTCCCTTCCCAACCACTGCTTCCCTTTCATGCCCCTAGACTCTTATAACTGCCATCTGGTTTCTGTACAAATTGTAAATAGCCTCTCGCTCCCTGTATTTTACCCCTGCCACCTTTAGAATTTGAAAGAGAGTATTCCCGTCCACATTGTCAAAAGCTTTCTCTAAGTCTACGAATGCTAGAAACGTAGGTTTGCCTTTCCTTAATCTTTCTTCTAAGATAAGTCGTAAGGTCAGTATTGCCTCACGTGTTTCAACATTTCTACAGAATCCAAACTGATCTTCCCCGAGGTCGGCTTCTACCAGTTTTTCCATTCGTCTGTAAATAATTCGTGTTAGTATTTTGCAGCTGTGACTTATGAAACTGATAGTTCGGTAATTTTCACATCTGTCAACACCTGCTTTCTTTGGGATTGGAATTATTATATTCTTCTTGAAGTCTGAGGGTATTTCACCTGTTTCGTACATCTTGCTCACCAGATGGTAGAGTTTTGTCAGGACTGGCTCTCCCAAGGCCGTCAGTAGTTCTAATGGAATGTTGTCTACTCCCGGGGCCTTGTTTCGACTCAGGTCTTCCAGTGCTCTGTCAAACTCCTCACGCAGTATCATATCTTCCATTTCATCTTCATTTACATCCTCTTCCATTTCCATAATATTGTCCTCAAGTACATCGCCCTTGTATAGACCCTCTATATACTCCTTCCACCTTTCTGCTTTCCCCTCTTTGCTTATAACTGGGTTTCCATCTGAGCTCTTGATATTCATACAACTGGCTCTTTTTTTCTCCAAAGGTCTCTTTAATTTTCATGTAGGCAGCATCTGTCTTACCCCTAGTGAGGTAAGCCTCTACATCCTTACACTTGTCCTCTAGCCATGCCTGCTTAGCCATTTTGCACTTCCTGTCGATCTTATTTTTGAGATGTTTGTATTCCTTTTTGCCTGCTTCATTTACTGCATTTTTATATTTTCTCCTTTCATCAATTAAATTCAATATATCTTCTGTTACCCAAGGATTTCTACAAGCTTGTGTCTGTATATGTGCAGATGGATATGTGTGTGTGTGCGAGTGAATACCTGTCCGTTTTTCCCTCTAAGGTAAGTCTTTCCGCTCCTGGGATTGGAATGACTCCTTACCCTGTCCCGTAAAACCCACATCCTTTCGTCTTTCCCTCTCCTTCCCTCTTTCCTGATGAAGCAACGGTTGGTTGCAAAAGCTTGAATTTTGTGTGTATGTTTGTGTGTCTATCGACCTGCCAGCACTTTCGTTTGGTAAGTCACATCATCTTTGTGTTTAGATATATTTTTGCCACGTGGAGCTTTCGCAACAAACGGTTGCTTCATCAGGAGAGAGGGAAGGAGAGGGAAAGACGAAAGGATGTGGGTTTTAAGGGAGAGGGTAAGGAGTCATTCCAATCCCGGGAGCGGAAGGACTTACCTTAGGGGGAAAAAAGGACGGGTATACACTCGCGCGCGCGCACACACACACATATCCATCCACACATATACAGACACAAGCAGACATATTAAAAGGCAAAGAGTTTGGGCAGAGATGTCAGTCGAGGCGGAAGTGCAGAGGCAAAGATGTTGTTGAATGACAGGTGAGGTATGAGTGGCGGCAACTTGAAATTAGCGGAGGTTGAGGCCTGGCGGATAACGAGAAGAGAGGATATACTGAAGAGCAAGTTCCCATCTCCGGAGGTCAGATAGGTTGGTGTTAGTGGGAAGTATCGAGATAACCCGGACGGTGTAACACTGTGCCAAGATGTGCTGGCCGTGCACCAACTGATGTTTAGCCACAGGGTGATCCTCGTTACCAACAAACACTGTCTGCCTGTGTCCATTCATGCTAATGGACAGTTTGTTGCTGGTCATTCCCACATAGAATGCGTCACAGTGTAGGCAGGTCAGTTGGTAAATCACGTGGGTGCTTTCACACGTGGCTCTGCCTTTGATCGTGTACACCTTCCGGGTTACAGGACTGGAGTAGGTGGTGGTGGGAGGGTGCATGGAACAGGTTTTACACCGGGGGCGGTTACAAGGGTGGAGCCAGAGGGTAGGGAAGAAGGTTTGGGGATTTCATAGGGATGAACTAAGAGGTTACGAAGGTTAGGTGGATGGCGGAAAGACACTCTTGGTGGAGTGCGGAGGATTTCATGAAGGATGGATCTCATTTCAGGGCAGGATTTGAGGAAGTCGTATCCCTGCTGGAGAGCCACATTCAGAGTCTGATCCAGTCCCGGAAAGTATCCTGTCACAAGTGGGGCACTTTTGTGGTTCTTCTGTGGGAGTTTCTGGGTTTGAGAGGATGAGGAAGTGGCTCTGGTTATTTGCTTCTGTACCAGGTCGGGAGGGTAGCTGCGGGATGCGAAAGCTGTTGTCAGGTTGTTGGTGTAATGGTTCAGGGATTCCGGACTGGAGCAGATTCGTTTGCCACGAAGACCTAGGCTTTAGGGAAGGGACTGTTTGATGTGGAATGGGTGGCAGCTGTCATAATGGAGGTACTGTTGCTTGTTGGTGGGTTTGATGTGGACGGACGTGTGAAGCTGGCCATTGGACAGATGGAGGTCAACGTCAAGGAAAGTGGCATGGGATTTGGAGTAGGACCAGGTGAATCTGATGGAACCAAAGGAGTTGAGGTTGGAGAGGAAATTCTGGAGTTCTTCTTCACTGTGAGTCCAGATCATGAAGATGTCATCAATAAATCTATACCAAACATTGGGTTGGCAGGTTTGGGTAACCAAGAAGGCTTCCTCTAAGCGACCCATGAACAGGTTGGCGTACAAGGGGGCCATCCTGGTACCCACGGCTGTTCCCTTTAATTGTTGGTATGTCTGGCCTTCAAAAGTGAAGAAGTTGTGGGTCAGGATGAAGCTGGCTGAGGTAATGAGGAAAGAGGTTTTAGGTAGGGTGGCGGGTGATCGGTGTGAAAGGAAGTGCTCCATCGCAGCGAGGCCCTGGATGTGCGGGATATTTGTGTATAAGGAAGTGGCATCAATGGTTACAAGGATGGTTTCCGGGGGTAACAGATTGGGTAAGGATTCCAGGCGTTCGAGAAAGTGGTTGGTGTCTTTGATGAAGGATGGGAGACTGCATGTAATGGGTTGAAGGTGTTGATCTACGTAGGCAGAGATACGTTCTGTGGGGGCTTGGTAACCAGCTGCAATGGGGCGGCCGGGATGATTGGGTTTGTGAATTTTAGGAAGAAGGTAGAAGATAGGGGTGCGGGGTGTCGGTGGGGTCAGGAGGTTGGAGTCAGGTGAAAGGTTTTGTAGGGGGCCTAAGGTTCTGAGGATTCCTTGAAGCTCCGCCTGGACATCAGGAATGGGATTACCTTGGCAAACTTTGTATGTGGTGTTGTCTGAAAGCTGACGCAGTCCCTCAGCCACATACTCCCGACGATCAAGTTCCAGGGTCGTGGAACCCATGTCCAACTTTGTCCAAGTTGAAACGCAGCCAAAACCTCTCAGACAAACAGAAGCCAAACGATGTCAAAGTTAGCGTAAGGAGGGCTATGCGTGAAGCGTTCAGTGAATTCGAAAGTAAAATTCTATGTACCGACTTGACAGGAAATCCTAGGAAGTTCTGGTCTTATGTTGAATCAGTAAGTGGCTCGAAACAGCATATCCAGACACTCCGGGATGATGATGGCATTGAAACAGAGGATGACACGCGTAAAGCTGAAATACTAAACACCTTTTTCCAAAGCTGTTTCACAGAGGAAGACCGCACTGCAGTTCCTTCTCTAAATCCTCGCACAAACGAAAAAATGGCTGACATCGAAATAAGTGTCCAAGGAATAGAAAAGCAACTGGAATCGCTCAACAGAGGAATGTCCATTGGACCTGACGGGATACCAATTCGATTCTACACAGAGTACGCGAAAGAACTTGCCCCCCTTCTAACAGCCGTGTACCGCAAGTCTCTAGAGGAATGGAAGGTTCCAAATGATTGGAAAACAGCACAGGTAGTCCCAGTCTTCAAAAGGGTCGTCGAGCAGATGCGCAAAACTATAGACCTTTATCTCTGACGTCGATCTGTTGTAGAATTTTAGAACTTGTTTTTTGCTCGAGTATCATGTAGTTTTTGGAAACCCAGAATCTATTATGTAGGAATCAACATGGATTCCGGAAACAAAAATCGTGTGAAACCCAACTCGTTTTATTTGTTCATGAGACCCAGAAAATATTAGATACAGGCTCCCAGGTAGATGCTATTTTTCTTGACTTCCGGAAGGCGTTCGATACAGTTCCGCACTGTCGCCTGATAAACAAAGTAAGAGCCTACGTAATATCAGACCAGCTGTGTGGCTGGATTGAAGAGCTTTTAGCAAACAGAACACAGCATGTTGTTATCAATGGAGAGACGTCTACAGACGTTAAAGTAACCTCTGGCGTGCCACAGGGGAGTGTTATGGGACCATTGCTTTTCACAATATATATGTAAATGACCTAGTAGATAGTGTTGGAAGTGCCATGCGGCTTTTCGCGGATGATGCTGTAGTATACAGAGATGTTGCAGGATTAGAAAATTGTAGCGAAATGCAGGAAGATCTGCAGCGGATAGGCACTTGGTGCAGGGAGTGGCAACTGACCCTTAACATAGACAAATGTAATGTATTGCGAATACATAGAAAGAAGGATCTTTTATTGTATGATTATATGATAGCAGAACAAACACTGGTAGCAGTTACTTCTGTAAAACGATTTGAAGTGGAATGATCATATAAAATTAATTGTTGGTATGGCGGGTACCAGGTTGAGATTCATGGGGAGAGTCCTTAGACAATGTAGTCCATCAACAAAGGAAGTGGCTTACAAAACACTCGTTCGACCTATACTTGAGTATTGCTCATCAGTGTGCGATTCGTACCAGATTGGGTTGACGGAGGAGATAGAGAAGATCCAATGAAGAGCAGCGCGTTTCGTCACAGGGTTATTTGGTAACCGTGATAGCGTTACGGAGATGTTTAACAAACTCAAGTGGCAGACTCTGCAAGAGAGGCGCTCTGCATCGCGGTGTAGCTTGCTCGCCAGGTTTCGAGAGGATGCGTTTCTGGATAAGGTATCGAATATATTGCTTCCCCTTACTTATACCTCCCAAGGAGATCATGAATGTAATATTAGAGAGATTAGAGCGCGCACAGAGGCTTTCAGACAGACGTTCTTCCCGCAAACCATACGCGACTGGAACAGGGAACGGAGGTAATGACAGTGGCACGTAAAGTGCCCTCCGCCACACACCGTTGGGTGGCTTGCAGAGTATAAATGTAGATGTAGATGTAGACAGCGGGACCCACCTCCTCTTCCTCAAAATCACCCTCTCCAAACCTTCCATGAATTTCTGACTTCCAGCCTTGCCTCTCAATCCTTCTTAAAAAAACCTTAATCCTACTCCCAACATCACCACTGTTGAAGCCCAGGCTATCCGTGATCTGAAGGCAGACCGATCCATCGTCATTCTTCCGGCAGACAAGGGTTCCACGACCGTGGTACTTGATCGTCGGGAGTATGTGGCTGAGGGACTGCGTCAGCTTTCAGACAACACCACATACAAAGTTTGCCAAGGTAATCCCATTCCTGATGTCCAGGCGGAGCTTCAAGGAATCCTCAGAACCTTAGGCCCTCTACAAAACCTTTCACCTGACTCCATCAACCTCCTAACCCCACCGACACCCCGCACCCCTACCTTCTACCTTCTTCCTAAAATTCACAAACCCAATCATCCCGGCCGCCCCATTGTAGCTGGTTACCAAGCCCCCACAGAACATATCTCTGCCTACGTAGATCAACACCTTCAACCCATTACATGCAGTCTCCCATCCTTCATCAAAGACACCAACCACTTTCTCGAACGCCTGGAATCCTTACCCAATCTGTTACCCCCGGAAACCATCCTTGTAACCATTGATGCCACTTCCTTATACACAAATATCCCGCACATCCAGGGCCTCGCTGCGATGGAGCACTTCCTTTCACACCGATCACCCGCCACCCTACCTAAAACCTCTTTCCTCATTACCTTAGCCAGCTTCATCCTGACCCACAACTACTTCACTTTTGAAGGCCAGACATACCAACAATTAAAGGGAACAGCCATGGGTACCAGGATGGCCCCCTCGTACGCCAACCTGTTCATGGGTCGCTTAGAGGAAGCCTTCTTGGTTACCCAGCCCTGCCAACCCAAAGTTTGGTACAGATTTATTGATGACATCTTCATGATCTGGACTCACAGTGAAGAAGAACTCCAGAATTTCCTCTCCAACCTCAACTCCTTTGGTTCCATCAGACTCACCTGGTCCTACTCCAAATCCCATGCCACTTTCCTTGACATTGACCTCCACCTGTCCAATGGCCAGCTTCACATGTCCATCCAATTCAAACCCACCAAAAAGCAACAGTACCTCCATTATGACAGCTGCCACCCATTCCACATCAAACGGTCCCTTCCCTACAGCCTAGGTCTTCGTGGCAAACGAATCTGCTCCAGTCCGGAATCCCTGAACCATTACACCAACAACCTGACAACAGCTTTCGCATCCCGAAACTACCCTCCCGACCTGGTACAGAAGCAAATAACCAGAGCCACTTCCTCATCCTCTCAAACCCAGAAACTCCCACAAAAGAACCACAAAAGTGCCCCACTTGTGACAGGATACTTTCCGGGACTGGATCAGACTCGGAATGTGGCTCTCCAGCAGGGATACGACTTCCTCAAATCCTGCCCTGAAATGAGATCCATCCTTCATGAAATCGTCCCCACTCCACCAAGAGTGTCTTTCCGCCGTCCACCTAACCTTCGTAACCTCTTAGTTCATCCCTATGAAATCCCCAAACCTTCTTCCTTACCCTCTGGCTGCTAACCTTGTAACCACCCCCGGTGTAAAACCTGTCCCATGCACCCTCCCACCACCACCTACTCCAGTCCTGTAACCCGGAAGGTGTATACGATCAAAGGCAGAGCCACGTGTGAAAGCACCCAAGTGATTTACCAACTGACCTGCCTACACTGTGACGCATTCTATGTGGGAATGACCAGCAACAAACTGTCCATTCGCATGAATGGACACAGGCAGACAGTGTTTGTTGGTAATGAGGATTACCCTGTGGCTAAACATGCCTTGGTGCACGGCCAGCACATCTTGGCACAGTGTTACACCGTCCAGGTTATCTCGATACTTCCCACTAACACCAACCTATCTGAACTCCGGAGATGGGAACTAGCCCTTCAGTATATCCTCTCTTCTCGTTATCCGCCAGGCCTCAACCTCCGCTAATTTCAAGTTGCCGCCACTCATACCTCACCTGTCATTCAACAACATCTTTGCCTCTGCACTTCCACCTCGACTGACATCTCTGCCAAAACTCTTTGCCTTTTAATACGTCTGCTTGTGTCTGTATATGTGTGGATGGATATGTGTGTGTGTGCGCGCGAGTGTACACCCGTCCTTTTTTCCCCCCTAAGGTAAGTCTTTCCACTCCCGAGATTGGAATGACTCCTTACCCTCTACTTTAAAACCCACATTCTTTCGTCTTTCCCTCTCCTTCCCTCTTTCCTGACGAAGCAACCGTTGGTTGCGAAAGCTACAATTTTGTGTGTATATTTGTGTTTGTTTGTGTGTCTATCGACGTGCCAGCGCTTTCGTTTGGTAAGTCACATCATCTTTGTTTTTAGATATATTTCCATGGACCTTGCCGTTGGTGGGGAGGCTTGCATGCCTCAGCGATACAGCTATCCGTACCGTAGGTGCAACCACAACGGAGGGGTATCTGTTGAGAGACCAGACAAACATGTGGTTCCTGAAGAGGGGCAGCAGCCTTTTCAGTAGTTGCAAGGGCAACAGTCTGGATGATTGACTGATCTGGCCTTGTAACACTAACCAAAACGGCCTTGCTGTGCGGGTACGGCGAACGGCTGAAAGCAAGGGGAAATTACAGCTGTAATTTTTCCCGAGGTCATGCAGCTTTACTGTATGGTTAAATGATGATGGCATCCTCTTGGGTAAAATATTCCGGAGGTAAAATGGTCCCCCATTCGGATCTCCGGGCGGGGACTACTCAAGAGGATGTCGTTATCAGGAGAAAGAAAACTAGCGTTCTACGGATTGGAGTGTGGAATGTCAGATCCCTTAATCGGCCAGGTAGGTTAGAAAATTTAAAAAGGGACATGGATAGGTTAAAGTTAGATATAGTGGGAATTAGTGAAGTTCAGTGGCAGGAGGAACAAGACTTCTGGTCAGGTGACTACAGGGTTATAAACACAAAATCAAATAGGGGTAATGCAGGAGCAGGATTAATAATGAATAGGAAAGTAGGAAAGCGGGTAAGCTACTACAAACAGCATAGTGAACGCATTATTGTGGCCAAGATAGATACAAAGCCCACGCCTACTACAGTAGTACAAGTTTATATGCCAACTAGCTCTGCAGATATTGAAGAAATTGAAGAAATGTATGATGAAATAAAAGAAATTATTCAGATAGTGAAGGGTGACGAAAATTTAATAGTCGTGGGTGACTGGAATTCGGTAGTAGGAAAAGGGAGAGAAGGAAACGTAGTAGGTGAATATGGATTGGGGCTAAGAAATGAAAGAGGAAGTCGCCTGGTAGAATTTTGCACAGAGTACAACTTAATCATAGCTAACACTTGGTTCAAGAATCATAAAAGAAGGCTGTATACATGGAAGAACCCTGGAGATACTGACAGGTTTCAGATAGATTATCTAATAGTAAGACAGAGATTTAGGAACTAGGTTTTAAATTGTAAGACATTTCCAGGGGCGGATGTGGACTCTGACCACAATCTATTGGTTATGACCTATAGATTAAAACTGAAGAAACTGCAAAAAGGTGGGAATTTAAGGAGATGGGACCTGGATAAACTGAAAGAACCAGAGGTTGTACAGAGTTTCAGGGAGAGCATAAGGGAAAAATTGACAGGAATGGGGGACAGAAATACAGTAGAAGAAGAATGGGTAGCTTTGAGGGATGAAGTAGCGAAGGCAGCAGAGGATCAAGTAGGTAAAAAGATGAGGGCTAGTAGAAATCTTTGGGTAACAGAAGATATATTGAATTTAATTGATGAAAGGAGAAAATATAAAAATGCAATAAATGAAGCAGGCAAAAAGGAATATAAACGTCTCAAAAATGATATCGACAGGAAGTGCAAAATGGCTAAGCAGGGATGGCTAGAGGACAAAAGTAAGGATGTAGATGCTCATCTCACTAGGGGTAAGATAGATACTGCCTACAGGAAAATTAGAGAGACCTTTGGAGAAAAGAGAACCACTTGCATTAACATCAAGAGCTCAGATGGAAAACCAGTTCTAAGCAAAGAAGGGAAAGCGGAAAGGTGGAAGGAGTATATAGAAGGTCTATACAAGGACGATGTACTTGAGGACAATATTATGGGAATGGAGGAGGATGTAGATGAAGATGAAATGGGAGATAAGATACTGCGTGAAGAGTTTGTCAGAGCACTGAAAGACCTGAGTCGAAACGAGGCCCTCGGAGATGACAACATTCCATTGGAACTACTGACGGCCTTGGGAGAGCCAGTCCTGACAAAACTCTACCATTTGGTGAGCAAGATGTATGAAACAGGTGAAATACGCTCAGACTTCAAGAAGAATATAATAATTCCAATACCAAAGAAAGCAGGTGTTGACAGATGTGAAAATTACCGAACTATCAGTTTCATAAGTCACAGCTGCAAAATACTAATGCGAATTCTTTACAGAAGAATGGAAAAACTAGTAGAAGCCGACCTCGGGGAAAATCAGTTTGGATTCTGTAGAAATGTTCTAACACGTGAGGCAATACTGACCCTACGACTCATCTTAGAAGCTAGATTAAGGAAAGGCAAACCTACATTTCTAGCATTTGTAGACTTAGAGAAAGCTTTTGACAATGTTGATTGGAATACTCTCTTTCAAATTCTGAAGGTGGCAGGGGTAAAATACAGGGAGCGAGAGGCTATTTACAATTTGTACAGAAACCAGATGGCAGTTATAAGAGTCTAGGGGCATGAAAGGGAAGCAGTGGTTGGGAAGGGAGTGAGACAGGGTTGTAGCCTCTCCCCGATGTTATTCAATCTGTATATTGAGCAAGCAGTAAAGGAAACAAAAGAAAAACTTGGAGTAGGTATTAAAATCCAGGGAGAAGAAATAAAAACTTCGAGGTTCGCCGATGAGATTGTAATTCTGTCAGCAAAGGACTTGGAAGAGCAGTTGAACAGAAGGACAGTGTCTTGAAAGTAGGATATAAGATGAACATCAACAAAAGCAAAACGAGGATAATGGAATGTAGTCGAATTAAGTCGGGTGATGCTGAGGGAATTAGATTAGGAAATGAGACAGTTAAAGTAGTAAAGGAGTTTTGCTATTTGGGGAGCAAAATAACTGATGATGGTCGAAGTAGAGAGGATATAAAATGTAGACTTGCAATGGCAAGGAAAGCGTTTCTGAAGAAGAGAGATTTGTTAACATCGAGTATAGATTTAAGTGTCAGGAAGTCATTTCTGAAAGTATTTGTATGGAGTGTAGCCATGTATGGAAGTGAAACATGGAGGATAAATAGTTTGGACAAGAAGAGAATAGAAGCTTTCAAAATGTGGTGCTACAGAAGAATGCTGAAGATTAGATGGGTAGATCACATAACTAATGAGGAGGTATTGAGTAGAATTGGGGAGAAGAGAAGTTTGTGGCACAACTTGACTAGAAGAAGGGATCGGTTGGTAGGACATGTTCTGAGGCATCAAGGGATCACCAATTTAGTATTTTAAGGCAGCGTGGAGGGTAAAAATCGCAGAGGGAGACCAAGAGATGAATACACTAAGCAGATTCAGAAGGTTGTAGGTTGCGCTAGGTACTGGGAGATGAAGAGGCTTGTACAGGACAGAGTAGCATGGAGAGCTGCATCAAACCAGTCTCAGGACTGAAGACAACAACATATATATATAAAAACAAAGATGATGTGACTTACCATATGAAAGCACTGGCAGGTCGATAGAAACACAAACAAACACATACATACACACAAAATTCTAGCTTTCGCAACCAACGGTTGCTTCGTCAGGAAAGAGGGAAGGAGAGGGAAAGACGAAAGGATGTGGGTTTTAAGGGAGAGGGTAAGGAGTCATTCCAATCCCGGGAGCGGAAAGACTTACCTTAGGGGGAAAAAAGGACAGGTATACACTCGCGTGCACACACACACATATCCATCCGCACATACACAGACACAAGCAGACATTTGTAAAGGCAAAGAGTTTGGGCAGAGATTTCAGTCGAGGCGGAAGTACAGGGGCAAAGATGTTGTTGAAAGACAGGTGAGGTATGAGCGGCGGCAACTTGAAATTAGCGGAGGTTGAGGCCTGGTGGATAACGAGAAGAGAGGATATACTGAAGGGCTAGTTCCCATCTCCGGAGTTCTGACAGGTTGGTGTTAGTGGGAAGTATCCAGATAACCCGGACGGTGTAACACTGTGCTAAGATGTGCTGGCCGTGCACCAAGGTATGTTTAGCCACAGGGTGATACTCATTACCAACAAACACTGTCTGCCTGTGTCCATTCATGCTAATGGACAGTTTGTTGCTGGTCATTCCCACATAGAAATCTTCACAGTGTAGGCAGGTCAGTTGGTAAATCACTTGGGTGCTTTCACACATGGCTCTGCCTTTGATCGTGTACACCTTCCGGGTTACAGGACTGGAGTAGTTGGTGGTGGGAGGGTGCATGGGACAGGTTTTACACCGGGGGCGGTTACAAGGGTAGGAGCCAGAGGGTAGGGAAGGTGGTTTGGGGATTTCATAGGGATGAACTAAGAGGTTACGAAGGTTAGGTGGATGGCGGAAAGACACTCTTGGTGGATTTCATGAAGGATGGATCTCATTTCAGGGCAGGATTTGAGGAATTGTATCCCTGCTGGAGAACCACATTCAGAGTCTGATCCAGTCTCGGAAAGTATCCTGTCACAAGTGGGGCACTTTATTGGTTCTTCTGTGGGAGGTTCTGGGTTTGAGAGGATGAGGAAGTGGCTCTGGTTATTTGCTTCTGTACCAGGTCGGGAGGGTAGTTGCGGGATGTGAAAGCTGTTTTCAGGTTGTTGGTGTAATGGTTTAGGGATTCCGGACTGGAGCAGATTCGTTTGTCACGAAGACCTAGGCTGTAGGGAAGGGACCGTTTGATGTGGAATGGGTGGCAGCTGTCATAATGGAGGTACTGTTGCTTGTTGGTGGGTTTGATGTGGACGTACATGTGAAGCTGGCCATTGGACAGATGGAGGTCAATGTCAAGGAAAGTGGCATGGGATTTGGAGTAGGACCAAGTGAATCTGATGGAACCAAAGGAGTTGTGGTTGGAGAGAAAAATATATCTAAAAACAAAGATTCTGTAACTTACCAAACGAAAGCGTTGGTACGTTGATAGAAACAACAACAAACACAAATTTCAAGCTTTCGCAACCCACGGTTGCTTCATCAGGAAAGAGGGAAGGAGAGGGAAAGATAAAAGGATGTTGGTTTTAAGGGAGAGGGTAAGGAGTCATTCCAATCCCGGGAGCGGAAAGACTTGCCTTGGGGGGAAAAAGGGACAGGTATACACTCTCTCTCTCTCTCGCGCGCGCGCACGCGCACGCACAGACACACACACACACACACACACACACACACACACACACACACATACACATATCCATCCATCCGCACATAACAGACACAAGCAGACATTGATATGTCTTTGCCTTTACAGATGTCTGCTTGTGTCTGTATATGTGCGGATGGATGTGTGTGTGTGCGCGAGTGTATACTGAGAAATTCATCAATGAAGGAGAAGGTGTTGGCCACCAATAAATCCTTTAGGCGTCTCTTAAACTGAATTTCATAGTTTGTTAGTCCGCAGCTCGTGGTCATTCGGTAGCGTTCTCGCTTCCCACGCCCGGGGCCCCGGGTTCGATTCCCGGCGGGGTCAGGGATTTTCTCTGCCTCGTGATGATTGGGCGTTGTGTTATGTCCTTAGGTTAGTTAGGTTTAAGTAGTTCTAAGTTCTATGGGACAGATGACCATAGATGTTAAGTCCGATAGTGCTCAGAGCCATTTGAACCATTTTTCATAGGTTGTTAAGCTTTTTATAGCTGCTGGCAAGTTATTGAAAATGTGTGTTCCTGAATAATGCACACCTTTTTGTTCAAGACTAAGTGACTTTAAATCCTTGGGAAGATTATTCTTATTTCTAGTGTTGACTCCATGAATTGAGCTGTTGGTTTGAGAAAGTGATATATTTTGAATGACAAATTTAATTAAGGAATAAATATATTGGGAAGCAGTAGTTAGTATCCCTAGTTCCCTAAACAAGCTTCTGCAGGATGTTGTTGAGTTCATACCACATATAACTTACTGCACGTTTTTGTGCCCGGAAAACTTTAGCTTGGCTTGATGAATTACCCCAAAAAATAATCCCATATGACATTATGGAATGAAACTAAGCATAGTATTCCAGCTTTTTCATTTTTATATCCCCTATGTCTGACACAATTCGCATTGCAAATAGAGATTTGTTAAGACGCTTCAGCAGTTCTGTGGTGTGCTCCTCCCAGTTGAATTTATTATCAAGCTGTAATCTCAAGAATTTAACACTGTCCACTTCTTCTGTCTGCTTATCATCGTATGTTAGGCATATACTCGTGGGACACCCCTTAAAAGTTCTGAGCTGCATGTAGCGTGTTTTTTCAAAGTTTAATGACAAAGAATTGGCTAGGAACCAGTGCTTAATGTCCACAAATATTTTATTAGCTGATCTTTCGAAGACTACACTTGATTTCCTGTTTATTGTAATGTTTGTATCATCGGCAAACAAAACAAACTTGGCATCTGGTAGTGTTCCTGATGAAAGGTCATTGATATACACAAGAAAAAGTAAGGGCCCCAAAATGGAACATTGTGGGACCCCACATGTAATTAGTCCCCAGCTGGATGATGCCTGATAGCTTGATACGTGTCTCTTTCCTAATAACACCTTTTGTTTCCTGCCAGAGATATAAGATTTGAACCATTTTACTGAATTTTCTGTTACACTATAATATTATAATTTATTTAAAAGGATATTGTGATTTACACAGTCAAATGCCTTTGACAGATCACAAAATATACCAGTTGCCTGCAGTTTTTGTCTAATGAATTAAGCACATTTTCACTGTAAGTGTAGATAGCCTTCTCAATATCAGAACCCTTTAGAAATCCAAACTGTGCCTTTGACAGTATGTTATTTGAGATAAAATGGTTATAAAGCCGATTGTACATCACTTTTTCTAATATTTTTGAGAATGCCAGCAACAGTGAAATTGGACGGAAATTTGATGCTATTTCTTTATCTCCTTTCTTAAACAGTGGCTTAACTTCAGCATATTTCAACCAGTCAGGAAATATTCCACTGATAAACGACTGGTTACACAGATAGCTTAATATGAGCTTAATATGTTACTTAGCTCAGAATCGCATTCTTTAATTAACTTCGTTGATATTTCATCATACACACTAGATGTTTTTGATTTGAAAGAAAAGAAAGCATTAAGATACATCAGCAGTGGCTGAACACAGTCTGAGGAGGGACATACATCAAAATTTAAAATAAAAATATTGTGCCAAGCTAATGACTTTTGGTAGTGCATCATCAAAGAATCATTTGAGATAACATTCCATGACAAGCATACCAACAGGCAGGAGAGCTATCAACTAAATTTGGCATGGGACCATGCACTAGCAGCTGTATGCCAAGAACGCCCCCATCAGTTGACACTTCACAGGCCTTGGCAAGAGTCTCAATGCATTCAGCATTGAGAGTCAAACGGTGGCCTGTCTCTCTTAGCACAGATCACTGAACCCCATGTCTCAAATAAGGAGTGAGGAGAGATGGCCACCACTCAAGTATTTATAAGGGACCCCCTGCGCACTTTCTACATATTGCTGGTAGATGATGAGAGTGACACTCCTCAAAACATCATGGATTTTCAATGCAGTCACCCATGTGAAAATCAGAGAAGATTTTATCAACTGTATGTGCCAGAAAAGTCTACAGTCACATTATGAATCATTTCTGATTCACACTTCCAATCTGGCTCAACACTAGAGGGCTAGTTTCAGGTCTAATGGTGCAGTTCGTTGACTTTAACAAATGCCTTGAACATATCTTGAACCACTGTTCAGTTTATCTGCCATTGACCAGGAAGAACCAAACATGAGCTCAAGGTCCAGATGATAAGAATAATTTTGCTGTGGTTTGGGCCACAGTTTTTATCTAGTTGTATGTTTTGCTTTCTAGCTTCTGGGATAATTGCATTATAAGTATCAATAGGATTTCTCCATTAAAAGTATGTCATTTTTCCAGTTACTGTGATTGATGTTGCAATTGACATTTGTTCACATCTTTAACATTAGTGGACTCTTGACATATGTTTCATTGAGCATGAAAAGTAATAGGCTGTGTAGTTAAAGTGATCAGACATCATACATTAAGTTCTCCTTAGCAGTAGTCCTATCTACGAGATGTTCATAGACCTGCCATTGACATGCCATTTGCAGTGTAGCTCAAATTGAGCAGCTGTTACATAGAGAGTAGACATTTATGAAAATTAAGCAGTGTGTATGAGAGCGAATAGTTATTTATACACTTGCAGTAACTCTAGTATTTTATTTATCTTAGCTTACCCGGTACATTTGCTTATGTCCGCTTCGTGTCGTTAAGCAGCTGTCAAAACAGCTTCATGCTACTCAAGAATGACAACCAATTAATTTCATATAACAAATTAGCCCACTATTTCATTAAGATTTTTTATACAACAGAGTATACTACGTGACTCGGATATATCACACAAGTTGTTTATAAATGACCATCTGAGACTTACCAGGTAAAAAGTGATTTACACAGGTCTTTAAAATTAGATTGAATAGTAAACTTCACGATGCTTCTGATCAACCATAAATTGGAGAAACAAAGTCATCTAAAGCATGTTTAGTGAAAATGTGGTACCAAGTTAGTATCACTGAACTGAGCTTTCAAGCATGAATACTTTTAATGAATAAAGCTATCTGGCATGTTGTGCTAATTTGATTACATAGAACCAAAAAACTTCCTGCTGATGATGGATTGAAAAATGATTAACTCAAGAAATAAATTGTGTACAATTATGAGTGTTAAAAAGTGCATTCCCAACTACATCCTTTCATTTGGGAGTGCTAGTTCAGCAAGGCAGGCTAGTGAGCTTTTGAGGAGTTAGAGAACTAGGAGAGAGGTAGTGACTTTTTAACACTGTTACGTGGGCCATGATTCATTCCTTGATGCCTCATTGATACTTTTCCCACAATAAGTGTGATTAAGAGTTATAATCTTGGGCTGTCATACAGTTTTAAGTTGTCAGGAAGTATCATATCTTATATTTGTGTCTGTTTCATATTCAGACTACAGTGACACCCATTCCTAATTTAACTGGAGAGATTATATTTTATTAGCTGCAGTTGGCTTCTTCATTACCAAAATCAATTCACTGTTCACTGACAGCAATATAGATTTTCTTTATACAGGTGCTGAATATTTGGTTCCGCGATATTATGTACAATACCTTATTTATTGATGAGAAAAGCATATGGAAATCAGATTCATACAATAAGCATATTAAATGATTTTTTTCCTTATTCTTTTCAGTAAATATGCTTGTGACAGAACCTTTATCTTTTTTAGGCACTTGGTGGCAGCCCAAGGGGTGCCTTATTGCTGGAACAGGAGTGGTATTTGATGTTGTTATATGCAGTGTCAGAAGTCTGTGCATCTCCGTTCAGTCTGGCAGCTAGCTGCATTGCAGTGACATACATAGCACGTTTTGTTTTGTTGTTTACAAATGTTTTTGCTCAAGGTGAGTAATTTTTTTCTTCTCTTATCTCCAGAAGTACAAATAAATAAATAATAAAAAATAGTACCTTGTTAGCCAGTCCTCCTGCAATTTATAAGAATATTTTAACTCTAAGATATAACTTCTAGTTAACATTAACATTTGTATCACACAAATTTATAATTTTTCTAGTGCATAGACAACTGTAATAGTCACTGAAATCTTCATATGTACATGGCTTCAAAACCCTGTGTTGGTCTTCACCTGCTTAACAATTTTCTTCTTATGGCTTCAAAACCCTGTGTGGGTCTTCACCTGCTTAACAATTTTCTTCCATTCTGCCCACTCATTTACTTTTGCTCTCCATCCTCCGATTCCTACTCTCTGATGTTTTCTTCCACGTTGTCCAGTCATCGCTTACGTGGTCTTCGTGTTGTTTTCCATTGGAAGACCTTTTATGTAGTTCTTGTGTCCTCCATCCTTAGGATATGTCCCAACCGAGCTGTTCTTTTACTTGTAATTTGCCCTAAAATATCAGCTCCTTGTATGAGATGATATATTAAATAACCTGTCCTTGCCCCTCAGGTACCATCAATATTTTGGATCCCTCAATAAATTTTCCATAGTATTCCTCATTCAAATACTCTGAGTTGTTCATCAGTAAGGCTTTGATGTCCGTATACACTTACGTTAAATGTCTTTGTAATGCCGCTATAGCCTGGTGATATGTATCACCTTGAAACATGGCTCTAAATAAATAATTTAGTAGTCAACAAATTTGTGACTGGTAGCAGTACTTAAAAACCTTTTCATGTTTTTGAAACAACTGTGATTGATTAATGTTCAATATGGCTTCAAATTATTAAACTCTGATTCATTATTAGTATACTTTACAGAAGCAGCTACCTGTTAATGTATAACTTGATTTGTTTCACATACCTGAAAGCTTTCCTTAATGATGGGATGTATGGGACTTCATGGGTGAATGAATTAATGAGATTACTGGAATATGAAACATACTTCTGTGTATCATGCACCATATATGACATTAAACAAAGTAAAGGAAAAGGTAAAACAAACATCACTAAAGGAATGACAAAGACACCAGTAGTACGTGGGGCATTGGAACATGGCAGTAAAGACAATAATTCAAAGTGCTATGCTGTGGTCAGTATAGGTAATGTGCATATAATAGCAGTTTTGACTTGGCAAAATACTGATCTGTTATCTGTTGTTTCATATGTGGTTAATATACATTGTAAGCATTTAGGATTGCCTCAGTGAGCACATTTAGTGCAATTAACTGAATTTTAGTGGAGTTACGTAGTGTATCTACTGGGAACAGGATTGTAACAATATTAGAGAAGGAAAGTTGCTACCCATCATATAGCGGAGATGCCGAGTTGCGATAGGCACAACAAAAAGATTCCCACAATTAGAGCTTTCAGCCATTAAGGCCTTTGTCAACAATACACACACACACACACACACACACACACACACACACACACACACACAAATGCAACTCGCACATACGTCTGCAGTCTCAGGCAACTGAGAATGATGTTATTCAAAAATTGGATGAAGTTATTAGCTATGTTTGAAAGCTAATACAATCAGTCTCAGGAAAGTGCACAAGCTTCCAATATTATAGTTGGACAGCAGCTGCATACAAATTTATATTTGCATCAAATGAGCACACATTGAAGGTGTTGCAAGGTACGAAAAATGTTGTACTCAGAGTGTCACCCAGGAGCATTAAGAACAGCTTGTTGGAAGCTGGGTTACCAGCAAGGTTTCCTCCTGCATCTTATCATGAAGTCCATTCATGATAGTGGGAGCTAGAATAATCAGTGCCACAAAGCTATGTTTAGTGATGAGAGCAGCTGCTGACAAACTGGCCGTTGGCTTCTGTCTTTGGTTCTTCAGCTGACGTTTGTCTGATGATTTTACTGACATTTTGCCAGCACAGGTGGTGGGAATTGTCAAAGTTTCACTCTCCATTGCTGGTGGTAGACTGGAGCCCAGTTCCCAGTCGCAAACTATAAGTACCATGTGTGCCAACATCAAAGGGCTTCTCTGTGGTCATTTATGGTGTGGTTCTCTTGCTACCTGCAATGGTTGTTCACTGCAGCATGGGAAGCCAGGATCCACTTGCCATGAGGCTTTCTTCTCTTGTGTTGAAGCTATTCTTGTGTTTGTGTATTTCTATAGCTTCTTTGAACAAGTGGGTGTTGCTTATGTTCTGTGATCCTGGTGCTGTTTGATTGTCCAACCATTCCAACATTCACACTGGACTCGCATTCGGGAGGACGACGGTTCAATCCCGCGTCCGGCCATCCTGATTTAGGTTTTCCATGATTTCCCTAAATCACTCCAGGCAAATGCTGGGATGGTTCCCTTGAAAGGGCACGGCCGACTTCCTTCCCCATCCTTTCTAATCCGATGAGACCGATGACCTCGCTGTTTGGTCTCTTCCCCCAAACAACCCAACCCAACCTGTTCCAACATTAACTTTTCCGCATGCGCGTCATATGCGATATATTCCCAACATTTCAAATGGGGCCCTTTTCGGCTTTGCTGATCTAAGACACTCTTTGTCTTCTTTGTCGGTTTGAAAATAGTCTTTACGCCATGTTTGCACAATATGCATCTGATTCTGTCTGTCACTCTGGGAGTGTATAGCAGAAAGGCCATATTAGACATGAACCATGGATCTTGTCGTTAGTGGGGGGGCTTGCATGCCTCAGCGATACAGGTAGCCGTACCGTAGGTGCAACCACAACGGAGGGGTATCTGTTGAGAGGCCAGACAAACATGTGGTTCCTGAAGAGGGGCAGCAGCTTTTTCAGTAGTTGCAGGGGCAACAGTCTGGATGATAGAATGATCTGGCCTTGTAACACTAACCAAAATGGCCTTGCTGTTCTGGTACTGCAAACGGCTGAAAGCAAGGGGAAGCTACAGCCGTAATTTTTCCCAAGGGCATGCAGCTTTACTGTATGATTAAGTGATGATGGCGTCCTCTTGGGTAAAATGTTCCGCAGGTAAAATAGTTCCCCATTTGGATCTCCGGGCGGGGTTACTCAAGAGGACGTCGTTATCAGGAGAAAGAAAACTGGCGTTCTACGGATCGGAGTGTGGAATGTCAGATGCCTTAATCAGGCAGGTAGGTTAGAAAATTTAAAAAGGGAAATGGATAGGTTAAAGTTATATATAGTGGGAATTAGTGAAGTTCGGTGGCAGGAGGAACAAGACTTTTGGTCAGGTGAATACAGGGTTATAAATACAAAATCAAATAGGGGTAATGCAGGAGTAGGTTTACTAATGAATAAAAAAATAGGAGGTCTGATAAGCTACTACAAACAGCATAGTGAACGCATTATTGTGGCAAAGATAGACACGAAGCCCACACCTACTACAGTGGTACAAGTTAATATGCCAACTAGCTCTGCAGATGATGAAGAAATTGATGAAATGTATGATGAGATAAAAGAAATTATTCAGGTAGTGAAGGGAGATGAAAATTTAATAGTCATGGGTGACTGGAATTCAACAGTAGGAAAAGGGAAAGAAGGAGACATAGTAGGTGAATATGGATTGGGGCTAAGAAATGAAAGAGGAAGCCGTCTGGTAGAGTTTTGCGCAGAGCATAACTTAATCTTAGCTAACACTTGGTTCAAGAATCATGAAAGAAGGTTGTATACATGGAAGAACCCTGGAGATACTAAAAGGCATCAGATAGATTATCTAATGGTAAGACAGAGATTTAGGAACCAGGTTTTAAATTGTAAGACATTTCCAGGGGCAGATGTGGACTCTGACCACAATCAATTGGTTATGAACTGTTGATGAAAAATGAAGAAACTGCAAAAAAGTGGGAATTTAATGAGATGGGACGTGGATAAACTGAAAGAACCAGAGGTTGTACAGAGTTTAAGGGAGAGCATAAGGGAACAATTGACAGGAATGGGGGAAAGAATTACAGTAGAAGAAGAATGGGTAGCTTTGAGGGATGAAATAGTGAAGGCAGCAGAGGATCAAATAGGTAAAACGACGAGGGCTAGTAGAAACCCTTGGGTAACAGAAGAAATACTGAAATTAACTGATGAAAGGAGAAAATATAAAAATGCAGTAAATGAAGCAGGCAGAAAGGAATGCAAACGTCTCAAAAATGATATCGACAGGAAGTGCAAAATGGCTAAGCAGGGATGGCTAGAGGACAAATGTAAGGGTGTAGAGGCTTATCTCACGACGGGTAAGGTAGATACTGCCTACAGGAAATTAAAGAGACCTTTGGAGAAAGGAGAACCACTTTGCTGGAAACACAGTTCTAAGCAAAGAAGGGAAAGCAGAAAGGTGGAAGGAGTATATAGAGGGTCTATACAAGGGCGATGTACTTGAGGACAATATTATGGAAATTGAATAGGATGTAGATGAAGATGAAATGGGAGATATGATACTGCGTGAGGAGTTTGACAGAGCACTGAAAGACCTAAGTCGAAACAAGGCCCCCGGAGTAGACAACATTCCATTAGAACTACTGACAGCTTGGGGAGAGCCAGTCCTAACAAACTCTACCATCTGGTGAGCAAGATGTATGAGACAGGCGAAATACCCTCAGACTTCAAGAAGAATATAATAATCCCAATCCCAAAGAAAGCAGGTGTTGACAGATATGAAAATTACCGAATTATCAGTTTAATAAGTCACTGCTGCAAAATACTAACACGACTTATTTACAGACGAATGGAAAAACTGGTAGAAGTCGACCTTGGGGAAGATCAGTTTGGATTCTGTAGAAATGTTGGAACATGTGAGGCAATACTCATCCCAAGACTTATCTTAATAGAAAGATTAAGGAAAGGGAAACCTACATTTCTAGCATTCGTAGACTTAGAGAAAGCCTTTGACAATGTTGATTGGAATACTCTTTCAAATTCTGAAGGTGACAGGGGTAAAATAGAGGGAGCGAAAGGCTGTTTACAGTTTGTACAGAAAGCAGATGGCGGTTATAAGAGTCGAGGGGTATGAAAGGGAAGCAGTGGTTGGGATGGGAGTGAGACTGGGTTGTAGCCTATCCCCGATGTTATTCAATCTGTATATTGAGCAAGCAGTAAAGGAAACAAAAGAAAAGTTCGGAGTAGGTATTAAAATCCATGGAGAAGAATTAAAAACTTTGAGGTTCACCGATGACATTGTAATTTTGTCAGTCAGCAAAGGACTTGGAAGAGCAGTTGAACGGAATGGACAGTGTCTTGAAAGGAGGATATAAGATGAACATCAACAAAAGCAAAACGAGGATAATGGAATGTAGTCGAATTAAATCGGGTGATGCTGAGGGGATTAGATTAGGAAATGAGACACTTCAAGTAGTAAAGGAGTTTTACTATTTGGGGAGCAAAATAACTGATGATGGTCGAAGTAGAGAGGATATAAAGTGTAGACTGGTAATGGCAAGGAAAGCGTTTCTGAAGAAGAAAAATTTGTTAACATTGAGTAGAGATTTAAATGTCAGGAAGTCGTTTCTGAAAGTATTTGTATGGAGTGTAGCCATGTATGGATGTGAAATGTGGACGATAAATAGTTTAGGCAAGAAGAGAATAGAAGCTTTCAAAATGTGGTGCTACAGAAGAATGCTGAAGATTAGATGGGTAGATCACATAACTAATGAGGAGGTATTGAATAGAATTGGGGAGAAGAGGAGCTTGTGGCACAACTTGACAAGAAGAAGGGATCGGTTGGTAGGACATGTTCTGAGACATCGAGGGATCACCAATTTAGTATTGGAAGGCAGCGTGGAGGGTAAAAATCGTAGAGGGTGACCAAGAGATGAATACACTAAGCAGATTCAGAAGGATGTAGGCTGCAGTAGGTACTGGGAGATGAAGCAGCTTGCACAGGATAGAGTAGCATGGAGAGCTGCATCAAACCAGTCTCAGGACTGAAGACCACAACAACAACAACAACAACAACATCAACAACACTTCGTTGCGTGTTTGGCTCTGTTATACTTCTAACATAATGTGTGGAGTAACCATTGATCCTCAGAAAACTTTCCAGGTGTTGCATTTTGCATCTGATGTGCTGCAGCTCACATATTTGTCTTGCTGACAATACCAGTGTATTAATTATGCCTTTTTTCTGGCTTGGGTGGTGGTTTGATAGTTTGTGCAGATATCGGCCCATGTGTGTCAGTTTTCGATGCATTATGTATCCCAGTTTTCGTCCCTTGTGACCAGCTCATCTAGAAATGGTAGCTTTTTTTTTTTTTCCTTTTCTACTTTTGTGGTAAATTTTGTGTTGGCATGAAGGCTGTTCAAGTGTCTTAGGAAGTCACTGAGCTGTTCTTCATCATGGCTCCATACAATGAAAGTATCATCGACATATCTGTACGACACCTTAGGTTTACAAGGTGTCAAGTCCAGTGCCTGTGCTTCAAAATGTTTCATGAAGAAGTTGGCTACTACTGGACTAAGAGTACTACCCATGGCAATGTCTTGGAACTGTTTGTAGAAATTGCCATTCCATGTGAAATAGCTCATGGTGAGACATGCATGAAAGAGCTTTGTGATGCCTTGTGGGAAAATGGAACTGATATGCTTCAGAGAGTCACTGAGCAGCACTTTCATAAGCAAAGAAACTACATCAGAGCTGACCGTGTTGTCGTTTGGTGAAAGTTTTAGATTCTTCAGCTTCTCAGTGAAATATCCTGAGTCCTCTATGTTTGTGTCAGTCTTCCCCCTGTGAGGCTGGAGCAGAGAGTGCTGCACAGAGTGACAAAAGAAAAAGTTTGCAAGATGCCAGAAGCAGACGGACAAGTTGATTCCCGACGTGTCACTCACATTGGCCAACATCGCTGAAGAACAATTGACTAGGGAGGAAATATCTGTTCTTCAAAAGGATGGACTTCCACTATCATCCTCGAGAACTGTACCTATTTGAGGACATCATTGCTAATACCGAAGCAGCCATTCAGACCCTTCCTTGTGATAGAGGCGAGGAAATATGCACTGAAACAGACAGGATACTGCACCGAGCAAAACCACCAGCTTGTGATCTGAAGAAAGAAGTAGTACAAGCTATTAATACCAACAAGACTGTATTGGTACTGCCTACCAATAAGGGAAATGCGACCAGTGTAATGAAGACCAAAGATTATGAGCAGAAGATCTGGGATCTATTAGATCCATGTGTCGAAAATTAAGCGCATGTCCAACACAGCATATCACATGGAATATGAGTGACATAATAGTGAAGAATATTACTTGTCTTCATGACCACTTTCATGTGACACCACATATTTTTGTAAGTAAGAAAGGTAACTAAACAATACTATCTGCCACAGAACTATACTGATTCTCTTCACGGTAGTAATATCCAGAGGCAGCACCTGGCTGTTCCCACAAAGATTGTTTTGGCAGTCTTGCCCTGTGCAGAATTTGATGTAAACACAAAGTTGATATTTTGCGTGTTTTAAGTGGAATCTATGCAATTACAGTAAAACCCTGTTTTGAAGTTCCAGCATTTTCCTTTTTTTCCATTTTTGTGTTCATTTTTGTCAGCCCCAACAGAAGTCCTGTTCTCTCAGTACAATGCTTTCCTGTCATTACGACTATCATGTTACAGCATTTCCTACATTTTAAGTTTTCTTAGATGTTATCAGGACATTTAACATTGATTTTCATACAGATTTCTGCAAAATTGCATTGCTCAAAGCCAGCTTTGCAACAATGAAGAAAACACAGATTAGATTAGATCAGTTTCAGTTTTCATTCCATAAGCCCAAAATGAGATGAATCTCATGGGTGTGGAACATTTCAGAAAGTATAACATAAAAACATAGAACATTTGAATATAATCATTACCTCCCCGATCATTTTCAGAAGATTGTCAAAATATGTGAACACATTACAGTAAACTGAAACTGCTAATAATTACAGAATTAATACACTGTCAGAATGAAACTTTTCATAAGTTTATCATACACAGAACACCCAACCTTCAATGTTGTGACCAAGTGCTGTCGAAACTGAAATACAGCAGACATTTTTACTTGAGCTAGTCTAACAGTCCTTGTTAACATATTCATCTATAGAGTAAAAGGAGTTGCGTATCAAAAAGTCTTTCAAACTCTTTTTAAACTGTGCTCTATCTGAAACCAAGTTTTTAATGGTTGCTGAAAATTCGTATTTCTGAATGTTGGACTCCTTTTTGGACCAAGGTGGGCGATTTTTGGTCTTCATGTAGATTGATCTTATTCCTAGCATTGATACTATATGAGGTGTGATTGGAAAGTTTTAAGAATGGGCTTGTAGTTGTACAATGGTGGTACTTGCATGCTACTGGGATGCATCTCCTTCAAAATAGTCACCTTCTGACTGAACACACGGACTCCAACGGTCTTTCCACCTTTGGAAACATTCCTGGAATTTTTTTCCTGATGTGTGTGAAGGACACTCTCCATATTTGCCTGTATGTCTTCAGAAGAGTCAAATCGCTTCCCTTTCAGTGAGAATTTCGGTTTAGGAATCAGGTAGAAATGCGCAGGGGCCAAATCGGGAATATGACGGTTGTGGAAGCACAGGAATTTTGAATTTGGTCAAAAATTCAACGATGGAGAAGGCACAATGAGCTGGAGCATTGTCATGATGTAGCACCCAACTCCTGTCATTCCACAATGCAGGCCTTTTCTTCTGCACCTTTTCATGTAAACGCTCAAGGACACATTTGTAGTATTCCTGGTTAATTGTCTGTCCTTCACGGGTAAATTCATGATGCACAATGCTGGTAGAATTGAAATAAATCAATGACATTGTCTTCACCTTTGACCGCCTTTGCCATGCTTTTTTCAGTCATGGTGAACCTGGAGTCTTCCACTGCGAAGACTGCACTTTTTTTTCAGGATCGTATCCGTATACCGATGATTTGTCACTTGTAATTACTCTATTTAACAAATCGGGGTCATTTTTAGTCCAATTAATCAGCCCTTTGCACACTTCAAGTCGGTATTGTCTCTGGTCACTTGACAATATTGTTGAAATGAATTTTGCGGACACTTGACGCATGTTCAGATCTTCAGTTAAAATTGACTTAACTGCAAAGAAACTTAAATTAAGTTCATCAGCCATCTCTGTAATTGTAAGTTAATGATCAGAGCGCACTAAGTCGTTAACTTTCACAACATTTTCGTTTGTTTTTGAGGTGGAAGGACGGCCGGACTGTGGTTCATCTTCCAATGATCACTACCATTTTTAACCCATTAAGTACCAGTGTCCTATTTTGAGGACAGAGCACATATTTATTTATAAATACACAATGAATTATTAATTTGCAACTATTACTGTTCTACGTCATTTGTTGATGCTTTTTATAACTAATGTATGCTTACAGGAAGTTAAAAGCAATAAATCCTACCATTAATTGATTATTGAATACTAAGGCACACTTTTCGCTATTACAGGTATTTACTTTATCAATAATTTAGTAATCTTTGAAACATGGGGCAAAGATCTTTTTGTGATTATTTATAGTCCACAATGTGTCTTTTAAACTACTTGCATTGTTAGCTCAATTGGAGTAACATTCATTGTTTTCCATTGTTATAAAATTCAGTGGACTCGAAATAGGACACTGGGACTTGGTCTTATCATTTCAGTTATTCGTATTGCTGCACGTTCGAATGTGAAACTCTGCTTCTGCTGAGCCCGCATCTCGTGGTCGTGCGGTAGCGTTCTCGCTTCCCACGCCCGGGTTCCCGGGTTCGATTCCCGGCGGGGTCAGGGATTTTCTCTGCCTCGTGATGGCTGGGTGTTGTGTGCTGTCCTTAGGTTAGTTAGGTTTAAGTAGTTCTAAGTTCTAGGGGACTGATGACCATAGATGTTAAGTCCCATAGTGCTCAGAGCCTCTGCTTCTGCTGATGTATTTTCTTTTTAGAACGTGGTAATTTTACCAGATTTTGTTGCTGAGGAAAGTAATTTTATATATATATATAATAGAGGGAAACATTCCACGTAGGAAATATATATCTAAAAACAAAGATGATGTGACTTACCAAATGAAAGTGCTGGCAGGTCGACAGACACACAAACAAACACAAACATACACACAAAATTCAAGCGTTCGGAACAAACTGTTGCCTCATCAGGAAAGAGGGAAGGAGAGGGAAAGACGAAAGGATGTGGGTTTTAAGGGAGAGGGTAAGGAGTCATTTCAATCCCGGGAGCGGAAAGACTTACCTTAGGGGGAAAAAGGACGGGTATACACTCGCGCGCGCGCACACACACACACACACACACACACACACACACACACATATGCAAACACAACTCCTTACCCTCTCCCTTAAAACCCACTTCCTTTCGTCTTTCCCTCTCCTTCCCTCTTTCCTGATGAGGCAACAGTTTGTTGCGAAAGTTTGAATTTTGTGTGTATGTTTGTGTTTGTTTGTGTGTCTGTCAACCTGCCAGCACTTTCATTTGGTAAGTCACATCATCTTTGTTTTTAGATATATTTTTCCTACGTGGAATGATTCCCTCTACACACAGATGATGTGACTTACCGAACGAAAGTGCTGGAAGGTCGATAGACACACAAACAGACACATATATACACACAAAATTCAAGCTTTCGCAACAAACTGTTGCCTCATCAGGAAAGAGGGAAGGAGAGGGAAAGACGAAAGGATGTGGAATTTTAGGGAGAGGGCGCACGCCCACACACACACACACACACACACACACACACACACACACACACACATATCCATCCACACATATACAGACACAAGCAGACATATTAAAAGGCAAAGAGTTTGGGCAGAGATGTCAGTCGAGGCGGAAGTGCAGAGGCAAAGATGTTGTTGAATGACAGGTGAGGTATGAGTGGCGGCAACTTGAAATTAGCGGAGATTGAGGCCTGGTGGATAACGGGAAGAGAGGATATATTGAAGAGCAAGTTCCCATCTCCGGAGTTCGGATACGTTGGTGTTAGTGGGAAGTATCCAGATAACCCGGACGGTGTAACACTGTGCCAAGATGTGCTGGCCGTGCACCAAGGCATGTTTAGCCACAGGGTGATCCTCATTACCAACAAACACTGTCTGCCTGTGTCCATTCATGCGAATGGACAGTTTGTCACTGGTCATTCCCACATAGAATGCGTCACAGTGTAGGCAGGTCAGTTGGTAAATCACGTGGGTGCTTTCACACGTGGCTCTGCCTTTGATCGTGTACACCTTCCGGGTTACAGGACTGGAGTAGGTGGTGGTGGGAGGGTGCATGGAACAGGTTTTACACTGGGTGCGGTTACAAGGGTAGGAGCCAGAGGGTAGGGAAGGTGGTTTGGGGATTTCATAGGGATGAACTAAGAGGTTACGAAGGTTAGGTGGACGGCGGAAAGACACTCTTGGTGGAGTGGGGACGATTTCATGAAGGATGGATCTCATTTCAGGGCAGGATTTGAGGAAGTCGTATCCCTGCTGGAGAGCCACATTCCGAGTCTGATCCAGTCCCAGAAAGTACCCTGTCACAAGTGGGGCACTTTTGTTGTTCTTCTGTGGGAGGTTCTGGGTTTGAGAGGATGAGGAAGTGGCTCTGGTTATTTGCTTCTGTACCAGGTCGGGAGGGTAGTTGCGGGATGCGAAAGCTGTTGTCAGGTTGTTGGTGTAATGGTTCAGGGATTCCGGACTGGAGCAGATTCGTTTGCCACGAAGACCTAGGCTGTAGGGAAGGGACCGTTTGATGTGGAATGGGTGGCAGCTGTCCTAATGGAGGTACTGTTGCTTGTTGGTGTGTTTGATGTGGACGGACGTGTGAAGCTGGCCATTGGACAGGTGGAGGTAAATGTCAAGGAAAGTGGCATGGGATTTGGAGTACGACCAGGTGAATCTGATGGAACCAAAGGAGTTGAGGTTGGATAGGAAATTCTGGAGTTCTTCTTCTCTGCGAGTCCAGATCGTGAAGATGTCATCAATAAATTTGTACCAAACTTTGGGTTGGCAGGCCTGGGTAACCAAGAAGGCTTCCTCTAAGCGACCGATGAATATTTTGGCGTACGAGGGGGCCATCCTGGTACCCATGACTGTTCCCTTTAATTGTTGGTATGTCTGGCCTTCAAAAGTGAAGTAGTTGTCGGTCAGGATGAAGCTGGCTAAGGTAATGAGGAAAGAGGTTTTAGGTAGGGTGGCAGGTGATCGGCGTGGAAGGAAGTGCTCCATCACTGCGAGGCCCTGGACATGCGGGATATTTGTGTATAACGAAGTGGCATCAATGGTTACAAGGATGGTTTCCGGGGGTAACAGATTGGGTAAGGATTCCAGGCGTTTGAGAAAGTGGTTGGTGTCTTTGATGAAGGATGGGAGACTTCATGTAATGGGTTGAAGGTGTTGTTCTTCGTAGGCAGAGATACGTTCTGTGGGGGCTTGGTAGCCAGTTGCAATGGGGCGGCCGGGATGATTGGGTTTGTGAATTTTAGGAAGAAGGTAGAAGGTAGGGGTGCGTGGTGTCGGGTGGGTCAGGACGTTGATGGAGTCAGGTGAAAGGTTTTGCAGGGGGCCTAAGGTTCTGAGGATTCCTTGAAGCTCCACCTGGACATCAGGAATGGGATTACCTTGGCAAACTTTGTATGTGGTGTTGTCTGAAAGCTGACGCAGTCACTCAGCCACATACTCCCTCCGATCAAGTACCATGGTCGTGGAACCCTTGTCCGCCGGAAGAATGACGATGGATCGGTCAGCCTTCAGATCACGGATAGCATGGGCTTCAGCAATGGTGATGTTGGGAGTAGGATTAAGATTTTTTAAGAAGGATTGAGAGACAAGGCTGGAAGTCAGAAATGTGTGGAAGGTTTGGAGGGTGAGTTTGAGGAAGAGGAGGTGGGTCCCGCTGTGACAGAGGACAGAACTGTTCCAGGCAGTGTTCAATTTGGATAGTGTCTTGGGGAGTTGGATCATTGGGAGTAGGATTAGGATCATTTTTCATCATGGCAAAGTGATATTTCCAGCAGAGAGTACGAGTGTAGGGCAGTAAATCTTTGACGAGGGCTGTTTGGTTGAATCTGGGAGTGGGGCTGAAGGTGAGGCCTTTGGATAGGACAGAGGTTTCGGATTGGGAGAGAGGTTTGGAGGAAAGGTTAACTACTGAATTAGGGTGTTGTGGTACCAGATTGTGTTGATTGGAATTTTGAGGTTTTTGAGGGAGTGGAGCTGGAAGTGGGAGATTGAGTAGATGGGACAGACTGGGTTTGTGTGCAATGAGAGGAGGTTGAGGTTTGCTGGAAAGGTTGTGAAGGGTGGTTGGTTGCCTTTCCGGAGGTTGGATAGTTTTTTGAGGTGAAAGGTAGCATGCTGTTCTAATTTGTGGTTGACCTGTAGGAGGATGCTCTGAACAGCCGGTGTGGATGTGGGAGAGGAAAGATTGAGGACTTTTATTAAGGATAGGAGTTGACGGGTGTGTTCATTGGCTGAGTTGATGTGTAAGTGAAGGATTAGGTGGGTGAGGGCAATGGATTGTTCAGTTTGGAACTGGTGTAGGGACTGATGGAAAGAAGGGTTGCAGCCAGAGAAGGGAACTTTAAGTGTGAGGCCTTTGGGGGTAATGCCAAATGTCAGACAAGCCTGAGAAAATAAAATATGCGAGCGTAATCTGGCTAGGGTGAAGGCATGTTTGCGGAGGGAATGTAAATAAAACTTAATGGGGTCGTTGTGGGGGTGTTGTGAGGGTGACATGGTATTAGAAGGTGGAAAGTGTAACATGAGGCTGAAATGAAAATGAAAATAAAAATATATGGGGAGAGATAAAGGTGAACTAGAAAGTAACTGGAGATCTGTTGTGAAAAAAGGCGAAAAAGTGTTGGTTAAAGCTGGGCTATGTTGATCCTGTGGTGAACTTGGGTTGGTAGACAATGATGTGGACAAAATTTAGGTGGTTGTGTTGCCGCCAAAACACGTTAAAGGATGGAGAAATTCGGGAAAATTTCGAAAAAACTGCGTGTAAATGTATTAAAAGGAGTGGTTTTGTGGTGGCAGATTATGAAAATGAGGCTGACAATTGTCTGGCAAAGAAATAATGATGTTAAAACCTGTGGAAGCGGCTAAAAATTGTCAGTGATGTGGGAAAAACAGAAATTGAAATAAAGCAAAAGTTATCAGAACTAGCCGAAATGGTTGTTTAGTACGTGAAAGGGACTGTTAGTGAACTAGAAACGGCGGATTTTACAACAGCGGTAGTGTTGAGAGCGGAAACAAAATTTTTTTGGTTATGGTTTGGAAGTTGGTGACGTATTATTGAGTATATATAGGCGGGATAAAATTGTATAGTAGATTACGGTAAAAAGGAGAAGGTGAATACAAAGTGAAACTACTGGCAAAAACAGAAAGAGAAAATAAGACGACAGAAAAGATTTCGAAATGCAACAGTGACAATAACAAACATAATTGTTGGGTTCAAATTAATGATATGAATATAATAGAGGGAAACATTCCACATGGGAAAAATATATCTAAAAACAAAGATGATGTGACTTACCAAACAAAAGCACTGGCACGTCGATAGACCCACAAACACACACACAAAATTCTAGCTTTCGCAACAACCGGTTGCTTCATCAGGAAAGAGGGAAGGAGAGGGAAAGATGAAAGGATGTGGGTTTTAAGGGAGAGGGTAAGGAGTCATTCCAATCCCGGGAGTGGAAAGACTTACCTTAGGGGGAAAAAAGGACAGGTATACACTCGCGCGCGCGCGCACACACACATACACACACACACACACACACACACACACACACACACACGCACACACACACACACACACACACGCACACACACACACACACATATATCCATCCACACATATACAGACAGAAGCAGACATATTCAAAAGCAAAGAGTTTGGGCAGAGATGTCAGTCGAGGTGGAAGTGCAGAGGCAAAGATGTTGTTGAATGACAGGTGAGGTATGAGTGGTGGCAAATTGAAATTAGCGGAGATTAAGGCCTGGTGGATAACGGGAAGAGAGGATATATTGAAGAGCAAGTTCCCATCTCCGGAGTTCGGATAGGTTGGTGTTAGTGAGAAGTACCCAGATAACCCGGACGGTGTAACACTGTGCCAAGATGTGCTGGCTGTGCACCAAGGCATGTTTAGTCACAGGTTGATCCTCATTACCAACTAACACTGTCTGCATGTGTCAATTCATGCAAATGGACAGTTTCTTGCTGGTCATTCCCACATAGAATGCGTCACAGTGTAGGCAGGTCAGTTGGTAAATCACGTGGGTGGTTTCACACGTGGCTCTGCCGTGATCTGAAGGCTGACCGATCCATCATCATTCCTCCGGCGGACAAGGGTTCCATGACCGTGGTACTTGATCGGCGGGAGTATGTGGCTGAGGGACTGCGTCAGCTTTCAGACAACACCACATACAAAGTTTGCCAAGGTAATCCCATTCCTTCACTTTTGAAGGCCAGACATACCAACAATTAAAGGGAACAGCCATGGGTACCAGGATGGCCCCCTCGTACACCAACCTATTCATGGGTCGCTTAGAGGAAGCCTTCTTGGTTACCCAGGCCTGCCAACCCAAAGTTTGGTACAGATTTATTGATGACATCTTCATGATCTGGACTCACAGTGAAGAAGAACTCCAGAATTTCCTATCCAACCTCAACTCCTTTGGTTCCATCAGATTCACCTGGTCCTACTCCAAATCCCACGCCACTTTCCTTGACGTTGACCTCTACCTGTCCAATGGCCAGCTTCACACGTCTGTCCACATCACACCCACCAACAAGCAACGGTACCTCCATTATGACAGCTGCCACCCATTCCACATCAAACGGTCCCTTCCCTACAGCCTAGGTCTTCGTGGCAAACGAATCTGCTCCAGTCCGGAATCCCTGAACCATTACACCAACAACCTGACAACAGCTTTCGCATCCCGCAACTACCCTCCCGACCTGGTACAGAAGCAAATAACCAGAGCCACTTCCTCATCCTCTCAAACCCAGAACCTCCCACAGAAGAACCACAAAAGTGCCCCACTTGTGACAGGATACTTTCCGGGACTTGACCAGACTGTGAATGTGGCTCTCCAGTAGGGATACGACTTCCTCAAATCCTGCCCTGAAATGAGATCCATCCTTCATGAAATCGTCCCCACTCCACCAAGAGTGTCTTTCCGCCGTCCACCTAACCTTCGTAACCTCTTAGTTCATCCCTATGAAATCCCCAAACCACCTTCCCTACCCTCTGGCTCCTACCCTTGTAACCACCCCCGGTGTAAAACCTGTTCCATGCACCCTCCCACCACCACCTACTCCAGCCCTGTAACCCGGAAGGTGTACACGATCAAAGGCAGAGCCACGTGTGAAAGCACCCACGTGATTTACCAACTGACCTGCCTACACTGTGACGCATTCTATGTGGAAATGACCAGCGATAAACTGTCCATTCGCATGAATGGACACAGGCAGACAGTGTTTGTTGGTAATGAGGATCACCCTGTGGCTAAACATGCCTTGGTGCACGGCCAGCACATCTTGGCACAGTGTTACACCGTCCGGGTTATCTGGATACTTCCCACTAACACCAACGTATCCGAACTCCGGAGATGGGAACTTGCTCTTCAATATATCCTCTCTTCCCGTTATCCACCAGGCCTCAATC